>NW_012267240.1:9756143-9834380 GCF_000151885.1 Dipodomys ordii
AGATCTCAGCCTCCTGAGTAGCTAGGAGCCACCAGTGCTTGGCAGTTTTTCATTCTTTTACCTCCTAACTCAAAATGTCTGACTCCTTTAACTGCCAGATTTCTTTAATATTTATTGCTTATAGATGAATGAATTAAGGTAAATCTTTCTATTTTTCCCATAAAAACTATCTAATTAATGTTCACTTTGGTAGCACGTATACTAAAATTGGAATGATACTAGAAGATTAGCATGGTTCCGAAACAAGAATGGCATGCACATTCTATATTTTTACCTTTTGTCTTGTATGTAAGTTTATGTCTTTGAGGAGGGTGAAGGAGATCACAGAAATGGCGAGACAAAGGGTGAACAAATGCAGCAGAGATACTAACTAAACACTATATGAAAATGAACTATACAACTTGTAGAGGAGGAAGGTTGGGATGGAAAAAACTGGGGGGAAATAAGGGAGGAGGTGACATTTTTCAAAAGAATTATACTCATTACTTGACTTATATAACCATAATCCCTCTGTACATCACCTTTACAAAACAAATAAATAATTAAAAAGTGCAACTAATTAAATGTGCATGTCGCTTCTTCCTCTTTTGAGTGTGAGGAAGTAGTGCTCCAAAATTTAGTCTAAATGAAATTATCTCCAAGAGATCCAGAAAGATCTGGAGTAATCTTCCAATGATAAGCAGTTACTCTTTTTGTTTTCTTCTTTTTTTGTGCCAGTACTGGGAATTGAATTCACAACCTGGGCGCTGTTCCTTAGCTTTTTTGAACAAGGCTAGTGCTCTGCCACTTGAGCCATATCTTCACTTGCAGCCTTTTGGTGGTTAATTGTAGCTAAGAGTCTCAAAGAAGTCAAGCACTGGTGGCTCACTCCTAGCTATTCAGGAAGCTGAGATCTGAGGATCATGATTTGAAACCATCCAGGGCAGAAAAGTCCCCATGAGACTCCTGTCTCCAATTAACTGCTCAAAAAATGTAAGTGGAGTTGTGGCTTAAAGTGGTATCGCTTTTGCCTTGAGCAAAAGAGCTCAGGGACAGCCCCTAGGCCATGAGTTCAAGCCCTATGACTGAAAAAAAAAAATCTCATGGATTTTCTGCCCCAGTTGGCTTCAGGTAGCAATCCTCAAATCTCAGCCTCCTGAATAGCTAGGACTATGGTATGAGCCACCAGCATATGGCATTAGTCAATCATTCTTTTTTGTTGTTGGTGGTAGTGGTGGTCGTTGTGGGGTTTGAACTCTGGGCCTGAGCACTGTCCCTCAGCTCTTCAGCTCAAGGCTAGCATGCTACCATGTGAGGTATAGTGCCACTTCCGGTTTTCTGGTGGTATATTGGAGATAAGAGTTGCACAGCTTTCCCTGCCCAGGCTGGTTTTGAACTGCGATCCTCAGATCTCAGCCTCCTGAGTAGCTAGGATTACAGGGATGAGGCACCAGCGCCCACTTTAGCCAGTTATTCTTATATTATCATTCTCTAAGATTTTCTAACCTAAACTATAGAGAATTTGCTTGTACTGTGCAACTTCTACCATCATTCTGTAGATCTCAACTAAGATAAGAATTTATTGCTCATTTAAAAAGTTCTGGTTAAACATTTTTGGTACTGACTATTTTTTTTTAAATCTGAATGCCATCTCTCTTCTCTCATTTCAGGCACTCACACTCCTCCACAGCTAAGCTTAGAAAACAAAAGAACATGAGGAGATGGGAAGTAAGTATCTCAAAATAGAGATTGGAAAACAGCTTCTCTTTTTCTGTAGGGCTTTGCTGTTGTTTTTCTGTGCTTTTTCCCTTTTTCCTTTGTACACAGAGAGAGTTTCCTCTATCGCTGGCTCTTCAAGTGAGGTCAGAGACTCTAAAATACCACACTGTTTCATTTACTTTGGACGTTTTCAAGGAAAGGGATTAACTTTGGAAAGAGTTTGGGCGGCTGCGAATGACTCAGACATCAGCGATGTGTCAATAAGTCTCCCTAAAACTGTGGTCCCTTCCTAGCAATCTTTGGAATAAAGGACTTCTTTGCAGCTTTGTAAGTGGGTATGTATGTTGATTCATTTAATGGATTCCCATTGAGTTTGATAATCAAGACAAAGGCAGCAGCATGTTCTTTTCATGTCAGTAAGTCCTATTGAACATTATCTGATATTTGAAAAAAAGTTACTTAGGAAGCAAAGTTTTAATGAGATTAAAATCATTACTAAAACTGAGCACCAGTAACTCTTGCCTGTAATCCTAGTTACTCAGGAGGCTGAAATATAAAGATCAAGGTTCAAAGCTAGCTGGGGCCAGAAAGTGCACGAGACTCTTATATCCAATAAACTAATAAATGATGGTTGGTGACCTTTATTTTTATTTATTTTGGTCAGCTGTGAGGTTTGAATTCTGGGCTTGGACACTGTCCCTCAGCTCTTCAGCTCAAGACTAGTGCTCTACCACTTGGGCCATGGCACCACTTCCGGTTTTCTAGTGGTTAATTGGAGATAAGAATCGGACTTTCCTGTCTGGGCTGGCTTTGAACGTCAATCCTCAGATCTCAGCCTCCTGAGTAGCTAGGATTACAGGTGTGAGCCACCAGTGCCTGGCATGACCTTTTTGTTTTGTTGGGTTTTTTTAAATCTACAGAGGAGCCCCAACTTTTCTCAAGCCACTACTTAGGAAATTATCTCACAAGTATCACCTCAAGAAGCATCACTTTAACAGAAAGATTGTATAACCCATATAATAATGATAAACATTTCATATATTAAGTCCTTTATATGTTCCAGACATGATTCTAGGACCTTTGTACATATTCACTCAGTTTGGGTACACAGTCATTTTTAGGACGTAGGTACTAATATTACCGCAATTTTACAGAAGAAACGGGCCCAGAATGCAAGTGTTCACGCAGGGCAAGAATTTGTAACTATGTTTGTCCGGTCCCAGGGAAATTCTCCTTATTGCTAAGATCTTTCTAGAAAGAAAGCAAATCATACTGAATCTCATGAATTGAGTTTTGGGGCAAAGATGGATCTAATTAGTGTTGATTCTGAAGATGCTTTTTCTGAATGGAATTTCTAGGATAAACAGAAACCTTGCATTATGAAAGGCACTATTAATTGTTTGGATAACTAAGTGGCTGAAGCCATGACATTTGTGAGGAATATAAAGAGGGCCCTTAATACATAAAATTCCTAGCATTTTGATTAATGGATCCATGCTGATGTCAGTGATAGCTGGTTCCTTATCCAAGATCACCTTAAGAAAAATCCTAAAGTTTTAGCATCTAGACATTTAGCTTGCAACTTAGAAGGATCACTTCACTTCAGGTGGAGAAGCAATGCCACTTCATTCAGAGGTGTTGTGCATCTTTAAAACTGACTCTTCTGGCCAGGTGCAGTGGCTCATGCCTGTAAGCCTAACTTCTCAGAAAAGAAGTGACCTGGAGGATTGAGGTTCAAGTCCAGCCTCATCAAAAAAATTAGTGATTTCCCATCTCAATCAATAAGCTACATGTGGTGGTACACACCTATAACCCTAGCTACATAGGATGTGGAGATATGAGAACACAGACTGAGGTCAGCCCTGGATACGACATGAGACCCTGCCTGAAAAATAATGAAGAAAAAACAAAAAGGGGTGGTGGGAGGGAAGAGGGAGTAGTAGTGTTTGGTGTGGTAGCTCAAATGGCAAAGGGCCTGAATAGTAAACACATCCTGCACTCAAAATCCCAGGATCCCCCAAAAAGGTTGTGTAGGGTGTTTTTTTCCTCAGCCATGAGGAAAAACTAAGAGTTTTCCATATTAATACAACCAAGCAAGGCCTAGTAAAACCAGAGGCTAAAGATTCTGACTTACTGGGGCAGACGTGACATGCACAGTCTAATGCTGAAATCTGAGACATAATCACTGGTTCCAACAAGGATTCCAGGATAGTAGTGGGGATTTAGCGTTCTTGTTAGGCATATTTTAAAAAGATTATAGAAAGTCAGAATCCCATCAACTAATTAAGGACCATTTTCTTTGCTTTTATTGGACAGTATGAACAGTATGATAATCATACTTCCAATTCATTATGAGCTCCCTAAAAAGGCTCAAGTTCATTCATCTTTCTTGGGATAGTGTTCAGGACATGCCTGGCCCAGACAGGAAGTAAACAGTTATTTAGATATACATCAACAGAAGCTCTGATTGGCTGTTGAGGACATCATGAAGATTCCTGAGACTTATTAGATAGACCCGATGGTTAATAGAGTGCTATGAAATTCTAGAACTTTAATAATCCAAACTTTATCATTTATGCAGAATGGCTCGAATCTTGGTAAGCAATAAAAGCAGTAAGTGGTGACCAAGTGCTAGGCATTCTTTTTTTTTTTGGTCATGGGGCCTGAACTCTGGGCCTGGGCGCTGTCCCTCAGCCCTTCATTCAGCTCAAGGCTAGCACTCTACCACTTGAGCCACAGTGCTACGTCCGGCTTTTTCTGCTTAGGTGCTGAGCAATTGAACCCAGGGACTCATGCATACAAGGCAAGCACTCTACCACTGAGCTATCTTCCCAGCCCTGGGCATCTTACTTGTGGGTATTCACTACCAAATTTGCTCCTTAGCATCAAAAGTACAGCACTGATATGTGAAATTTTATTCTGTTAAACTTTCAATGGTTTAAAAATTTAAATCTTTTTTTTTTTAGTGATACTGGAGTTTAAACTTAGGGTCTTATGCTTCCTAGGTAAGTGCTGTATCACTTGAACCATGCCCCCATCCCTTTTTACTTGCCTTATTCTTCAAATAGGAGCTAGAAATTTCATTCAGAACTTCTTCAATAGCTGTATAAATGTTGCCCACATTTACATTGATTTATTCAGCAAATATTGAACAGTTAGCATACTGCAAATACAGACTACGTACTTTGAATATAATAGAGAATAGATGGGCAAGATCTCTGGCTTCTAGAAGTTTCCTTTCTAGTAGAAGATAAGAGGAAAAAATAGAAATCAATGAAACATTTAGAACATGCTCAGAGAGGTCAATTCTCATCATTCAAAGGTCAGCTGGAGCACAACTATATTTTAACAAGTTGTTTTTGCTCATTACACTCAGGAGGAAACACAGCATGTGCGTTGTGCAGTGTTAGGAAGAGGAGGTTGAAGAGGAAGAAGCCGTTAGATGATTCCGGGGTGGGCAGGGGGTTCTGCTCTAAGCTGGCTGCTGGCTAAAAGGGAAGGTGGGTCTACCTATGGGTGAAAAAGACTATCACTCTGTAAGAGAGAGCAGAGTTTGGTCACACAGTGGCCTTGTTTTTATCTGTATGTGCAACGATGTTGCAGCTGGCTTTATCTAATTTTTTCACGGTGTCAGAGGAAACATGTCCAGGTTTGATATTTCTAAAAGCAGAATAACATGTCCAGCTTCTGGAAGTCAGTTGTTCCTCTTCTCCAAACCCTGCCCCCCTCCTTAGGGGATACAAATAAAAAACAATAGCAAACAGCAGGAGAGAAATTTAACCTCTTACAACTGATCAGAGATGGCTATAATCTCTCTCAGAATCTGCAGCAAGGCAGCTTAAAAAAGCACAATAGTCAGGGATGCCATTGAGTGCCCCATCATTCCATATAGAGTGTGTGTGTGTGTGTGTGTGTGTGTGTGTGTGTGTGTGTGTGTGTGTGTATGTGTGCATGCACTCACACTGTGCGGGTTCTGGGACTTGCACTCAGAGTTTGGGCACTATCTTGAGGCTTTTGGCCCAAAGTTAGCATCCAACCACTTGAGCCACACTTCACCTCTGCTTTTTTGCTGGTTAATTGGAGATAAAATTCCCAGACTTCCCTGCCCTGGCTAGCTTTGAAACTCAATCGTCAGATCTCAGCCTTTTGAGTAGTTTAGATTACAGGGACGAGCCATTGGCATCCAGCTAGACTAGATGATTTTTTTTTTTTGCCAGTCCTAGGGCTTGACCTCAGGGCCTTGGTACTGCCCTTAAGCTTCTTTTGCTCAGAGCTAGCACTCTACCACTTGAGCCCCAGAGCCACTTCTGGCTTTTTCTGTTTATGTGGTACTAAGGAATTGAACCCAGAGCTTCATGCATGTTAGGCAAGCACTCTACCAACTAAGCAACATTCCCAGCCCTAGACTAGATGATTTTTAAGCCCATTTACTCATACAATGAGATAACACTTGTGTGTTGAGTATATATAGCTAATCAAAAGTCATTCTAACCATCATCTATTAATAGCTACTAGGAATATAGACATCAGGGGCACTACATGAACAGACAAATGTCACCCCTGTGTGTCTGGAAGTCTAAGTGATAATGGCTATGATATTGCCAGGTACTGAAATCATAATTTTGAAAAACAGAAACATAATGACTCGTTTGTACAACTACTTGAAGATAATAACATTTTTTAAAATCATGAAATATGTCTTCATTTTGCCATCTCTCACCCTACCTAAATTCACAGCTCTCTCAGTTTCTATTTTTATGAGAAAATCTATATTAGGAAGATGTTTGTGTGCCATGGATGCTGTCTGGGTGTCATGGTAACCACTTGCTCTTCAGCAAGCATTTTGTGTCAAGATTATACATTTAGAAAATGTCTTACATGATGCTTGAATTGATGGGATGGGTAGATTTCAGAAATAATTTGAGGTGTGTGTGTGTGTGTGTGTGCGTGTGTGTGTGTGCGTGTGCGTGCGTGCTAGTACTAGGGCTTAAACTCAAAGTCTGGGCATTGTCCTTTGGCCTTTTCACTCAAAAATAGTGCTCTAACACTAGAGCCATAGTCTTATTTTGGCTTTTTGGTGGTTAACTGGGGCTAAGACTCACAAACTTTTCTGGGGCTGGCTTTGTACCTTAATCCTCACGTCTCAACTAGGACTACAGATCGGACTACTACCTACAGGGCTGAGGAATCTTGATCAGAGATTCGCAATAAGAGGAAGAGAGATAAGGAATAGATTGTTCTAATAAAGGAACACTTCATTTCTTTCAGCAACATGCAGGCTTACCTGCAATGCAGGTAACCTTACCTTCAGGCAGACCTGCAGACCAGGCTAGAGTTGACAGGCCCACTGTCCAAGTCTACCACTTGAGTATAGAGCTGAAGGGAAGAGGATTGTAGTTGAGTCAGAAGTCTTGCTCAAGGGCCCAAGAGCTGTGGTACTCAACTTTCCTATCTGGACAATAGATTTGGTCTAGTGTTTCAGAGGCCCATCCAACATTGTGTTTCCCTTCAAGAGGCCATGTTCTAGAGAGTCCTTCCCTCCTATTTCCTTTTACAAAGAACAGGATAGTGAAGACTTCATATGTAGAATTAAAAAAAATCTGGAGCAGTGGCTCATGACTGTAGTCCCAGCTACTCAGGAAGCTGAGATCTGAGAATCACAGTTCAAAGCTTGTCTAAGAAGGGAAGTCGGTAAGACTGCTATCTCCAATTAACTGCAAAAAGCTGGAAGTGTAGGTGTGGCTCAAGTGTAGAATGTCAACCTTGAGAGAAAAAGCTCAGGGACAGTACTCATGCTCTGAATTAAAAAAAAAATGGATCCAAACCAACTTTAGTTCTGCCTTGTCACTTACGACATGTCCCTGGAAAGGTTTCTCATTTGTGAAATGGATCTTATTAATAGTAGCCACCTCAGAGGCTGTTGAAAGGAAGGCATGAGTTTAATATTAGCATCTATCTCATACGTCATGTTGATTATATGAGATAATACACATAAAACTTTACTACAGTGCTTAACCCATCCAAAGCAATCGATACCAACACATGTCCATAACAACATTAAAAGGCAATTTTGCTTATATGATACCTTTAAGGCAACATACAACCAGGTGGCTATATCAAATTGAAAACAAATTAACATATAAAACCTCTTGGTGGTAAAATAAGAGAATCTTGAGATACAAAGTATTTGTAAAGTAACAGTACTTGGTGCATAGTTCTGGAATGATCTTGACATAATTTAACCCTTGTTGCCTAAAACTCACGGATTCATACCACTAACCCTGCACTGGTGGGATTATTCAGACCCTTGGTCCAGATTTACGGGTGCCAGTTAGTTTTATGAGATTCTGAAAAAAATACCTGAGGTAACCAACTTTCCGGGAAGAAAAGTTTATCTTGGCTCATGGCTTCAAATGGCACTACAGCCATTTGTACCTGTAAGCAGTGGGAGACATCATGTCTGAGGCATGGGACCGAAGAGCTGCAGCTTCTGGCAGACAGGAAGAAGAGACAAGAAAACAGGAAGGGGCTGGGTCCCAATATCCCCCTCAAAGACATGCCCTCAATGACCTAACTTTCTTTCACTACCTCCTAATTTTGCCATAGGTTGGCGACTAAGTCTTCAATATATGAGCCTTTCGGGGACATTAATATCTCATGGAAAAAAAAACCATAGTTCAATCTTTGATATAGCTCAAAATATGTTCATGTGTTCATGGTATAAATTACTTTTTTGTTTAGAATGAATAACAGTTGATTTTATTTTTCCCTTGCATCTCTTATTATAACACAATTTAGAAACAACTCAGATTTTCCTTTTTCCATAAATTTGTACTTTATGTTTACTTTTTATTATCTTTAAGTACTTTGTAACAAAGCAGTTTATGAATACAATGAATATTGCTCAGCATCATCTTTTTCAACATTCTCATCAACCCTCTTTTTTCCCTTAAAAAACAATAAAAACAAGATTAGGGAATAGAGCAGTGGTAGAGCAGATTCAGAGCATGCAGATAGCCCTGGGTTCAAGTTCCAATAATAATAATAGTAGTAATAAACAAAACTAAGATTAAATACCACATGTTTAAAATTGAGGTAAGGGTAATACACTATAGAAATTATTATGTGTGGGGCTGGGAAGGTGGCTCAGTGGTAGAGCGCTTGCCTTGCATGCCTGAGGCCCTGGGTTCGATTCCTCAGCACCACATAAGCAAAAAGAAAAAAGCCGGAAGTGGCGCTGTGGCTCAAGTGGTAGAATGCTAGCCTTGAGCTGAAGAGCTGAGGGACAGCGCCCAGGCCCAGAGTTCAGGCCCCACGACCGGACCCAAAAAAAAAAAAAAAAAAAAAATTGTTATGTGTCACTAAGTCTTTGGCTCAAGGAACTTTCAAAGACGCAATCAATCTATGTATGCAATTAGTCTCAGACTAAGAAACTGAATATTATCAGTGCTGTAGATAAATTCAAATTTGTTCATTTATCCAGACATTTGTCTCAATTAAATTAACAAATTGATTGTTGATAGCAATAATAATAAACTGTTTTTAGATTTGATGTTAGAAATTCTGAGCCTTGCATTTATTTACTGTGCAAGCAATCAATTATTGATCTATAGCTTTAGCCACATTGTAAATCTTGTGTGAATATACTTAATCTGTATTTGAATATACCATTGTGTGCATTATTTCATAGGGATTCATTCTGAATATACAGTTTCTCAGTTTCTACCATCATAGCAGGTATTTCATTCTATTTTTATGTGGACTGGGGCTTGAACTCAGGACCTAGGAGCTATCCCTTAGCTCTTTCACACAAGACTAGCACTCTACAATTTGAGCCACACCTCCACTTCTTGCTTTTTTGGATGCTATTTGGAGATAAGAGTCCAGGGACTTTCCTGTCCATGTTCCCATCAAACTGTAATCCTCAGATCTCAGCCTCCTGAGTCTCTAGGATTACAAGCATGAGCTCACTTTATAGCAGGTACTTTAAAGAGAGCTCAATAGGGATAAATAGAAGGACCCTCACGTCACAGATAGCTAAAATTAACTCACCGATTACTCTGCACATTCTCTGAGGTTTTCTCATAGTGGTAACAGCCAGCCATGCAGGTCATGGAAACAGCTGAGGACTCTGTAACAGCCAGTGACGAAAATGATTCAAGCCCATGGACTATTATTAGAGTAAACATGTGCTAAGTGTGTAAACAGCCTATTAAATAATCCCTGGAATGAGAAAGAGAAAAGGAACAGTGTATATGAGTCAGTGACACTTAAGCCTCTCCAAACTGTACTCATCATAGTCTAAATCTAATGTCCACCCAGGTTCTCATTGCTCTGGGTCTTGGACTCCAGGTGTCAGCTGCCTGGGCAGTATCAAGCTGTGGGTGGCTGTGTATCTCTGAAGTGACTCAATTCAAAGTTCTTATAATGCTTCTTGAGGAAGAACTAGCAACATCTCTGACTGCAAGGAAAATTCCAGAGACTCTGAGAATCTCATGTACCTCTTGTTCTCAGAGACTTTTTCAGATTTTATTTTCACTTCAAATGTGATCATGCTGTTATTATGTTTTTTGTTGTTGTTGTTCTTGTTAAGTGCCAAGCAGTTTGTGGTTTTGTTTAGGTGATAATTAACATCTTGCCAGTGAAGACTGAAGTCTGAATGATAAGCATCTGTCAGCAGTATAAATGGAAGCAGCAACCAGCACAATTCTCCACTGAGAGCGAAATCAAGCATGTAACAAAACAAATCAGCTGTGGTACAAATTGGCTGTGGTACAGTTTGAAACAGGATCAGACTTTGTCCCAGTTCCCTGAACAGAGCTCTTAAATCCCTTGTCTTGTCACTTCCTGAGTGACAAGGGAGACAGGAGAAGCTTAAGTTTATTTGTTTTGGTGCCAGAATTGAGGGGCTTGAACTCAGAGTTCTTACACTCTTGCTTCACTTTTTCACTGAAGGCTGGTGCTTTACCATTTGAGCCACACCTCTACTTAGGGCTTTTTACTGGTTAACTGGAGATGGATTTCTCCGATTTCTCTGCCTGGGCTAGCTTTGAACTGTGATCGCAGCCTCCTAAGAAGCTAGGATTACAGCATGAGCCACCGGCACCTACCAACATCTGTTGTTACATCGGTAGGGAAATTCTTGAGTGATGTCAGTATCTCCTATAATGGTTTATGCCTAAAAAGGTGACTTAGGAGTTGGGTGCTGGTGGCTCATGCCTATAATCCTAGCTACTCAGGAGATTGAGATCTGAGATCATGGTTCAAAGCCATCCCAGGCAGGAAAGTCCATGAGACTCTTATCTCCAATAAACCAGCAGAAAACCGGAAGTGGTGCTGTGGCTTAAATGGTAGAGTGCTTGCCTTGAGCTGAAGAGCTGAGGGACAGCGCCTAGTTCCAGAGTTCAAGACCTCGACAGAACCCCCCCTCCCCCCAAAAAAAGGTGACTTAGGGTAGGTCCTCTAGAAAGCCTCAAGATGAGGTCAATCACCAGAAAGACCAAATTCCTAAAGCAATCAAGGGTCAAAAAATTCAGTGTCCTTTATCAGCCTCCAGGAAAGAAAGGGACTGACACTAGGGATTAAGCTATAAAAACACCTTGGACTTTGAGTTGAACCCAAGGAGGTGTTCAGGAGGTGATGATCTCAGAGATCATGGACTCTCCATCCTGGAGTCACCTGCAGAACTGGCCCTACCCATCTCTTCATCTGGCTATTCATCACTATCTTTTGGGATATCCTTTATAATAAGTCAATAAACACACATACTTTGCTGAGATCTATGAGCCAGCCTAGCAAACTCTTCAGACTCAAGGAGGTGTGTGTGTGAGACCCCCACCTTGTATGTGGTCAGAAGTAAAAATGGACCAATCTGGCAATGGTGTGGGATGGGCTTCTGGTATAGGATGAAGTGTTTAACCTGTGAGATTTATCTCCAAGGTAAATAGCATCAGAACTGAATCTCTGGACTACTCAGTTTGTATCTGCTAGAGAACTGCTCAGTACAGAAGAAACTCCCACACTTTATCACAAAACTGTTGCATTGTGTGTATGAATAGAAAGGGGAAAAAAGCTTGTTTTTCTGTACAGACACACACACACACACACACACACACATACATTTTTGAAAAGCAATAGTCCTAAATGCACCAAATAATTATGAATTTGACTTTCATTTGGCAGACTTGAACATTCACAATCCCAGTAAATAAGAGAAATCATCTCAGAGGGTATGAAGTAAAATAGGACTTTGGAATATAACACTTCGGATAATCAACTTCTTTTTTTTTCAACTTCTTATGTGACAAATATTTTTGCATGATCTTTTTATTCTTAGGATCCGACAAAATGAATTGCCATTATGATTTAATGAATAGGGACACCAAGTTAAGGGACAGGCTTTCATTTCCACACTAGGTGGGAGATAAGTTTATTGGACAGCAAAACTTGTCATCTTAAGTGATATGTTCCACATGACTTTTTGGCATAAAGTGTATAGGAAAACTGTTCAGAGTAAAAATTTCCTAACTACTCAGGAGGCTGAGATCTGAGCATCACACAGTTCAATGCATGTAGGAAAATCTATGAAAATCTATGAGAAGTGGAGGGGTGGCTCAAATGGTAGAGTGCTAGCCTTGAGCACAAAAACTCAGGAACAGTGCTCAGGCACTGAGTTCAGGCCTCCAGATCAGCACGCACATGTACACACACACACACACACACACACACACACACACACACACACACACACACACATACAGGTTGGGGATTTTCACCAGGCACCAGTGGCTTATGCCTATAATCTTGGCTATTCAGTAGGCTGAGATTTGAAGAACCCCATTCAAAGCCAGCCTAAAGCCAGCCCAGTCAGAAAAACTCATAAGACTTAATCAGAGAAAAATTGCAAGTGGAGGTACTGTATATCTCAAGTAGCAGAGCACCAACCTTTTTTTGTTGGTTGTGGGGCTTGAACTCTGGGCTTGGGTACTGTCCCTGCACTCTTCAGCTCAAGGTGAGTGCTCTACCACTTGAGCCACAGCACCACTTCCGGTTTTCTAGTGGTTTATTGGAGATAAGAGTCTCTCGGATTTTCTTGCCTGGGCTGGCTTTGAACTGTGATCCTCAGATCTCAGCCTCCTGAGTAGCTAGGATTACAGGTATGAGCCACCAGCGCTCGGCTGAAGCACCAACCTTGAGCAAAAAAAAAAAAAAGCACATGAAACCCTGAGTACAAGCTCTGTTACTGTCACACACAAATAATGTATGGATTTTCAAGCCCTTTATGGGCTCAGGCATGATAGAAAATGTGCCTCATGGAATCTTCCATAGAATCATGTAGAAACCAGTTTCCAGAGGAAGTGTAGCAAAGTTGAGGGGTTTGCCCAAGGTCTATCAGGTATAATGGCTTCTCCAGGTAGGTTTTCCTGCAGAAGTACCTCAGAAAAGTAACACTGTAGCTGACTTAGCTTGCTTGTTGTTGCTGTCATAGTCTGGATAATTTATAATGAATAAGGGTTTATTAATTTCACAATTCCAGAAACTAAAGAGTTGTATGTGGTGAGGCCCTTTTCGCTGGCAGAGGACCTCTGCAGAATCTGAAAGGCCACACAGGGCATATTGTATTAGGACCCAGCAGGTGTGCTGATTTGTATCTCTCTCTCTCTCTCTCTTTCTTTTCTTCCTTTCTTTCTTTTTTGGTCTTTTTGTTATTTGGAAATTCCCATTATATAGCCCAAACTAGGCCTGAACTGGATCTCAGAAGTAAGGAGTTCTAGGGTGTGAATTTAGGGGTCTCAGAATACTGTGTTTGCTAAGCAGGCCTTCTAGCACTAGAGACACTCCCAGTTCTAACCTTAAACTCTCAATCTTCCTCCTCGGCTTCAGCTCCCCAAGTGCTGGGATTATGGGGATACATCACTTTCTTCTTATAAAGCCACAAATGCTTTTTTAGGGGCCACACTCTCAAGTAATCCTAATTGCATCCCCAAAGGCCTCACTTCCAAATGTCATTAGCATATGACTTGGGGGGATTAAGTTTGATCTGGAGTTTAGTTGGAACTTTGAGAATGTCATGCTAGATTTGGGGCCTATGTTGCAAGTAAAACCTCTATGAATCCTGGATCTATTCAGTCAAACGACTGCCCATTATTTGTGAGCTCAGAGCCAGACTACAACTGAGGTCCACATACCATATAACTAAATATTTAAATAGAAACCAAGCAAACATATTGCTACAGAGATGATACTGGATCTTTCTACCTGGACCATCCTATCTTTACGAAGACTGGAGAGCAAGGTTTCAATTTCTAATTGTCTATCTCCAAGCCACAAGTCACTGTGCAGGCCCAGCTTGGCCTCTTCTAATAGGCTGTGTCCAGACTATCATAGCTCTGAATTGTGCCTTCCCCAGCAGAGCCCTGCTCTGGAGAAGAAAGGCCTAAAGACGCAGCAGCAGGCTCTAAAAATCAACTGGAAGCCATTGGAAAGTCTGGGGACCAAGGGAAATGTGGGTATTGGGTGAGCTCACTTCTAGGTCCAATCTTCTCACTCAGAGGTTATTGTTGAAGGAAGCTCAAAAGATAAGCTGGGCTTGGGGGCAGGAAGGACTATGTAGGATCATAAAGCCAAATTCTAAGAAATGTCCTTCAAATAGCCAAGACTAGCTTTTAAATTGAATCCCAATATTTTTACTTTGACAGGGGCTTAACATATAAAACATCTTATTTTAGAGCTGGACGTGGTGATTCATACTTGTAATACCAGTACTCCGGAGATTTAGCATTGAGGATCTGGAGTTTAAGGCCAGCCAGGTCTACATAGGAAAACAGATTCTGTTTTTAAATCTATCTGTCAACATATATTAGCATTTAAATCTCAGCAATTCTGATTTTGTTTTTGTTTTGGGCCAGTACTGGCGCTTGAATTCATGGTCTGGATACACTGTCCCTTAGCTTTTTGCTTAAGACTAGTATTTATCCACTTGAGCTACAATCACATTTTTGGCTTTTTGGTGATTAATTGGAGATAAGAGTCTCACAGACTTTCCTGCTCTGGCTATTTTTGAACTTCAGTCCTCATATCTCAACCTCCTGAGTAGCTAGGATGACTCATGTGAGCCACTGATGCAGGTGTGGCAATTATTCCTTAATTTTTTTTTGCACAATGTTCTCCCACTGCTCCAAAGCCTAATTCGCCACACAGGGGCCAATAAAAAATAGACTCTTTATTCCTCCCCTTATCACTCATCTGTAGCTTTGAACTTCTCTCCTTTTCCTTTTCTCTTTCCCTCTTCCCTCCTCCTCCATTCCTCCTTCCCTTTCCTCCTTCTCTCCTGAAGTTTACATTGAACTCCTTAAGAAAAAAATCCTTCCTCCTCTTCAAGCTCAGATACTGTTCATCTTTGACTTTGTGTTAAAGATATTTTTAAACAAGGAAGAGAGGAACTAGCTGGAGGTGGGGGTAGGGAGAGTGTTAAAAGAAATAGAGTGGGTGATGCATGTTTTTCTGGGGTAGGAGCTTGAGTGGGAGGTTGGATGAGGTAGAGAGTTGATATAAAAAAAAAACACAATTTCCTTAGCTGGAAACAAAAAAGAAACCCAACTACAAAGACTTCTGGAGCTTCTAAATAAATTGAGTATATTTTCTCTGCTTTGGGAAATTTTACACTGAAACCCCAACTTACAGAATTAAAATTCAGATTGATCAGTTAAAATATATACATACACATATGACATTAAGAAATATGGAAATATATTTGTTTTCATTGGTCAATTTCCTTTTTTTGCCCACTATGTGCTTTTGTATATTTATTTATTTTTCTGCTGGTCCTGGAGCTTGAACTCAGGATCTAGGGGAAGGGGACAAGGTGCTAATCCCTGAACTTTTTTGCTCAAGTCTAGTTCTCTACCACTTGAGCCACCGCTCCATTTCTGGCTTTTCTGGTGCTTAATTGATGATATAAGTCTCATGGACTTTCCTGCTCAGACTGGCTTTGAAACACAATCTTTAGATCTCAGCCTCCTGAGTCACTAGGATTATAGACATGAACCACCAATGTCTAGCTTGGCCTTTTAAATTTTTTTGGCCTTTTAATTTTTAATCTAAGTTTCAAGGGAAAATTTCTGAATCTATGCAGAAAATTTTTGTATTTTTTAATTGAAACATTGCTATAAAGGGATACATCTGGTTCCTATAAGAGGAAGGCAAAGGCAACATTTTTTCCAATGGTTTTATGTGTAAAGTACTTGAGTTTCATCAGGATAGTGCTGGGGGGTTTGTGGTTAATTCTTGAGTAAGCCATGGTAGAAATTTGTATCAGCTATTTGGGTCCTGTAATTTTACAATAAATACATGGTGGTTCACATGAAAAGCATCTTACACATCTAGAATCAGTTTCTGCAATGTTGACTTCTTTCTCTACATCACGTGGGTAGATGAGTGTTGAGGGCTTTTGTCCCACTGAAGTGACCCATAGTCAAAAACATTTTAGACATGACCACATAACATTCAAGACTTGGGATCTTCATTGTTGTTTGGAAAATTTGATATGTTCTAAAAACTTTCAAAAGAGCTTACAGCACAGAGTGTAAAAACTATGCAGTAATTGTCCCCTAAATTTGGTACTAATCATATCCTTTGCAATATTATATTTAATTCTGGGCTTGGAAAGAGTTTAAAGGAAAGTCATAAAACCGATGAAAGGTTTGGGATGGAAGCCCCATGAGGAAAGCTCAAAGAGGAGTTATTTGTTCTGTCTGTGGTAGAGAACTTGAGCTCAAATTTGATGAGTTTTCAGCTGATGGATAACTGTCTTTCTTACAGAAAGAATTTAAGTTAAATATAAAACATTCTGACAAAGCAATGACTTTATCCAAAAGACCAAAGGAAAGCCTTTGGCAAAGGACCATTAGAAATAGAATCAATTAATACACATAAAATTAAAAGATCCTCTGACTAATAGCCAGTCTGTCAGGAGTATAGGAAGACAGGGCTTGTGATTAGCATCTGAAGAGGGCTCAGATTATAGCCTCTAGATCTGATTATCTCCAGATACCGTCAGAACTTAACTACATTGGAGGATACCCAGTTGGAGTCCATTGGAAAAAAATTCCATACATCTGGTTAGAGAAATGCACTGTGTTGGGTAGGAAAGCAGAGAGAAAAAAGGTGTTCTTTTTTTCACTTCATAGTGACCAAAAGGTGGCTTTCTTCTCCCTTTTACCATGTGAGGTCAGAGTGAGAAGGTACAATGAACACGAGAAGATGTTCCTCACCACTTACTGAGTGTCCTGCCTTCTAAGCCTCCAAGTCTATAAGAAATATGTAATTTCTGCTTTTTATAAGCCAGCCAGTCTAAGGCAGTTTGTTATAACAACCCAAATAGATGAAGACAATTATCAACATTATTTACTCAGAAACACTGTTAGGTTAGGACAACCTTAATAATAGTAAGAACTCACGAATGTAGCTAGCTAATCAGGATGCTGAGCTCCAAGGATCGTGGTTCAAACCAGCCTGGGTAGAAAAATCCATGAAACTCTTATCTCTAACTAACAAGCAACATGCTAGAAGTGTTGCTGCCCCTGTCCTAAGTGATAGACTGCTGGCCTTGAGTGAAAAAGCTAATGGAGGGTGCCCTGGTCCTGAGTTCAAGCCCAAGTAGTAGAAAAAAGAAAATATTTGCTCTAAATCACAAAACTAGGGATTTAAGTAATATGGAACTAACTAAAACTGAAGAAATACAAGATGAACCTCCTTACTCTTGAAATCCCCTAAACTCTGAACTTGTTGAGCATTAACATGATGGCACAAGTGGAAAATTCTAATCTGACCTCATGTTCATGGACACAACACAGGTGCATTAAAAATCTTGTACAAAATCCATGCAATATGACTAAGAGATCTCATTAGATACATATGCAAATCTTTCAAAATCTGAAAAGAAAGATTGAAATTTAGAGCACTTCTAGTCTCAAGCATTTCAAATAGGGATTTTTCAGCAGATAGTACAGAATAGTGCAGAAATTAAAATGGATAGCTATTGTCTTTGACCCTGAGTTTTCAAAGGTTTCCTTATGTTTGCCTGTGTGATCATACCTGAAAGTGAAAAGTGACTGAAGTTAGAGGCATAATTATCAATGTCTTCCCATTCCTTCCTTAATTTTTTATAGCGCATAAAATTTATTTAAGCTGATTACCCACTGATTACATCTATTAACACAAATAATCACAATTAAAAAATATTTCTTAATGTTATGTTTTCATCAAGTGAAATAATTAATTAAATTTGCCAGGTGCTGGTGGTTACCTCTGTTATTCTCACTTCTCAGGAGGCTGAAATCTAGAGGACTGAGGTTTGAAGTCATCCCAGGCAGAAAAGCTCCTGAGACTCAATCTCCAATTAATTAGCAAGATGTTGAACTGCAGACATGGCTTAAGTGGTAGAGTACCAACCCAACAAGCAAGCCAGCCAGCAGAACAAGTAATCAACTCTCTGAGTTCAACTCATTATACTCTGTCTCTTACACACACACATACACACACACACACACACACACACACACACACACACAAAATTCAATTCTGCTTTGACTTTTCATCAGTCTATTGCAATGCTTCCAGGTTCATTTGTTACTTGCTGGATCTGTTATAACTTGTATGTTTTACATTTTATATGCAGCTTAGAGAATCCTTCTGGAATGCTTCAAACTTGTTTGGCTTTGCCGATTAAATTCTTTGTTGGATGTTTTGCAAAAGGAATTCAGCTGGCTCACAAGGAGCTGTATCCAATAAATGCCTCAGAATCAGAAGTTGAACAGAGCATTTTGTTTCTGTGCAGGAGTTGCCTACTTGAGTCACCAGATGACTTGTTGGGTCTTGAGAGCCTGCTTGAATAGAACAGCCTCAGCTGTCACAGCAACAGTGTGTGGCATGTTAATTTCAAATGAAACTCAATACATATTTGATGGCCTTTTCTTCCTTGTAATTGTCCTGTTAGAAGATGTCTTAGAAACATACCTTGCTGAAACAATGTTCAAATTCTATTTCTTTGTTATATACAGATTGAACAGTGAGGGGAGTTGGCACCATTAAAATAGTTCAGGGAACACGCAATGCATTCTTGCAACAAGAGGCAAGGCTTCATCCAATGGCAGGGGAGTGGCCTTCTTTCATTTATTTATTTATTTAGGGGTCCAGTCGTGGGACCTGAACTCTGGTCCTAGGCACTGTCCCTCAGCTCTTCAGCTCAAGGCTAGCACTCTACCACTTGAGCCACAGTGCCACTTCCGGCTTTTTTTTTCTGCTTATGTGTGCTGAGGAATCGAACCCAGGCGCTCAAGCATGCAAGGCAAGCACTTTACCACTGAGCCACTTTCCCAGCCTGAGGGGTTTGGGGAGGGAGGAGTGACCTTCTATATTTGGTGAAGGCTAAGTTCAAAGGTTCTCTGAATATGCCCAGAAGTGATACCTTGTAATTATGGTGTGGGTCCTTCTGGGAGTTAAAACAAGAAGGTTTACACCCTGGATGCATTTGAAACTAAATATTTATTATGCAATATTAGATAAATCTAATTGGGGTGGAAGAGTCCTACGCAGATGTGTTCAGAAGGGCTCACTTATATACAAAGGGCTTTGGTACCCTGTATTATTGAAGGTTGTGAGGAATCAGTTCACAAACCACTCTCTTTCCCAAGGTCATTTAACTTTAATGGATTCAGAGTAAATCATAGCCAGCTGCTAGTGGTTCATGCCTATAATTCTAGCTACTCAGGAAGCTGAGACCTAAGGATCAACATTCAAAGCCAACCAAGGCAAACAAATCTGTGAGACTCCTATCTCCAATTAACTAGCCAAAAGTAGAGGTGTGGCTCAAAAAGCCAAGCAAGAGCAAAGAGCCTTGAATTTAAGCTCCAGTACTGACACAAAAATAGAAAAAGAAAAAAAAATGACATGACACTGACAATTTTATTAAAAGTTATGTACTTGTCAAAGATTACATATTTATTGAAATCAGAGACACTTTTTTTCTTTTTTGGATGTGTTCTCCTGGTAGCCCAAGATGGCCTGAAACTCACAATCCTACCTCAACCTCCCAAGTGCTGGGATTATAGGCATGAACCAACACATCCAGCTAGGGACAGTGTTTTATTTTATGTTGTCTCCTTGTGTGCTAGCTTGGAGATAGAGAGAGACCTCTATTGATGTTTATTGGATTATGAATTGATTGGGTGGAGAAAGATAAGAGAAAGTAAAGAACAATTAAATTCTAAGCAAAATGTATCTTTGGACAGCTGGGAAAAGATGAAACTAGATAAATGCATGCTGATGCCACGTAGAGCAGCTTTAATTTCATGTTGGTGGTTTATGAGTTAGGGGACATGACCCCTCATGCCCTTTGACCCTTCCCTCTCTTATTCCCTTCACCTCTGAGATTTATACTCTGTGGAAGCCATTGGCTACTGAATTTCCAAAACTGCAGGAAATGCTCACAAAAGACTTCACCTGGGGACTATGTGGGGTCCAGCGTATGGAACAAATATTTTTATCTACAATTTAAGAATAGGTTATTTTCTACTTAATCAATATATCTAAGTGATGCTTTGGGAAAGTCTGGGTGGATTTATAAGAGAATAGCCTGCTGACAGGATTCCAGCATGGCAGTAAGGGGTTTCCCTGTGTGCACCCTGGCCCCCTACTTTCATTGTGGAAACGATGGATGTTGTGTGAAAAAGATGCATATGAGCAGATCATGGAGCCTTTCCCCCCTTCTCTCATCTATCTTAGCATACCTCATGTGGATTCACAGGTCTGTATCCCAGAGTCTCTTACCACCATTGCAAGGGTGCCTAAGCAGTCCCCTAACATCTAACACATTTTTTGTGCTGGTACTGGGGCTTGAATTCAGGACCTCACACTTGTGTTGGGCTTTTTCCCCTCAAATCGAGCTCTCTACCATTTAAGCCACAGCTCCACCTCTCACTTTTTGGTGATTGATTGGAGATAAGAGTCTCATTGACTTCCTGGGGTGGCTTCAAATCATCAGATCTGAGCCTCTTGAGTAGCTAAGATTACAGTGTAAGCCACCAGCACCTAGCAAATTGTTACTATTTTGTTAAAAATAATACTTACCACTTGGACTAAGAAGCATAAAAGCAATTACATCATGTTCCAAGAGAGACTTCATATAATTATTGATTAGAACAATTTTTTTTACTTTATTGCTAAACCTATGTACCCTGTCATTGAGCTATACCCAAGTACATGGTGTTGTTGTTGTTTGTTTTTGTTATTTTGTCAGTCCTGAGACTTGAACTCTGGGCCTGGCTCAAGGCTAGCCCTCTACTATTTGAGCCACAGCTTCACTTACAAATTTTTCTATAAGTAATTGGAGATGAGAGTCTCATAGCCTTTCTTGTCTGGGCTGGCTTTGAACCATCAGATCTCAGCCTCCTGAGTAGCTAGGATTACAGGTGTAAGCCACCAGCAGCCAGCACTTGTTTTGTTTTGGGGTTTGGTTTTTTTTTCCTTTTCTTTTTCTTTGAGATGAACTCTATGTAGTTCAAGGTGGCCTCAAACTCAACCATTCTGCTTCTGCCTCTAGAGTTCTGGGTTTACCTGTATGCACTACCATACCCACAAGCATCCCATTAAAAAATATTCATCATCTCTAAGTTTCCTCCTTAAACATAGGTTAGTGGATGCTGTGGTGTCCTGCTTAAGTCCCTTTCTGGACTGAGAGAGTCGTTCTATCAGTTAATAGAGATGTAGGTATGGACAATTTCCTTAGGAGAGATGGAGACTCAGAGTGACCTGGACCAAAAGTCACATGACCTCCAAAGGTCACTGTCCAGCCTATCACCCCAGGGCACCTTGTTTTCAGTGGCTGTCAATATCAAGGACAAGATGGCTACTCAATTCTGAACTACTCTAAAGGGCCTATCCATATGTTAAATTGGCTGAATCTGGGGTAACATAGCCAGAACCCTGTTTCTCATCCTAGTAAATGTCAACATGTTAATCATCTCATAGAATCTGTCTGCAAACTTTGTCTTCCTGGGGCATCTGACACACAATAAAAAATGGTGCAAATGCAAAAACAAAAAGAAGAAAAGCAAACAAATAAGGGCAGAGAAAGACACACACACACACACACACACACACACACACACACACACACACACACAAAGAGAAGAAGCTCAGATGTTTTCCAAGTGGAATTTCTTCAATGAATTATTGTATTTTATGCATAAAGTAAGATATAGCTATTCATGATTTTGTAACAATGCAACATTTCCAGGCATATAGTTAACCTAAATAAGGCTGCAAAGCTATATGTATTCAATCCCAATCCCAGTTTGGGGGGATAAAAAGGAATAAGAATTTATATTTCTGTAGGAAAGAAAAATTGTTGGAAATATATAGCAAAACTTATATGTGGGCTAGCCATGGGGGCACACTCCTATAGTTTCTGCATTTGGTGGTCTGAGGCAAGAGGACCATGCCTAAACCAGTCCCTCACACACTAGGCAATTGCTCTACCACTGAACCACATCTTTAGTCCCTGGTTTTCTAGTTTTCAAATACTATGAACAATATTTATAGAAACATTCAAGTTGGTATATATATATATATTTATATATGTATACATGAAATATGCCTTTCATATGTATGCGTTATCATGCATAGGATATAGATAGATAGATAGATACTATGCTTAATGTTCCATTAAATGATAATGATTAATACTTCTCAGATATATTTGATAGTTCAGAACGTGGCAGTTTATTGGCATGGGGTGGATTATTTTTACCTAATTGCATTATTTGACCCTTGTCCTCAATTAAGCTCCTGAGTCACGTGTGTGTGTGTGTGTGTGTGTGTGTGTGTGTGTGTGTGTGTGTGTGTCCATCCTGGAGTTTGAACTCAGGGCCTAGGTTTTGTCCCTGAGCTTTTGTGCTCAAGGCTAGTGTTCTCCAGGGTTTTGCTGGAAATAAGAGGCTCACAGACCTTCCTGCCTAGCCTACTTTGAATATCTGTCCTCAGATCTCAGCATCCTGAGTACCTAGAATTACAGGTGTGAGCCACTGATTCCCAGCTTTTATGTCACTTCCTGCCCACGAATGAGCCCTTCAACTTTGCTCCCTTTATGGACTTGCTAACCTACTGTATGTACTTTGTAGGTGCACAAACTTTAGAACACATACTACCCCTGCTCTTCCAAACCAATGGAAGTTTTCTAGGTCAAGAAGTAAAGCCGTACATTGTTCTCTGTAGCCCTTTAAAAATATTCAACAAAATACTTCTGTGATAAAAACCCTACAACAATAAAGCATTAAAGCTGAAGAGATCTTTACAGATTGTATCAGAAGCTCTTTAGGATGTGGAAAGGATTCCAATAATAGTTACTCATTGTCAACATTTACTTATCTCAAAGAGCCATTTTAAATTAGTAGGGCCTCTTGATTTCCCTTTCCTCTTCCCTTTCAAGAGTCAAATGTCAAATACCTCTTGCCCCTTTCTGAGGCTTCTCTGAGGAAGTGACTGTGTGAAGGGTTTGTGGGGGGTGTGATGTGTATTTGTATGTGAAAGAGAGTGTATATAGTGTTTGTGTGTATTCAATGTAATAAGCTGGACAAAATATCAGTATTTCTTAATCAATGGGAAATTCCCTGTGTGTGTGTGTGTGTGTGTGTGTGTGTGTGTGTGTGTGTGTGTGTGTGTGTGTGTGTGTAGGTTCTCTGTCCCTTAGCTGTTTTCACTCAAGGCTAGCACTCTACCACTTGAGCAATAGCCATGGCTCCACTTTTGGCTTTTTGGTGGTTAATTGGAGATAAGAGTCTCAGGGATTTTCCTATCTGGACTATCTTTGAACTATGATCCTCAGATCTCAGCCTTCTGAGTAGCTAGGATTATAGGCATGAGTTGCTAGGGCCTGGATGAAAAATTTCTAAATTTGAACTGTAGATTTCTAGAAGAGATTTCTGCATTGCTAATTTGATGTGAGTTTAATAAACTTTATCTTGGTATCCCTCTTTCTGAGATAAAATATTTGGTTAGTCTTTGGGCAAAGACAGAATAGAAAATAGGCCTCCCTAGTCCGGAAATCATTCAGACTGAACAGGCTTCTTAAATAAAGAACACAGCACCCTGGCCAAAATCCGCTTCCTCTCTTTTGACACAAAGGAAATGTTCAGCTGCTTTGTTTTCAAAAACCTCAAGGTGTATCAGTTAACCAGCTGTCCTGAATGTGACTTGGCTAGTTTGTATACAGTTGACTGAATGAGCTATAAAAGGGGGAAACAAAAAGAGAGAAAGAAACAGTGAGCAAAAAAAGGCCGTGCATGGGCAGAACGATTACAGTGGAGATCAGAAGGACCCGTGGGTGAATTCCATCCTTATTTAGAAATTCTAATGTTAGTAGGAACCATTCAACACCAACTTAGCTTTCTTTTTCGCATAAGAAACCTCTTTTTCACTTGAGGAACCAAAACATCTAATTATTCTCACCAAAACTTCATTCTGTGGGTCTCTCCCAGCCCATTTTCTCACAAAGATTTAGTAACAAGGATTAAGTATCAGGTTCTCAAGACATTCCTCTTAAACAGTATTGAGCCAGATGGTGTAAGTGCTTAGTTACTGCCTGGACACCCCTGGGAAATCCCAAGGAGGTGCATGAACCTGTCAGGCACTATGTGGCTTGACAGGATTGTGACTGACACAGACCCAAAGCACAGTTCCCTTGCAAAGTCCCAGGGGAAGCATGGACGTATTTATGGGTTTATTTATTTATGAATGAATTGTAGATGACATTCCTCTGGTTCAGGCTGTCCCTCTCCCCCATTTTGTTGAGTGACACCACAACTTACCGGGACAGAACCTTCATCAAAACAGCACAATGAGGCCAACCCCATCAAACTAGCTCAAGACAGAGAGGCAGCCTTAGTCACGATAGACACTTCATCAGGACCAACAGACTTCAGTTACCCTGGGCAACCATCACTATGTAGTAGAAAGAAACTTCTCAGAATATTTTGCTGCTTTTCTTCTGGTCTGGGTTTGGGAGGAGTACTGCTATTGAATTTTATTGGCTCACACTTATTTACTTATTTTTGATATGGGGACTTTAACTTAGGGCTTCACAATTACTTGCCCAACTAGCATCCTATCACTTGAACCATGCCTCCAGATTGACTTTTTGATGGTTAGTTGGAGGTGGAGCCCAACTTTTGCCCAAGCTGGCTTCAAATCTTGATCCTCATATCTTAGCCTCCTGAGTAACTGGGAATTATAGGCATAAACCTATCCTTTTAATGCAATTCATATTGAAAACTTGCAACATCTACATGGGGCCTTTTGTATGGTCTCAAAGAATGAGTCTATGGACACAGAGGGAGAAAACAGCAAAGACGTAGTGAAGAAAAAAGATAAGCAGAGCTCCTGCTAGATGCAAGGGGCTCAAAGGAGGACATCACCTGGGATGTGTTGTTCAGGGGTTAATAAGATATGTCCAGGAGAGAGCTATGTAACTCTCAAGATCACTAGACAGCTTGTTGTCCATATTGGTCCCCAAATCCAATCAGGGGCTCTATATATGAGCTCTCCATGTATTTTTCAACCCCTCTCTGATTGGATACCTGTTCTGACAAACACATCTAGGGTCCAATCAATCTCTTGTTTATTTTCAAGTCTTCCAGGAGCAATGGACCGAGATAAGATACCCAGAGGTCTGCATGTGCTATGTTCAAGGTCATAGTGCTGTGATGACTAGGGGCCTGTACACAGGACTTCTCAAGGCCATGAGGAGGGGTGCAGAACCTTTATTGGAGGTGGCCCAGCTCTTTTCTGCTTTTAGAATCATTGATGAATAGGAAACCATTTCTCAAATCATCTCTATATCTCTTCCATAAGAGCTGTTAGAAATCCCCACTCCAGAGAGGTCTTCTATGACCATACTTGCTAAAACAGCAGGGTTACAGTCTGGATCTTAAATGCCCCTTGAAAACTCCTGTGTTGAGATTGGACCCCTCCCCCCTCTGCCCACCCCACCCCCCCACCCCCCAACCTCCCCCACCCCCCCACCCCCGCCTCCTCCGGGCCAATGCAGCAGTGATGAGAGGCGTAGCTTTTGGGAGCGGATTGAGTCATGAGGGCTCTGACCTCATTAATGGAAAGGCCAGTTGATTAGTGTTTTTATTTGGAGGGGGCATGAACACTGAGTCCTGGGCACTATGAAGTAAGCAGCTCTACTCCATTATATGCTTCTGTTGTGATGTTCTATATCCCCTGTCCCCAGCCTGGGAACACCAGAGCAAAGAGACCATAGACTAGAACCTTCTAAACCATAAGCCAAAATAAATCTCCCAGGCTTTAAGTGGCTTTAGTGCTTTTCAAGTATCACCACTTGAAATTTTATATATTCAATTATAAATGTCTTATTTTGTGTGTGATACCGGGTTTGGATTTAAGACCTCAGGCTTGCTCTACGACTGAGCGGCATCCCTCTTTCCAGGGACAACAACATATACAAAGGCCCTGGGGTGGTGGGGCTGGGGAGGAGAGGATGCGGTTTATTGGGGGAAACCAATTGACTACAGTATGGTTGTGTAAAGTAAAAGAGCAGGTGAAAGTCATGCTGGAAAAGTTAAAGGCCTGATTTCTCAGGGCTGTGTGGGCTGTGGTAAAGATTTACACTGAACCAAGTTAACATTTATCCTGGGAGACATGTGCCCACCCGATTGGAGGTAGATAGAACCAGAGACAACTAGAATGATCTAGGTCAGGAACTAGGGCTGGGCTAAGTAGAGTCAGAAGAAAACAGATGGCTTCCAAGCATGTTTAGGCAGTCAAAGAGAGGACTAGATATTCTAGAAGTGGCAGGTGTGGGAGACATAGGAACCAGAAGAATGTCTGGATGTTCATTTGCTGGGCTGAAATCATGGGTACTCTCATGGTCTGGGAAGCCTGAGAGGGAGAGGACCAGATCACAAAAGAAAGTCAATGAATGAACCAGGTAGGACATGAGCTTCTTTGAGCCACTTTCCCAGAGACAGTGGTAGGTGGATTCATCAACAAGTCTAGACACAGAAAGAGGTCTGAGTCACACATCACTGCATTGACAACCTGGGAGAGGTGACCCAGAGCCACAGCTCTCAAGCTTCCAGTTTCAAGGACCCTATATAATCATCCATACACGATATCTTAAGATTACTGAGGATCCCACAGAGGTGTCATGGGTAAGAGGTCCTAATTTACTATATTAGAAATTAGAACTGAAAAGCATATTAAATATATAGTAACATAAAATCATAATAAACCTATTCTAAATCAACCTACCTAACAGATCTTTTTATTTGTTTGTTTGTTTTTGTTGGTTGTGGGGCTTGAACTCTGGGCTTGGGCACTGTCCCTGAGCTCTTCAGCTCAAGGTGAGTGCTCTACCTCTTGAGCCACATTGCCCCTTCTAGTTTTCTAGTGGTTTATTGGAGATAAGAGTCTCATGGTCTTTCCTGCCTGGGCTGGCTTTGAACTGTGATCTTCAGATCCCAGCCTCCCGAGTAGCTGGGATTACAGGGGTGAGCCACCAGTGCCTGACTCTACCTAACAGATCTTAATGGAAAATAAGAATAACCAGTTTCCCAAACATAAAACATTTTGTGAAAACAGCCTGTTTTTCTGTTTCTGGGTTTTTCACCATGGGCTTAAAGGAAGATTTAGACTCTCACATTAGCTTCTGCCTCAAATCTACTGTGAGATGCTGATCTGGTTGACATATGTAAGGAAAATCTGGTCTTACCCAGATGTGGAGTTAGACCTCAGTCCTCTGGAAAGTGGCTAAAAGGATCCACAGCAGA
This sequence comes from Dipodomys ordii, assembly GCF_000151885.1. Classification (NCBI taxonomy): domain Eukaryota; kingdom Metazoa; phylum Chordata; class Mammalia; order Rodentia; family Heteromyidae; genus Dipodomys; species Dipodomys ordii. Next base: position 9,783,692 of record NW_012267240.1, read on the forward strand.
GACCCGAGACCTGCTGATGTGGAGAGACAAAACTATATGGAGAGAAGAGGACCCAGGTCCAGTGACATTCATGCTTAGGAAGAGAAAAGGAAAAAATAAGGCAGAGAAAAAGGAAGCAGTGTTTGTAGCAGGAAACTAGTTGTGGTACTACTGCAGTATTCACAGTACTGAGGGAGAAGGATCCCAAGTTTGAGGCCAACTTGGGACACTTACTAGTCCCCCTTTCCAAACAACAGACAAACAACAACAACAACAAAAGAAGCCCAGTGGCCCATGCCATAATTCTAGCTATTCAGGAGGCTGAGACCTAGAGGAATGCAGTTGGCACCCTGCATGGGCAGAAAACTTTGCCACACTCAATTTCCAAAATAACCAGCAAAAAGCTGGACTGAAAGTGTGGCTCAAGTGGTAAACTACCAGTGGAGCAAACACACCAAGACCCTTAGTTCAAACCCGAGTATTGTCAAAACAAAGATAAAAAAAAGATGGTGTAATAGAAGCTGTGCTAGTTACCCAGCCTTCTGTCACTGCAACAAAACACCTGAGATAAACAATTTAAAATGAGGAGAGGTTTCTTTTGGCTGGTGGTTTCAGATACTTCTGTCCATATTCAGTTGGGCTCCATTGCTTTGGGGCCTATGATGAGGCAGAGCTTCCAGGTAGGAATAGAACTGCTCATCTCATGGTGGCCCAGAAGCAAAGATAGAAAAGAGAGAGGAAGGAGTTAGAGTCGTAATCTCCCTATGAAGGCCACGTCTCCAACCCCATCACTTCCTTCCACTAGGCCCCACCTCCCAAAGGCTGACCACTTCCTGACAGTGTATCAGCCTTGGGGAATGTTTAAGAGGAAAACTAATAGAAGCCACGGGAGAGCTGTAGTCAAGAGTACTTCTAAAAACATCAACTGAGGTGATAACTGGAAAGTATCTATTGATTTAGGCTTTCTGGCTTTTATAAGAAATAGACATTGATCATGCTTCAAGGTAAGACAGAGCTGAGAGGCAAGACTGTAGTTGACAGAGGCAGATGATGCAGTGAGAGATGCTACCTGGCTCCTTCCCCCATCCAGTTTTCTCTTTTTGTATAATATTAGGACCTAACATTTCTCACTAAGAGTTCAGTCAGTCAGTGTAGGCTGCAGTTATGTCTAGTAGGTAGGGTTGGACATTAGTTTTAGTCCTATTAATGAAGACAAAGTGGAGCATTCTGGGAGCATTCTGAAAGACAGCTGCTCTGTCTTATTGCCCCTCTTTCATTCCTTCCCTTTTACCTCTGGCTGCAATGCAGCTGGAGCTGGAATGACTAAGAAAAGAAGGAGACCACATACATGGGAGTGTTACAGAGTAAAACTGAGCCTTAACATAGGACAGAGCCATGCCTCAGCCCCAGGAGTGGGTTGATACCTCAAAGAAAATCAAACACCCATTCTGCTTAGACTGTAACAATGTGTCTTTATTTACAAACAATTCTAATTCCTTCAGTGAGCTTGTAGGTTGGGTGATCTAGGAAGTTGAAGGGATTTCTTTTTGATGATTTGATTTTCTTTGTGAAGTAAGATGTGAGGATTTGGAATAGGAATGAAAGATTAAGGAGGGAAGTCAGAGAAGACAAGAGGGTTTGAAATAGCTGTGCAAATGAGTTAAATGAGACCTGGTTACTCTTACAGTCTTGTGCTGGATATTCTCTGTTCTCTAAAACAAGTCTCCATTCTTCTCACCCAGCTCTGGTTCCAAGAGCTGATTTTTCTGTACTGTTTCTACCAGGCTCCTTCCTCTCTAATTGGACTGGTTCTTGGGCTTGTCCAAGCGAAGGCCAGCAGGAAAGGATGCGTGGAACAGAGATAGACTAGATACTTGTTTTCCACTCTTTGATGACTTACTGCCTTCACTATTAAAGCATGCAGCCACAGATAATGGCCTTGAACTTGAAATCCTCCTGTCTTTGTCTCCTGTGAAGCTGTGATTACAGGCATGCTCCACCTTTCCTAGCTAGGCAGTGAAGTATTTGACTTGGTGACATAGCTCAAGTTAGACTGTGTCTGAAGCCACTGAGGGCTTCTAAATATCTCCACGACCGTTACAATGAATGTGGGCCCCTGCATGGGGGAAGTTAGAGGCTAAATATTGTTCCCTTCCTGGAAGACTTAACATTTCAACCAAAATGCCAGATAATAAATATTCAAATTTAAATAACAATCAAGAATATGTACAACATGCCAAATGGTTGGAACAGTTTCTAAAGAAGATGCTTGTAACAGGAAGCTTCCTCACAGTCTGGCCCTCTCTATGAAGGATTGGTTTGTTGTTATTTTTGGTGCAATTATTGGGGCTTGAACTCAGGGCACGGGTGCTGTCCTTGAGCTCTTTTTTGTTGTTGTTGTTTTGATATAGGGCTTGAACTCAAGAGCCTGGGTCTGTCCCTAAGCCCTTTTGCTCAAGATTAGATCTCTACCACTTTGAGCCACAGCTCCACTTGTCATTTTCTGGCAGTTAATTGGAGAAAAGAGTCTCACAGGCTTTCTTGCTCAGTATGGCTTTGAACCTCGATCCTCATATCTCAGCCTCTTGAATAGCTAGGATTACAGGTAGGTGCTACCAGCACCCAGCTCCTTGAGCTTTCTTGCTCAAGACTATTGCTCTATCACTTGAACCACAATTCCACTACTAGCTTTTTTGTGGTTAATTAGAGGTAAGGGTCTTGTGGACTTTCCTGCTTGGGCTAACTTTGAATTGCAATCCTCAGATCTTAGCCTCTTGAGTAGCTAAGACTATAGTCATGAGTGAACTACTGGCATTTAGTGGAGAAGGGAAGGCTGAAAAAGGCTTTGTAAAAAGGGAGCCTGTAAACATGAAAGAGCTGGAGGTCGTTTAGGCATGAGGATGAGTAAGGATACAGGACTAGGCATGCCCAAAGCATGTTTGTAGTGAACTAGGTAAATAAGAGTCTTTGGAGAGGAAGAGAAGATCTCAATACCATCTTTAGAATCCATGATTTAGTCGAAGGACTCAGGAGTCTTAGCAAATGGTCCTCTTCCTGACAAAGATACATGAATGCAAAAGGATGAAAAAGCAAGTCAGTAAAGGGAGAAGATGATGGGGAGATGTGGGGATGAATCTGGACATGAGCTTCCAAGGGCTCTCTTAGAAGTTTTTAGGAGGCACTTCATGCACCCAGTAACAAATAAGGACAACACAGTAAAATTTCACTTAGTGGTGCCAGACTCTTTCATTAGATTCGGTGTTCAAGCTTTTTATTGAGTGGTTATCACATATGGTGCCCTCTCCCTTGTAGCAGAGAAGGAAAGCAGATGTGCAGCTGGGGCTGGGAATGTGGCTTAGTGGCAAGTGCTTGCCAGCATGCATGAATTCAATTCCTCAGTACCACATAAACAGAAAACGTTGGAGGTGGTGCTGTGGCTCAAGTGGTAGAGCTCTAGTCTTGAGCACAGAAAGGCTCAAGGACAGAGCCCAGGCCTGACTTCAAGTCCCAGGACAAGTAAAACCAAAATAAAACAAAACAAAACACATCATCTGCACAGACAGTTGAAGCACAGAGAGAAACTCTTATTAGTTAGGAAATGATAAGGGCTCTCCTCAAATCTAACACCATTGATCCCACCCAGAACCAACCTTTCAACAGGATATTTTTATTTATCTATTTATTTTTGATTGGTCATGAGGCCTGAACTCTGGGCCTGGGCGCTGTCCCTCGGCTCTTCAGCTCAAGGCTAGCTCTCTACCACTTGAGCCACAGAGCCACTTATGGCTTTTTCTACTTATGTGTGTTACTTATGCAGGGCCTCATGCATGCAAGGCAAGCAGTCTACCACTGAGCCACCTTCCCAGCCCCTCAAGTTAGATTTTGTAAGATAGCAGTCTCAAACCTTTTCTGATAAAGAATTTGTATGGGGTTACCCTTATGTTAGGTGAAAGAGCATACACTAGAACTTTGCAAAGAGAGGAAGGCAAGTCCATGTGGATGTGATGTACAGAATGTTAGAATAAACAGAGCCCTTGCTTGACATATGTGAGGCCCTGCTTAACAAGTCCTAAGCAGTAGAGAGCTCCAAAGGAGTATAAAGAAAAGTTGGGCTGGATGCCAGTGGCTCACGCCTGTAATTCTAACTATTCAAGAGATTGGGAACTGAGGATTGTGATTTGAAGCCAGTCCAAGCAAAAGTCCACGAGACTCTTACCTTCCATTAACCAGTTAAAAGTGGAGCTGTGGCTCGAGTAATGCAGTTTCAACCTTGAGTGAGAAAGCTAAGAGATAGTGTCCAGACCCAGAGATCATAACCCAGTACTAGCACAAAACATCCTGAAGTGTCCTGCTCGTGTAAACATTTGACTTCTGCACTTTCTCTTCTCCTGGTTCAGGATCTGGCTTTCCTCCATGTGCTAAGCTGGTTACAGCACATACTTTTGTTCCTCGTGTCCAGTATTTGACCCTTGTTTATTCCTGCCCTAAGGTTTGCCGGTACGCTTGTTCTTCTTCAAATCCTCCACCATTGCTTCCATGAAGTTGTCACTGGTCAGTTTAGCTGATCACCTTTCACTGGGGGCTGTGGTCCCCTTGGGACCTCGGTCCTACTGGTGGTCACCTGGTCAACAGAGGAAGTATTTCAAGTCACTTTGTTTGCACACATCGCGCCAATTTCTAAGCTGCGATCTAAGCTGACTTTTTCTGCCCTCCTGCCCACTAGTGGTGGTAGTAGATGTACCAGCTGGCAAGGGTAACCTGCATAATTCCTTGAACACATCATGCTCTTCCTGCCTGCAGGGTCTTGCTCCTGCTCCGCCCCTTGCCTCGGTTGACTTTTCCAAGATTATTCACCAGGCTCTTACACAATCCTTAGAACTCAGCAATGGTGCCATGTTCTCCAGGAAAAGCTCCTCTAAATCCCCAGGAGACAAGGCTTGGGGGTGGAAGGCAGCTTGGGAGGGAGGGAGCCAGATACAGTCTCCATGTTCTCTTCATGGAGAGAAAAAGATTATCTCTGAGGGAAAAACAACAACTACACACCACTGAGAAACTCCCAAAGTCAGCAAAATAAGAGGAGATAATAGCCTTGAGTTTATAGTGATTTCTCATTGAAGGAGATGAGGTACACACCATGTAGATAGAGAAAGAGCAGAATGAACTTCAGCCCCAGCAAATGGGCAAATGGACAAATGACAGAAAAATAAAGTCTCCTCTCTGCATGTATGCTGAGAATTTTAAACATCATCGATTGATTAATTAGATTGGGGCTTGAATTTATAGTCTGGGACCTTCATTTTTTTGCTCAAGGCTAGCAATCTACCACTTTGGACTACAGCTTACTTCCAGCTTTTTGATGGTTAATTGGAGATAAGAATATCATAGGCTCTCCTGCTCTGGTTGGCTTTGAACCTTGATCCTCAGATTTCAGCTTCCCGAGTTGCTAGGATTATAGATGGGATTCACCAGTACCTAGCCTCTTTTATTTATTTGTTTTTACAGCGCTGGGGAATCAAACTCAGAACCTTGCATATAAGTATTCTACTGCTGAGCTACACTTATAATCTTGCTGAGAATGTTTTTGAAATCATAAGAAAAATACTGGGATGGATATTAAGCTACTTTATTTGGACATAAAAAGTAGATACTGAAGTATTAGAGGAGTTTTAGAATATCTGGCCAGTTAATGCTATTAACAGAATAACAAATTTAGAAGGAAAACTAAGTTTATTCATAATCCATGTCACTACTGTATTCCCTTTCTTCCATCTTCTGTTGTGTGTATGTGTGTGTGTGTGTGTGTGTGTGTGTGTGTGTGTGTGTGTGTATTAGGGCTTGAACTCAGGGTCTTGGTGCTGTCCATTAAGGTTGACATGCTGGCACATATAACTCCTGTTAGCGAAATGAGCTCACTTCCCATAGCCTAGTACCCTCTCCATAGCTTAGCATGCTCCCTTCCTAGGAACACTAGGCCCATTTAGTAAAGGCAGTAAATAATCAGCCTCCAACACCCTCTACCTTGGGATGACACTTCTCTGGGGCAACTACCACCATATAAGACAATAAGAGCCTCTTAGAGTGACCTTCAGGTCTGGGCAGCTTCAGAGCCCCTTATCTCCTATTTGGACAGCAGCTATAAATCCTAGTCCACCATGATGAAGCCCCTGGGCCTCATGTCCACACCAGGGTCTTCTCTGCTTTCTAGCCTCTTCTAACCCCTCAGACAATAGCTGGTGCTTCTTCTCACTTCTCCCTTATGAGAAGGGGTCTTGCCGGCCTCTTTTCTGACAATAAACCTCCCTTTGTTCTCTGTACCTGGATGTCTGTGTGGCTCACTGGCAAAGTCTAATTTACCCTATCATCTCCTCTTCTAGCTCTTTGGAGATTATTGGAAATAAGAGTCTCAGGGACTTTTCTGCCCAGGAAAACTTTGAACCACAATCCTCAGTACTCAGCTTCATGAGTAAGTCGAGTTACAGGCATGAGTCTCTGGTGCCTGGCTCTGTTTTTATTTTCTGTTTTCATTATTTGGCTATCGTGACTGCAGGCATTTTCACATGGATTTTTTATTCATTGGGAGTTAAGTAATGTTGTATCTTGCTTTTATTCCTTGAACACATAGGCACATAATTTTCATAATTATTCATATTAGTCATCATCCTTGGCAGTACTGAGCACTGGCTGCAGGGCTTCTTGCTTGACAGGCAGGTGCTCTACCACTTGAGCCGCACCCCAGTCCTTATCATCCTCATTTTGTAAGGGAGAGCCTTGTGATTAGTCTTAGAACTTGCTGATGGTTGTTCTAACAAACTAAAGATGAATGGTGCTCTGCTTGAAAGACAAATCCTTGCAGTGCTGTGTTCATGGCTGCAATTCAACTCATACTTTCACCGTACATGTGAGGGATGGGAGGTGGTGGTAGAGAGGTTGGTCAGGGATGTGACCTTAGACCAAGGATGGGAGCCAAACCTATGACCTTGGACATATTAATCTCCCTAGCGTATTAACTCAACTATGCTGTCTAAGAAGACAATGAACACAAAACCTACAAGCCTTATCAAGCTTTTTGGAGTCTGAAGAAAGATTAAAAGGAATTAGAATCGAGTAGTAAATGAAACACTATAGACGCCTTGAAAGGAGGGGTTCAATTATAATTCATTAAGAGACAACAAGAAACTCTAGTCTAGGCTTGCTGCAGGCCAAAGGGACTTTACCAATGAATTATTCAAGACAAAATGAGCTGAATGAGGGACTCCTCTTGGCTTGGCAACAGTTCAGGCATAGCTCAAACTTTCTCCCCAGGTAATAGCAAAACAAAAAGTAACAACAAAGCCTGTTCCTCTGTTAGGTGAGTGCTTTGTAGGCTGTAAAGGGTTTAGCATCAAGACTGTCAGTCTGTAGCTTCTTAATAGGAAATCATAGAAAGGAACATGAGGAATGTAATCTTCCATTTACCAATTAATTTTATTTCTTTATTTATTGTCGTTAAGTAGTTGTATAAAGGGGTTACAATTCAACATGTAAGTTTATGAATACAATGCATCATGATCACTGTCACACCTTCTTCCTACTGTTTTAAACAACAACAAAATGTTAAACCAGCTGAGTGCTGGTGGCTCATGCCTATAATCCTAGCTATTTGAGAAGCTGAAATGTGAAGATCTTGATTTGAAGCCACCCCAGGCTGAAAAGTCCATGAGTCTCTTATGTCCCACTAACCACCACAATGTCAGTAGTGGAGCTATGGCTTAAGGGTAGAGCACTAGACTTAAGCCAAAAAGCTCAAAATATAACACCAAGGCCTGAGTTCAAGTTCTATGACCAGTGCACGTATGCCTACACACACACACACACACACTCATTAAACTCTGTAAGTCAAATTGTTTTGAACATTTTTTAATTTGTTTTGTTGTTTTGGTACTGAGCCTTGAACTTAAAGCTTTGCACTCTTACTTGGTTTCCTTGATTGACTAGTTCTGTGTGTGTGTGTGTGTATGTGTGTGTGTGTGTGTGTGTGTGTGTGTGTGTGCTGGTTGTAGCACTTGAACTCAGGGCCTAGGTGCTGTCCCTAAGATTTTTTTTTTTTTGCTCAAGACTAGCATTCTACCACTTGAGCAACGGTTCGAATTCCAGTTTTTTGGTGGCCTATTAATTGGAGATAACAGTCTCATGGACTTTTCTGCCTAGGCTGTCTTCAAATCTCTTATCCTCAGATCTTAGCCTCCTGAGTTGCTAGAATTATAGGCATGAGCTCCTGATACATGGCTTAGCATGAGCCATGCCTTCTGCCTGGCATTTTGCTGGTTAATTGGAGGTGGAATCTGTGGATTATTCTACCTGGGCTGGTTTCTAATCTCCATCTTCCAAGTCTCAGCCTCTTGGGTAGCTAGGTTTTTTGTTTTGTTTGTTTGTTTGTTTTTTAAATCTTATCATGAATGAATGGGGAGAAGACTTTATTTTCCTACTTTTTGTCCATTTGTGTGCTGGGTTTATAGAGATGCCCATTCCACTTCCCACCCTCAACTGTGAGTAGAACAGGCTGCTATGTTAATAAGAAAAAAAAAGTCTTATGGAGACCCCTCACATAATATGCCTGTTCGTTGCTGTAGGCCAGGCTTCAGGGAAAATCCCCCTCATCCATGGGGACACCATCAAAGACTCCCAGTAATATCTGACTGAGGCTGTCGCGTCATGGTAGAGCTCTTGCCTAGCATGCAGAGAGCCCCAGGTTCCATCCCCAGCACTATGAAAAACAACCAAAATAACCACCAGCAAAACCCACATATGACATTTAGTATAGTTAGTATAATTAGCATGGAGTGGCTTGTTGCTAAAAACAAAGTTCACGGGAGAGTTTGAGGTCATCCTTTCTACAGTGGGAGTAACAGTGGGCAGGCTCCACACTCCTGGACTGGGCATTCCTGGTGTACTGTGTACGGTACACACAGTCCTCTTCCGGTGACTGTAGAGTATCAAAGTGAGGAACTGACATCATAGCAATAACAAAGCTGGCTTTCACATTACCATATTCACCTGAGTGTAACAGCCCTATCTCAGCTTCAGCATTACTGAAGGCACACATTTGGTGCTACATTTCTGATGTAAGAGTTTAAAGGGGAAAGCCCGCAAAGGGTGGACATTACAGTTACTGGAGAGTCAGTAAGGGAGCTTGGCTCTCTGCCATTTGAAGTTTGATATGGCCAAATTTGTGGGGAACCTTGAGTCTGTGCATTGTCTACACAAGATTGAACCACTGTATTTTATCAGTTCATTTAGGTCAGGCTACTGGAGAATATGACAGTCTTACCTCATCCTTGTGGGAACACTGTTTGAGACTCCAAGTGGAAATTTAAAACCAGATAATATTGAACCCTATCCTGACTTCCTGGATACTCTTACCTAGGATAAAGCTTGAGGGATTTATTAGTCATAGTAAAAGATAAGCAATAATAGTAAAAATAGACCAAGTGAAACAATTTTGTCTTATATGTGGAAGCTGGATTTAGCTTATAAACTTAGAAGTAAATATGTAGGGTGGTAAGTAAGTAAGTGTGCATATATATATATATATATATATATATATGCATTAACTGAAAAAATGATAGATTCAAGGGATATCTCAAATAATGTAATTCCTCAGAAAGGCAAAATCGAAGTTTAGCAAAATAGAATACCAGGAAGCAAGTGCTTAAAGGGGGGATGGGTCAAGGGGAAAGAGGTAGATGAATGAAGAGGAAAACAGAGGGGAATATAGTCAAGAATGCAATGTATACCCTACAAAATTAAGAAGAGTAAGGGAAGGGGAGAGTAGGGAAAGGTGGTGAGAATGTTGAAAAGGGTGACATTGATCAAGAAGTATTGTATTCATAAACTGCTTTGTTTAAAGTTAATAATTAAAAATAGAAGAAACTCCAAAAAAGAGAAACAATTACATGCTATAATGAAGATTATGTGATTCTGTGTGTCTCTGTCGGCTCTCTCTCTCTCTCTCTCTCTCTCTCTCTCTCTCTGGATGTCAGGGATAACTGAAACCACAGGAAGGCACCTCATGGATGTGGGACTGCTGCATCCATACTAGCCAAAATCACATACATGCTCCTTAAATAGAGCCTTTCTGGCAATCTCTGTACCCAAGAACATAAAGCCAGTTATTGGCAGGGGAAGAATGATGAGCAGGAGATGGCCATTTTCTCCAAGTTGTATAGAAGCTGGAGAATATTCTCCTCAAATGAGTAGATCCCTTTGGAATCTAATGCCATGAAATTCCAGAGTGGGTTTCTGCCTGAAAAATTCCTAATATTCTCATTTTTCTGATTCAAGGCCAAGGTGTAATTGTGGGTGGCAGTATTCTTTCCTTTGAAATAAAGATGCATTCTACTGAGGGTGAACTCCAACTTTGCTGGAAATGCAGAAATTGCCTGCTACTCTCCATTTAGATTTCAACTTGGCCCAGCCCACGGCTCCCCATGCTGAAATGCAGGCACAAAGCAGTTTTCTGACCTCATAGGTCAGGAAGAATCTGCTCAGGTGGTTGAACAGACCCAGAGGTTCCCCAAATTTCCCTTAGCAGTGGGGTTTCATAACCTCTTTTAGGTGGACTCACTTCTGCAGATAGCTGATCTCTGCCATTTTCTTCATACTTTATCTATTCATCTGTCTGTCTGTCTATTCATTTATTTATTTGCTGTACTGGGTTTGAACTCAGGACCTCATGTTTGCTAGAAAGGTGCCCTACCACTTGAGCCACACCTTACTCCTTTTTGTTTGTCATTTATTTTGCAGATAGGGTCCTCTCTCTCTCTATCTCAGTCTCTGTATAACACTCTGCCTGGCTCTCTTCATAATTTTACTAATTTATATCTTGTAAAAGGTCGATGACTTAAGCTTAATTCCAAATAAAGGGAACTCTTCTGCCAAGACAGAGGTAGTGAGGAAGGGAAGGAGGAAGAGAAAATGGGAAAAAGATGGAAGATGGAGGGTGACAGAGGAAGAGATGGAAAGGAGGGAAAAGGAGAGTCAGAAAGAAAGAAATAGGTATTTAAGTTCCATATCTAGGCTGCACCTGCCCAAACTCCCTACCTTGCTTGTTTGTCATCTTGGATTTCAGTGTTAGCAGGCAGACAGACACTCATTAAGCAGCTTTCACAGTAGACATGGTGTTTCAGTGTAACAAACTGAAGGCATGGAAACCATCTAGTCCCAGGAGTTTTTTCCAGAAGAGATTTAGTAGCATAAGATTGTCCTGGCTAAGGCCCTGCTATTTCCTTTCCTAACCCTTTATTTTAGAACCTTGGCTCCGAGTGAAGCATGACCTAGGACAAGTTTACATAACAGAGCCCTGGCCACATAATCATACATTACCACTGGTGATAAAAGAAAAATAAGCACTTTCCATATGATGACTCTCTACAAAGAATGTAAATTACAAACCTAAACTGAAACCTCTTGGCTTTTACTAGATGACAGAACCAATAATATCCAACCAGAATATATAAATTACTATGTTGAGAGTCAGCACTTGACTCTTAATCAAATCCTCATGCTACTTAATCTTTGATGTTATCACTTTTAATAATTGGTAGGTGATATTTTCATATAAATACAAATTCTATTTATACCTGTGTGTTTCAAAGAAGCATTTTGAATTTTGGGTTCTTCCTTAAGCTTTACTAAATGCAAAAAATAAAAACTCATTTTAGGCCAAGCACTGGTGGCTCACTCCTATAATCCAAGCTACTCAGGATGCTGAGATCTGAGATCTGAGGATCGTGGTTTAAAGTCAGCCCATGCAGGCAAGTCTATGAGATGCCTAACCCCAATTAAATATCAGAAAAGCAGAAGAGGTTCTATGGCTCAAAGTGGTAGGGTGCTAGGCTTGAGTGAAAAAGCCCAGGGACAGTGCCCAGTCCCTTAGTTCAAGCACCAGGACCGACAAACAAACAAACAAACAAACAAACTCATTTCAGTGAATGAAACTTTCCATTTTTATTCATTTTTCAGTGCATTATATGGGCTGATTTGTGGATTACTCCCCAATTCTCCTTCCAGAGAGATTTGTTACCATTATTTACTTGTGAGAAAAATAGAAACACAGAGGTGTTAAATAACTTGCTCAATGCTCTAAAGTAAGTTTCACAGCCCTTTTTTTTTAAAAAAAAATATTTTTAGCTTTATAGGAAAAGCCAGCAATGAATTGAATATATGATTTAAAAACTGGATTTTCCTGGCACCTGTGGCTTATTTCTGTAATCTAAGCTACTCTGGAACCTGAGATAATGAGGATTGAGGTTCAAAGTCATTCTGGGAAAAATGTCTGTGAGACTCTTATCTCCAATTAACCACCAAAAAGTCAAAAGTGACTCAGTCGACAGAGCCTTGAGCACAAAAGCTCAGGGAGAGTGCCCAGGCCCTGAGTTCAATCCCCAGGACACACACACACACACACACACACACACACACACACACCTGGTTTCTACTTGGCAAATGTTTCCATAGTGACAGTCCTAGTTATTATACTGCAAATATGATTTGAGGTAAATAATTGTGTAAGTCAGAACACCTGTGAGATACAATATAGGTAAATGACAAGAACGGAAGTGTTATGTAGTTCATAGTTTCAAACACAGTCATCATAACACAGTCTGAAATCTGAAACTTTTTGATACACCATAACAAGCTTTCAAACAAAGCTGTTTTGTTCAGTGTGTGTTTTTGTGGGGTAGCATAACTATGCAGTACCTTACAGGCAACAGTGTTGACCAGTGACTGAAAAACTCTACTGTAATACCTCTTTCCACAGATTTAAAATATTCATTTATGATCAAATAAGCAAAATAGCCAAAGATATATCACATTCTTTTTCTTTTTTCTCCAGGGATGAGGACTGAACCCAGGACCTTGCGCGCACCGGGCGGGTGCCCTTCTGCTGGGCTAAACCCCCAGCCCCTATATCACATTCTTTACACTTTTGTTCCTATTTTTAAATGTTCAGGTTTTTCATTTCAACTTTGAATTTCCATCTTTAATTTAATTTAATGTAATTTTGTTAGTATTGGGGCTTGAAATCAGGGCCTTGCACTCTTGCTTGGCTTTCTTGCTCACATCTGGCATTCTATACTATTTGAGCAATCTTCCAGTCTGGAACTTTGTTGGTTAATTGGAGATGGAGTCCCACAGACTTTTTTTTTCTTTTAGCCAGGGCTGGCTTTAAACTAAATCTTCTAGATGTTTGCCTTTTGAATACCTAGATTACAGGTATGAGCTATCCAGCCTGGCTTAATCTTTCTTTTTGAAAACTTGCATTCAGTCAGATAAAAAGAATACAGAAGAAAATGACAGCCAGGGCCAGGCACTGATGGCTCATGCCTATAATCCTAGCTACATAGGAGGATGAGATCTGATGATCATGCTTCAAAAGCAGGTCAGGCAGAGAAGTCTGTGAGACTCTTATCTCCAATTAACCATCTGAAAACTGGATGTGGCTATAGCTCAAAGTAGTAGAACACTAGCCTTAGACCTTGAATACAAACCCTACAACTGCCAAAAGAAAAAAAGAAAATGATAGCCAGGCACCAATGGTTTATGCCTGTAATTCTAGCTACTCAGGAGGCTGACATCTGAAGATCATGGTTTGAAGCCAGCCTGGGCAAAAAATCCATGAGCTCTTATTACCATTAGCCAGCAAAATGCTGGAAGTGGAGCTGTGGCTAGAGCACTAGCCTTGAGTGAAAAAGCCCAGGGACAGTTTCCAGGACCTGAGTTCAAACTCCAGGATTGTTAGGTCTGCCTGGGAAAAATGGCTCCTTCCCTTGATATTCCCTCCATGCACACATAGCCCTCCCTAGAAATCCCTGCCCAGCATCTGTAGCCCAGGCAACTGACTCACCTGGGGACAGTGAGACCTCACTGCACACTCGCTGTAACCACACCTCCTCCCCATCCTCTCCCTATACAATCAATCTCGATTAGTTTCCCCTTCCCTCTCTTCCTGTCTCTCTGAATAGTTCAAACCCTCTCTTTCTACTCTCCCTTTCTCCTTTTCTCTTCACTCTTCCTTCACTCTTTCCCTTCCCTCCCCTCCTTCTGCATGTCTCCATTTTGTGTGGGCTGGGTAGGTTCAGGGTCTCCCGATAAACTCTCCGCTGCCTCAACAACCACATGGAGGTCTCCTTTATCCAAACCTTACATAGGAAGAGATACTGTCAGGAGTCACTGGACCCCCCTCCTTTCTCAGTCCACCTCCTGACCCCGCTCTATGGACCCAAACTGCTGAAGGAGTCCCACAGTGGATTTCTCACCTTTACTATTGCTGATCACATATGCACTACACTGTCTCTTGTCTCTCGTCTATGTCTGGTAAGTGACTTAGCCACTCCAATCCAGCCTCAGCTTCTTCCTGCTTATCCTTAGCCAGTCTATGATGCTCTTTCCTACCCAGCCACCTGATGTTAATCAGTCAGAAGTAACCAAGGACACGATCTACCAACTCCAGGACCACCTGGAATGCAGGGGACAGGAATTAGCCAATGTGGGGCAAAAATGCCAAACTAGCAAAAATGCCAACTGGGACATGCTATCCAAGCAATGAGTAAAAATGCTAAATGGGACAAGCCATTTCAGCAATGAGCACCTAGACTCCAGGGACAAAGCTAGTCCTGGCAATAAGGGATTATGGAGAGGAATAAGAGAAAATAGTGACAGAATCCTAAATAGAACCATTTTGTGCTTGCCCTTTCAAAACTAATCAGAGGTGGGAGATCAAAAGAAAACAATAAGCATGCCTATCCAATGTTCATACCTGTCTTTCTTCTAAATGAACAGAAACTTATAGTGAGTCTTAGACACAGGACAGTTTGCCTTGGCACTTTCCTGGTTCTCCTATACTCTATAATCCAGACTTGTATAGTTCAAGATATGATTAAGGCCTCCTACCAATCCCTTAACTACTCCAAATCCAGCCTTAGCTTCTGACTGCTTATTCTTAACCAGTCCATGAAGTTTTCCCCTACCCAGTCACCAGATGTTAATCAGTCAGAAGTAATCAAGGACATAATCTACCAACTCCAGGACTACCTAGAATGCAGGAGACAGGAATTAGCCAAGTCATCCAATTTTTCTTTTTGGCCCTGAATGATATCTTGCCCTTCCTTCTGCCATTTGTAGGCCCTCTAATGTTTTCCTTTGCTTATTGTGCAGTCTCTGACTTGTAAGACTTCTTTCAGATTTCATCCAAAGACCCATTCACGCATTCACCACCAAGGAGCTCTTACTGTTACCTTCTCTCAGACCAGATGACACCTCCACCATCTACCCTTAATGTTGATACACTTGCCAGCAGAAAGTAACCAGAGAGAATCAGAGCCCCTTTATACCTATCAGAAGGCTGGAATGTTAGGTCCACCCGTGAAAAATGGCCCCTTCCCTTTGTTTCTCTTCCATGCATGTGTGGTCTTCCCGACAGGTCCCTGCCTAGCACCTATAGCCCAGGTAACTGGCACATTTGGGGATAGTGAGAGGTTCCCAGACTTTGAGATCAGTTCTAAATCTGATGTGACCACACCTCCTCCCTATATAATCAATCTGATTAGTTCCCCCCTTTTCTCCCCCTTCCCTTCTCTCTGCACAGCACAGTTTAGTCTGTCTCTCTGTCTCTCCTTCCTTCTACCTTCCCCTCTGCACACTTCCAGTCCTCTACAAACATCCATCCCATGCAGGCCAGCAGGTTTGGTTCTTATAGTAAACTCTCCTCTGCTTGAACAACCATGTAGAGTCTCCTTTCTCCAAGCTTTACAAGGACCAACACACACACACACACACACACACACACACACATACCACAACTTCTTATAGGTATACACATTTCTTTAAAACACTTTTTACTTTAAGCAATTAAAACCCTTCTAAATAAAATTTGAAGTTTGATTTTGAAAATAATTCTTTTTCTTAATGGAAGATTATTTAGGTATTTGATAATGATGTTTGTTTGGCATTTAGGGTTTTTCTGTCTTTATCTTTAAATCTGAGATTAGTGATAATATTAGTGAATTCCCTTTTCATTTTTAAATCCTAATGTCAAACTAACTTCTTATTTATTTATTTCTGGTACTGAGGCTTGAACTCAAGTCTTAGCCATTGTCTCTTGCTTTTTTTGCTCGAGGTTGGCACTCTACCACTTGAGGCACAGTTTTACTTCCAGCTTTTTGGTGGTTAAATTGAATTAAGAGTCTCATAAACTTTCCTACCCAGTCTGTTTTTGAACCTTGATCCTCAGGTCTCAGCCTTCTGAGTAGCTAGGATTACAGATGTGAGCCACTGGTGCTTGCTTTTGTGTAGTTATAAGGGAGAGAAGAAAGAAAAAGTTTTCCTGAACACAATAGTGAGAGGGAGAATTCTTAAGTGTTAAATCCTGACAATGACCTATTGATATCAGAATTGAGTGTCACCTATCAGTTGTCAGTTTCAAACAACCCTTTCACCTTTAAAGATGACTTGGAATTCCACACTAGATGGTATAGTGTAAAACTTAACTCCTGATGTCTTGATTGTCATATTGAATAAGAATGCAAGCTTGTTTAGTCTACAGAGACATTTTATTAGCTAGGTGCTGCCATGTAAGGTCAAGAGACAGGTGTAGCCATTTACCAGGCCAAGAGCCTTATGTTCTGAGTCTCCCTATTTTTCACTACTTCTAGTCCTTCTGAAATGCTTTGAAAAGCAAAGTCACCACGCTTGGGGGATAGAGGTGGAGGCGTCTTACATGCCAGGGAGAAGGGGGGGGTGTTGGTGCAGAAAGGAAGCAGTCGACAATGTTAACCTCCCGGAAGTGTGCAGCCTTGCAAGGAGGCGTGGTGGGGCTTAGCAGGGTTAGTCACCAGAGTGTCGCTTTGCTTGGAGACATTCTCACAGCAGCCCGGCCTGTGGGCGGCCAGAGGAGAACAGGCTTTGTCCCGAAGCCCTGAGTCAGGCCAGTTCGTGGGAGTCACGGGGAGGGGGGGGGGGGGTTCCAGTCCTGAGTTCCCTCTAGCTCAGCCCTCCTCCCACCCCCATCCCTGCCTCCGGATTCCCCGGCAGCAGCACTGGTTTCCCACTGGGCGTTGCCATGGCAACGGACGCCAAGTTCAGGATTTGAAGTCACTGAGCCCGCAGCAGCTCTGGTAGCGGAGCCCAGCGGGCGGCAGGCATGGCTGAGGGTGCGAGCCAGACCCTGGAGGACCGGCCCGAAACAAGGGGGTGCTACAAGATCCTTGAGGTCCTAGAGGCCGCGATTGAACAATTCCAGTTCAACCCCAGGTGACCCGCGGGAGCCGCCTTGTCCTGTGACCCTTCACCACCTGGCTTTGACGATTTAGCCCCCTGGCTAAAGGCACGACCTCGGGCCTGGGTTCTAATTCCTCCTCCCGCTCTCAGGGCCCCCTGAATTGAGCAAGTTACATCTCTGTCCCTCGGTTGCTTCAATTGAAGGCAGCTACAGTGAAGGCACCAAGTATTCTCTCCATAAATCATAGATGTCGTAAGAGTTGATCTTGAACTTCAGAAGAAAGTCCTGCTGCCCCTGTTTTATTATTGTTGTTGTTGTTGTTGGTCCTGGGGCTTGAACTCAAGCCCTGAGCACTATTCCTGAGCTTTTCCCACTCAAGGCTAATGGCCTACCACTTAAGTCACAGCCTTCCTTCTAGCTTTTTGGTGGTTGATTGGACATAAGAATTGCATGGACTTTCCTGGATTCAAACTGTGATTCTTATATTTCAGCCTCCTGAGTAGTTAGGATTACAGGCATGAGCCATAGGCCCTGTCTCCCTTCTTTCAGGAAGTTAAAACACCCGTTAACTTATAACTAGCTTTGCAGGCTGGAAAGTTCAAGTTTCCAGCAGATGAGGGCTGTTGTGTGGTGATGGATCTTCCTCTTAGCCAGCACCTCCTTGCTGGGAGGGAGGCCTTCACCCCCACTCCCTCTAGCCCCAAACCCCTACCTGGCTTTCATAAGGGTCCCATTCCATTCATGAAGATTCCTGTCTCCTGACCCACCACCTGGCCAGGTCCTTCACCTTGGAAATTAGCATTTTAACTTGAGGTTTCTAGTAAAGCACTCAGGTCATAGCAACACCCTGTGTGTGTGCCAACATCATAAGGTCTTAGTTTCTCATCATTGTTTATTCTTCTTCTTACTTATACTTCATCTTTATCCCTTTTGCCTTAGTTTTTGTTCCCATATTTTTACTTACCATATATTGATTGTATAATGTGAGGATTTCATTGTGATATTTTTATGCATGTGTATAATATACTTGGATTGTATTCACTCTTCTATTACCCCCATTCTCTCTTCCCCTTTCTTTCCCCTCCCAGGCCAGTACTAGGGCTTGAACTCAGGTCTTGGATGCTGTCCCTTATTTTTTTTTCCCCTTCAATTCTAGCGTTCTACTGCTTGAGCACAACTCCATTTCTGGCTTTTTGATGGTTAGTTGGAGATGAGAGTCTCAGGAACTTTCCTGCCTGCAATTCTCATATCTCAGCCTCCTGAGTAGCTAAGATTACAGGTGTGAGCCACTAGCACCTGGTAGAGTTCAGCTTTTACTTAGAATAAGATGGGGCCTCAGGAGGACATAAGAACTGAGAACTCATATTGTCTAACTTAGCTGTCAGTGAGATTTAGTGGACTGGTATTAGAATATTATAAGGACAAGAGCAGAAACAGAAAATTCAGTAGAAAATTATTACAGAATACTTGCAGAAAATGTATGGGAAAGCAGCAGTTGGAGGTGCTGAGGTACATGGTTAGTGTATAAATATGTGTTGAAAGCAAGACTGCTGGGACAAACTGATGGGCTGATGGCATCAGAAAAGCTCTAGGGTTTTGGACCTACCTTGTTAACTGAAAGAACAGAGTCACCATTAACTCTGCTGAAAAAAAATGAGGAGGCGAACAGATTTGGGGACAATAAGATAAAGCTAGAGACATGGCATATCAGTGGGACTTCTTGACACGCATTTAAGCTGATAAATATGTAGTTGATTATGAGCTTGAAGTTCTACTAAAAGGACCCACTTGATTCATCAATGTAGGAAAAATTGGTATAAAGATGGTGTGTCAAATTGTGAGATTTGGTAGGAGCCAGAAAAATGGAGATGTCTATAAGCCATGGGGCACTTCAGTCTGGTGTTCTTTGAAGAGGGAAAAAATGACAACAATATGTCTGTTATATTACACCAGTGATACACCACAGTGGAAACTTAGCACATCAAATGCCATCTCCATTGACTAACTCACTAATGAACATTTGTGAGGATAGACTATTCTAGGATTCAGTGGGAAGTGTCATTGCATTCTATTAATAAATGTTCATGAGTCCATTTCCTATAATAACACATTAACTTGGGCATCTAATTTACTAAAAATCATAATTGTTATCTTCCCAAGGCTCTATTTTATGCATACCAACCAGCTCATTATTCAGGAATACAAGTGCAGAGACTATAAATAAGGACCGTGAAGGAAACACTTAGCTAATCTCTTGTGGTGTGGGTTTCCATTCTAGGCAGCAGGGTTAGCTTCTAAAATTAGAGACACATGGAACTTGAAGTTGAAGAATGAACCTTCAGATTCTCTTAGATTGTGAATGAGCCAGATCCTTCTGAATCAGTTACACAAAAAAATTAGGGCTGGGGGAGAGGGAGAGGAGGCCAAAGCCTCCTCTGTCAGTACCAAATTCAGAGAGAGAAATCTGTTCCTTCAGGCTTTCTGATTTTAGGTGAGTTATTTACTCTCTTTGAATGTCAGTTTTCATATCTTTGAAATGAACAGATACCTCTCACAATAGATTATTGCAAGGATTACTAGAAGAGAAAGTGTGTGTGTGTGTATGTGTGTGTGTGTGTGTGTATGTGTGTGTGTGTGTGTGTGTATGTGTGTGTGTGAATTCTGCATAGCCTGGCCAGAACATGACAAAAACTAACCACTCGGAAAATAGGTACTAATACTATTTGTAGACATCCCAGAGGAGGTACTTATAAAATCATTGGATTTGGTTCTAAATATTATTCTAAATCACATCCTAAAAATGTAAATTGATTTTTAAAAAAACTATCCATATTCCATAAACCTACTACCTATAATAGGGTTGTGTTTTGTTTTGCTTAAAATGGAAGAAATGAAAGAGCATACATGTTCAGGCTGAATGAAAATGAAGTTGGATAGTAAAAAGGAACCACTTAGCATTTCTAGACTGAAAAGATGAATCATAAGTCTGTTATACATGTATCCATGTAAAATATAAAGAACAGGAAGTTCAAATGGCAGTTTGAGTAATCTGAGTTCAGCTGAAATGCAATTCATCTTAGGGTAATTTGAATAGTCTTTTCTTCTCCTTGTCAAAGTTTTTGTGTCTGTGCTAGTACTGGGGCTTGAACTGAGAGTCTGAGCTATTCCTAAGATTTTTTTTGCTCAGGGCTGGTGCTCTACCACTTGAGCCACAACTCTACTTTTGGCTTTTGGCTGGTTAATTGGAGTTTCATAGGCTTTCCTGCCTGAGCTGGCTTCAAATCTTGATCCACAGATCTCAACCTCTTGAGTAGCTAGGCATCAACCACCAGTGCCTGGCTCCTCTTTGGTACATTCTAAGAACCATTTTAAGCTAGTTAGTGAAAAAGGGGCTCCGTGGTAAAAGTAGACTAAGCAGTAGAGTGACAGCAAATGTAGTTCTTCAGATCTGAGGGAGAGTAAAGAGGAAGTAAGCAAGAACAGAAGAGGCTCCCATCCCCAAAGACTGAGATACAAATCTCCTTATCAAGGACATGCTGCCACTGGATCTTAAAGCCTGCTAGAGGAAAAGAAACTTGAGGAGGGTGATCCATCCTGATCTTCTGGGATCGTGAGCTTAGTGGCTAAGAAACTTGTTAGGAGGCATAGACAGGTCCAAGTTCTTCACTCAGCTAGGAGATACTATTTGTGGCTGTGTTTTCCCACTGATCCTTGCTATGGGACATAGCATCTGGGTTCCAGAAATACTCTTCCTTAGTTCCACTGTGTACCAAAAACTCAATCATCCTGTGACAATTAGAATCAATCACACTCACCATCAGCGCGATCCTTTTTCTGCCTGTGGTTCAGAGGGCCAAGGATCATAAAGTAACTATCAGTCTTTTCTATTTCAATGGAGTCATTGTTGTGTGTTCTGTGAAAGCATTGTCCACTTAAAACCAAAAACTCCAAACCAGAAACTCACTAAGTTGATAATGAGGAAGCAGTAATTTGAAGCATGTATTATGTTATTAGTTGTAAGTCCTGGATCTAAGACTGTAGGGGAGGTAGTACCATATACTCATTCAAAGAAGATCCTGCATCCTGAAGACAGAACTAGACTCATTCATGGAGATGTCTCTTCATTTCTCACAACTGAATCTTCAGTAAAGCTATCCCATTTTTCTCTTAGGTCACCCACTGTGGGCCAAGAGTTATATGATAAGACCGGGTAATTCCCAGGGCATGAGATCATTAATGTACTTCTTTTTACTCTGAAATAAGTGCTAATTCAAGAGTCATTGGGAAGACACTGGGATAGCTAATAAAAAAAAAGAAGACTGATTGCTAGAGTGTGTCATTGTGTCTACTTGGATACGGAATCATTTAGAAATGTCTGAGTGCAATCTTAAAGTTTCAGCCACATAAATCTTCCCCAGATGTTCTTGTCACCAACCTCTCCATCTTGTTCCTTCCAGATTCTTGACCATCCAGTTGACCCTTTTGCACTTGTCCAAAATTAATATGGAGGTACTCTTCTGGTCCTTTCTCAACTAAGAAGTAGACAGGCAAATGATGTTCTTCAAATTCTGTTCAGTGGAAGTTATGTCCTTCAGGATTGTCTCTGAATGGGGCAGTAAGACCCAGGTGGTTAACATCTACTGTCTGACAACAGATTCATCTACTACTCAGGCTTGAGTTTTTTCTCCCTCAGCCAAGTGATCATAATTTCCCTTGTGACCATATGACACATTCAGTCTGGAAGAGTTCCTCAGCCTTGCCCTGTCTTTTATGTCCTTGTCACTTTAAAAGTCCAGGCTTCCCATTCTGTCAGATGACCAGCTCTACCCTGTTTCATAAACTATTTTATCAAATCCAGACTGAAGTCAGGCATTCACGGCAGGAACACCGCAGAAATGAAGCCTTATTTTTCTCAGGGATCCAATACTAGTGGGACCACTGTGCAATCTTTTCTCCACTAACCTTGACCTCAGGGGTTAGTAAATTCTAAGGTTCTCTACTTTAAGTTTGCCATACTTCCCTCTATAATAAGTTACTATTTTGTTGGTAGGTATTATAAGATTCTTTTCATAAATGTAAACTGGTCAGTCTAACCATAATTATCCATGTTTTCCTTCCTTCCTTCCTTCCTTCCTTCCTTCCTTCCTTCCTTCCTTCCTTCTTTCCTTCCTTCCTTCCTTCCTCCCTTCATCCCTTCCTTCCTCCCTTCCTTCCTTTCTTCCCTCCTTCTTTAGTTCCTTTCTCTTATTCTTTATTTTTTGGTGGTAATTAGGTTTGAACTCAGTGCCTTACATTAATTAGGCAAATGTTCTACCATTTGAACCATGCTCCAGGTATTTTTTGTCTTTTCTTTTTTGGTACTGGGGATTGAACCCAGGACGTTGCACTTGCTAGGCAAGTGCTTTGCTACTGAGCTACATCCCAGCCCAGCTCCAGGTATTTTTTACTTCAGTTTATTTTTCAGAAAGGGTCTCTCAGTTTTTCCCTGAACAGGAGCAGATTGCTATTCTCCTACATCCACCTCTCATATCACTGGAATTACAGGTATGCATCGTGATGCCCAGTTTTTTGAGATAAAGTCTTGATAACTATGTTGTCTGGACTGACCTAGAACCATAAGCCTCCCATCTTCACCTGCTTCATTTCTGGGTTTATAGGCATGTACCTCCACATCCAGCCAACAGTTCTCTTACTCTGTATTTTTCTGATTTTTTTTAATGCTTAAGTTGTTTTAGATATGACCACTGAGACTCTCTTCAATCTGATTTTCATTATTTAGCTACTGGATTTGAGAGTGGAAGGGGCAATCAGAAAAATTGTAGTAAAAAGTTCTCAAGATCTCATCTCCACAAATATGCTGGGTATGGCTGTTCAAGACTATAATCCCAACTATATGAGAGGCATAGGGAGGAGGTTTCAGTTTGTGGGTGGGCCCAGACAAAGTGTTCCAGAAAAACAGATTACGTAAAGAAAAAAATAGAGCTCAAGTAGTAGAGCATTTACCTAGCAAGCATGAAGTCCTGAGTTCAAACCCTAGTACTACCATATATATGTATGTTCGTATTACGTATTATATGTATATTATATATATTCTAGGTTCATGTTTTTATATTGGCTTCTGTGTAGTTTCATTTAAATCAATCCTTGAATCTCCATCTTTCCAAAGAGACTTAGTTCTTTTTACTTGAAGATGGTAATAAGAAACCAATACTTGGGTATTTGGGTGTGCTAATTACTACTAGTAATATTGGGATATTCTTACAGAGGCTCTCATCAAATATAACTAGGAAGAAATATATAGGCATATATACAGATGTGATATATTCACATACATGCAAATTTGTATATCTATGTTTGTATATATGTATATATGCATGTAGATTCATATACAATTTTAATCGTGCACTATACCAACCCTTTTAATTTTGGGGGGGGCGGTCATGGGGCCTGAACTCTGGGCCTGGGCACTGTCCCTCAGCTCTTCAGCTCAAGGCTAGCGCTCTACCACTTGAGCCACAGCGCCACTTCCGGCTCTTTTCTTTTTGCTTATGTGGTGCTGAGGAATCGAACCCAGGGCCTCAGGCATGCAAGGCAAGCGCTCTACCACTGAGCCACCTTCCCAGCTCCCCAATCCTTTTAATTTTATTCCATTGTCTCAGGGTATGTACTAGTGTACATACCTTGTGTGTGTGTGTGTGTGTGTGTGTGTGTGCATATATATATATATATATATATATATATATATATATATATATACACTAGTGTGTAAATACCTTTCCTGGGAGTGAAAAAACTTGACTTCTATCATCTTTAGTTCATTTACCTTCTCGGGCAGTATTCTGATCTTCCCACCATTGCAGCTGCCTTCTCTGCCTGCCACCTCTGAGCTGGTCCTCTCTTCCTCCTCTTGCTTTACAGCCTCTGCTACCAGATCTGCTGATTTTCTCTGTATAGCTCCCATCCTTTCTCATCATCCCATGTCACTAGCCTCCACTTGAGAAGGGAAGAGAGAATGAAAGGAAAAGATGGAAAAAAAGGTGATTACAAATTATTTTAATAGGTAGAATGGTCAGTAGGTAATTGCAGCAAGCTTGCATTTAGTTTGCAAGACACGAAGGTGATCAGTCCTAGAAAACATGGTCATATGTCATTAACTTCTGAAGACAGAGCTATGCATCATCAATTCCTCCTACATATAGAGAAAAGGGAAATAGATAGGGGCTGTCATTTTCTGGGAGCTCTCTGAAACGGCTCTGTGTCATAAAGATCCTGTGGGATGGCCTAAGCCATCTGGTAATGTCCCTAGTCCGGGATGTGATTCCTTTCCAACATCTAATCCCTCTCCTCAGTCTCTGGGCTTCCTAAAACTCAGCCTAGCTCGGCATCATTATTATCCTTGATTAAAAAACAGCACCCATTTGTTTTATGCTAAATATATGAAGCTCAGTTAGTTTGGTCCCAGTTTGGGGAGTCAGAATAAGAAGAGGAAAGCTCTGTAAAAGGATGTCCAATATCAATCTATGTTTAGTGAACTATCTTGAGGGTAAAGGGAATGGTTGATAAGAAAGACAAAAAAGTTGAGAGATTTTTTAGTAATTTTTAGGATGCTCCTCATTATTATCTGAGTTTTATGAGACACATATTTGAAAGTATAATGATTGTATCTTTGCTTTATATTTTAAATCCTTCTCAAATATATCATAAAAGAAAACTTAAAACTTCTGGGATGGGGAATGGGAAATGTTACCTGTACAAATTGTCATGGATAATAATTGTCATCTTTGAAAAGTACCAAATATATTTTATGTCATCATTGCTTAAAAATTACTTTTCTCCTAGTTTGTTATAAGTTTTTTTTTGTTGGTGGTGGTCATGGGGCTTGAACCCTGGGCCTGAGTGCTGTCTCTCAGTGCTGTCCCTCTTCATTTCAAGGCTAGTGCTCTACCACTTGAGCCACAGCTCCACTCCCAGTTTTCTGGTGGTTTATTGGAGATAAGAGTTTCACAGCTTTTCCTGACCATGCTAGTGTTGAACCATGATTCTTAGATCTCAGCCTCCTGAGTAGCTAGGATTACAGGCATGAGCCACCGGTGCCCAGCTTGTTATAAGTTATTTTGGAAAAAAAAAGTTTATTTAATTTTGATTATATGACTCATTCATTTCCTTAGTATGGTGTAATGTCAGAGTTAATTTTAGTGTGACAATTATAATTTATTGTTGGTTTTCACACATGATTTTCAAGGATGGTTATAAATTTTTAGATAGAACATAAATATTGGTACTCAGTTCAGTATATCACTTAAAAGGCATTCAACCAGGTGCTGGTGGCTCATGCCTAT
This sequence comes from Dipodomys ordii, assembly GCF_000151885.1. Lineage (NCBI taxonomy): Eukaryota > Metazoa > Chordata > Mammalia > Rodentia > Heteromyidae > Dipodomys > Dipodomys ordii. The sequence continues at coordinate 9,809,267 of NW_012267240.1, forward strand.
AATCCTAGCTACTTAGGAGGCTGAGATCTAAGGATCACAGTTTGAAGTCAGACTGAGCAAGAAAATCTATGAGACTTTTATTTCCGAGTAAGCACTAAAAAGCTGGAAGAAGAGCTGTAGCTAAAGTGGTAAAGCACTATTCTTGGGAAAAGAAGTTCAGGGATAGTGTTCAGGCCCTGAGTTCACGCCCCAGGGCTGATGTACTCTCTCTCTCTCTCTCTCTCTCTCTCTCTCTCTCTGTCTGTCTCTGTCTCTCTCTCTCTCTCTCTCTGTCTCTCTCTCTCTCTCTCTCACACACACACACACACAATTGGTGTTATGGGAGTGGTTGATACCATCACCAACATAATGTTTTGAAACATCATAACTTTTTCCTTGTCTTTGGAGAAAACTATGCAAACATAGCAATGGCCAACCAAGAGAGCCTAATATAAATTTCAGATTTCTTAATATTCAAAATAATGATTACCTTCCCCTTCCCTTCCACAAATTATACCAACATCAAGGGGAAAAATAAATCGCTTAAATAGAGATACAGGTGGACTCATTGCAACAATGAGATGTACAAGTCGTTATATCGAAAAACAAACTTTACAACTTTAGCCAAGGGGTGGGGGTGGGTGGGGTGGGAGGGGTGGGGGTGGGAGTGGGGTGGGGATGGGAAGGGATGGGAAGGGGAAACAAAGGAGGAGGCAACAATGCTTGATAAGAAATGTACTCATTATCTTGCCTATGTAATTGTAACCTTTCTATACGGTATTTTCACAATTAAAAAAATAAATAAATGGACTCTCTCTACTGTGAAAAAAAACAAAATAATGATTACCAATTAATTCCACTAAATTCTCAACTAACTTCTCACTGATTCTTCAATGTTGTAATGATGACAGAGTTTGTCCACAACATTGTCTAGGTGTAGATGAAGCATCTGAATTAAATTAAATTAAAATTGTATTCTAGTTTCAATCAAATTCATTTTGAAGCTCTCATTGTTTTCTGGCTGACAGAGTGCTGCTGGAAGAATCCAACTCTATGGGCCCTAAGCATGGCTTCAGGATGTATCAAGAATGCCAGGTCCTGACCACTCTCTCTGAAGGTCATTTCCCAAAAACTATTTGCAATGAACATCCTGGATGGATGACGTAATGCCTTTGCTCTGCCAAGGAGTGAATCTGGCCAGGTACAAGTGGCTCACTCCTGTAATCTTCTCAGGAGGCTGAGATTTGAGGATATCAGTTCACAGTCAGCACAGGTAGAAAAGTCCATGAGATCTTTATCCCCATTTAACCACCAAAAAGCCAGAAATGGAGCTGTGGCTCTAGAGGTAGAGTGCTAGCCTAGAGCAATAAGAGTTCAGGGATAGTGCCCAGGCCTTGAGTACACATACAAATAGTGAATCCCTGGGCTCAGAGCTCCTTTCCTTCAGTGCAACTCACTGCACAGGCAGGCAGCTCTAATGGGTCTTCTGAGCAACCATGATTGGAGTTAGGGGTAGGGAGAATCCAAATGATCATATAGCTCTAGGTTACTGCTTTTTGATAAAGTACATTGTCTCTGACCCAGAAATCTTGTATCTTCTGCCAAGGGTCACAGAACAGTTACAGGCAAACTTATCACCTCTTAAGTAGAGCAAGAGCTCAAACACTATTCAGCCCTGGACCACTATCTAATTAAAAATCAGTCCTCCCAAATTCTGCTTGTGAACAGAGAGAGCCTTAAACTTAGCCTTGAGCTTGCATTCAACTTTCTTGTTTATGACTGATATTCTACTACTTGAGACACACTTCCAGTTTGGCTTTTTGCTGGTAAATTTGAGAAGGAATCTTGAAGATTTTTCTTCCCAGGCTGGCTTTGAACCTTATTACTACATGCCTCAGCTTTCGGAGTAGCTGGGCTATGAGTTCAGGCCTAGTACTGGCACAGAAATAGAAAAAAGAGAGAAAGAAAAAAAGAAAGGAAGGAAGGAAGGAAAAAAGGAAGAAGAGAAAGAAAGAAATGGAAGGAAGGAAGGAAGAAAAGAAGAAAAGAAGGAAGGAAGGAATAAAGGAAAGAAGATAACTTTAATTGCATGCCCTTACATCAGATTTGGGAAGTATCTCAAAGTATTTCTGCTGGATATACCCAAGCACAACTTATTCAATTCACAATTCTCCTGTCTCCACTTCCCAAATGCTGGAATTCTAGGCATATTCTATCATGCTCAGTTTGTAAGCAGAATTTGGGAGGATTTTTAATTAGTGGTCCAGGACTGAATAGTATTTAAGAACTTGCCCTACTTAAGAGGTTTCCTGCAGTAGAATGGGTAATAATAGCAGCTAAGATATCTTAGAAAAGCAAAGATAAAATTAGTCTGAGAAGGGCAATGGCATAATGTGGAGAGTTGGATAACCTGAAGTTCTGCTGAAACTCCAAATCATGAGTAAATAATCCACAAGCTTCCTCATTTTACCCATCCCTTACAATATTTGAAATAGTCTCCAATTTACCCAAAAGTGTTTGCATTGCTACCTATTTCTTTTCAAAATCATTAATTTACTTTATTGTTATTATAGAGGTGATATATAGTGGGATTACAATTACATGAGTCAGGTAATGATTTTTGACACCTATTTCTAACACAAAGCACATTTGATCTCTTCTGTTTTCTTGCAGACTCACTATTTCTGATGAACTAAAGATTGGCTTTTTCACATCAGATCATGCCACTCAGACTGATTGCAGTGAAATTTTGCCACTAAAAGAATTGAGTTCATCTACAGGAAAGTTGGTACAGGTAGCACTGGGGTTTATTTCTAAACATTTAAGATAATTGTGGAAATTTGTCTACACTGCATCTTTGATCAACAGAACTGAACTTATGACACTTTAAAAATACAGGCATCTGAATGATAGTATGTGTTTTTAAAATTATGAATATAAGCTATGATTTGTATTTGTCATATGCATGTCATGCTTTTATATGTTAACTTGCTTAGTAAACTGTTACTCTTTATTCTCAGGACATCTGTAAGCTTTTCCTATTTTGATATTTGAAAGATAAAAGATATTTTTGCATATAGTTGAGTGAGAGAAGACAATGATATACTAAATACTTGGGAAACCATCATACAACTTTGTCAGATCTTGACATTTTATCTTATTTCCTTTGGATGTGTTTTTGATAATAAAGGAATAAAAACATTTCATATACATCAGAATATCAAGAGTTATTATTAAAAACCATAATTGATAAAACTATCACATGAGGTCACATACTACTAATTGCGCTGGGGTGCCTTGTCTACTTAAAGCAACTCAGAAATCATCCCATATTGATACAGAAACAGTTTTCTCATAGGTAGGCATGGTGGTGCTTGCCTGTAATTCCAGCACTCAAGAGGCAAAGGCATGAGGATCATGAGTTCAAGGCCAACCTGGGCAATGTAGACCTTGTCTCAAACATTTTTAAACTATAATTAAAGGGATGTAACTCAATAGTAGAGCATTTGCTCTGTATGCATAAAACTCTGGGTTCCAGTTTCATTGTTACCTCTCCCTTCCAAAGGAAACCTCATTTATTTCACAAGCTTACATGTCACAAAATGTACACCATATATTTAGTTATTCCTCTATTGATAGACATTTTGGCAGCTTCTAATCTTTCACTGTGGTGATGCACAATCCCTTAGATTCGTGTGCCAGTAAACCTGGGGTGTAAGTTCTTAACTGGGATTTCTGAGTCAGAGGACGCACACATTAGTCACTTAGGATGACGACTGCCAAGCTAACTGGCACATGGCTTCCACTGACTGGCTTTCACTAGTTTGAAGAGGTCTCTTTCCAACATATTTGCCAATTTACTATCTTCTTTTATAAAAACAAATTTCAAAAAGTTTTAGAACCTTATGGTCTTGTAACTTGGTATACTCAAATGATGAAGGTTTGGTTAATAGGATTTTGGTAGAAATGGGAGATGTCAAGCTGGGTGCTAGTGGCTCACACCTATAATCCTAGCTACTCAGGAGGCTGAGATCTAAGGACTGTGGTTCAAAGCCAGCCTGGGAAGGAAAGTCTGTGAGACTTGCATGTCCAATTAATCCAAAAAAAGCCAGAAGTGGAGCTGTGGCTCAGTGGTGAAGTACTCTTGAACAATAAAATCAAGGGACAATGTTCAGGCCCAGAGAGAGATGGGGGAGGGGGGGGAGAGAGAGAGAGAGAGAGAGAGAGGTCAGCTTTAGAGAACCTTCTTCAAGACACAATTTGTAAGCACTGGCTAGTACTTTCTCCCTCTTTCTCCCTTCCCTCCTTCTACCCCTCCCAAAGATCTAATGTTGACCCCTCTTCTAAACATCACAGACATGAAGCCTGCGCCTTCCACATGCCTCACCCCACAGGGACTAAACTCCAACAAGAGCCCTCAAATGGACAAAACATATCCAAGCCATAACATGCCTTATTTTTCAAATTAACTCTCATTCTGAAAACTTAGATCTACACCAAAAGATAGAATAATTGAAATTTTCCAAATACACCACATCTGGGAGGTACTCTGAGAAGCCCAACCAGATTCTAGTCAGATGCCAGGTTATGCTCTCAGAATAAGAAAAGTCACTGGAATATGTATTTACTCTACAATAATGTAGGCTTTCCATTTGTAGATGATTACATCCTTCAAGGTGGATTTTGGGTGCATCAAAGATTTGCTTCAGTTGAAATTTGAGGATCGCCTTAAAGAAGAGTCTTTGCATATCATCACTAACATGAACGATAGGATCATGGATGTTGAAAACCATTATCGCCAGGTAGATTTTCACATTCTCTGCTGCCTGTGTGGCATGAGTTCCTTACACACATGTATGCTACAGTGCTGAATTTAGTAGCTTAACCAGGACAGCAAAATTTTCCTAGGTTGTGATTCATGCAACAGCTTCTACTTAAAGCTTTGCTGTATCTTAGGAACTTCTAGTTTTGCATGGGAAACATTGATCTTCACATGGACCTTATCAGGTAGATCATTGTTTTTCTTTTGTAGAGGAGGGAGCTGAAACACAGAGATAACTTACTTAAAGTCATTGGTTCAATAGCGCAGGAAGGCAGTTTGATGGTTGAGCTTCCTTCCTCCTCCTTTCCTCCTTCCTTCCCTCCCTCGCTCCTTCCCTCTCTCCTTTCCTTCCCTCCCTCCCTCCCTTCCTTCCTCTCTTCCTTCTTCCTTCCTTCCTTCCTTTCTTTCTTCCTTCCTTCCTTTTTTCTTTCTTTCTGTCTTTCTTTCCTGTCTCTCTCTCTCTCTTTCTCCTCCTCATCATTATCATCATCATCACTCCTCTTTCCTTCCTTTTATCTTATCTTTTTCTTTTTTCCTTCTTTCTCTTTTGTGCCCCTACTGGCATTGTTCTAGCATTCTACCCCTTGAGTCATAGCTTCACTTCTGGCTATTTGATGGTTAATTGAGATAAAAGTTTCACAGATTTTCCTGCTTGCCCAGCCTGTTTTACAACCTCAGTCCTCAGCTCTCAGCCTCCTGACTATTATATTATCTTTTTTGTGCACTAAAGGCCCTGTAGGAGCCAAAGATGTGAAGGGGGAGAGAGGAAAGAGGAGGAAGAGGGGAAATCCATTGTGACACTGAGTGTATTCATTTTCCATTTGCAGAATGAGGACACCATGAGGAAATCCTTTCAGCAACAGCTGACGGATGCCATAGCGATGGTCAAAGGGATGTACCAGGTGGGTGTGCTGCTGCCTGGGGCAAGGAAGGGAAGGTGGAGAGCTGATCCCTTGCGAGGAGTGGGGCTTGCTGAGTTCCCATGAGTGCTCCCCTCTTCCAGCATCTGCTTCCTGGATTTCCAGGTCATCTCAGAGAGTGCAGCCCTAACACATTACATACTTTACAATGATAATAGTAACTTTCCACAAATTAGAAAACCTCCAATTTGATACTCAGGGTCCCTAAACCGGAGGTGGAATGACCTCAAAGTCTATGTGGCAGAGATACAGTTGGTTAGAAGACTGGATGGTCCTGAGTGGATTCCCTGGAGGCAGATGGGATACCTCAGACTCCAGAGGAGGAACCTCTCTAAAGACAGGAGCAGTGTGGCTTACAGCTCAGTGTGCACATGAGGTACACTTGAGGAGTTCTTCCATTGATACCTTTTTTTCTATGTTGGGCTGGTACTGGGCCTGGATTCTGCCCCTGAGATTTTTCACTCAAGGCTAGCACTCTACTGTTTGAGTCACTGCTCCATTTCTGGCTCTTCTTTATCTGGTTCACAGACTTTTCTGCCTGTGAGACTTTGAACTGAGATCCTCATATCTCATCCTCCTGAGTAACTAGGTCATAGATGTATTTAATCTCTTTTCTCTAAAACTCGTGGGAAGAAGAGTAATTCAGAATTCCGTGGTTTATGAAAGCATGGTATTATATGGTCCTTTATATCTTCAATCATCTTTGAGACAACGATATGTTCCCAATAAATATAAAATATTCAAAAACAATTGAAGGAGATTAAGAAGCCTCAGTTCAAACCCTATACCAGCACGGACACACACACACACACACACACACACACACACACACACACACACAGAATGAATTTTAAAAGTAAGGGTGAATGATGAATGCTACTCCTTATATATTCCATCTCTACTTCTAGAAGTAGAAATCATTTAAAGGCTTAAATTCTTTATATCACCAGTTTTCCATAAACATACCAAGTATGATTAACCACAAAGATATTATGATTAGTGATCTTCCCCTATTAATAACTTGTTCATATGAAATTGAAGTCATTATTTGACTCTTCACTTTGGACTGTTGGCATCGTTCTGAGGCATGACCTTATGAAGACTTCCAAAGCTGGGCCACTCAGCTGAGTAAGGCCTTGTCATAAGCAACAACAGGAGAGTCCAAAAGACAACCCAAGTGTCCAAAGGACCAGCATATGTGACTCTCTGCTGCCCTCTGGAGACCAACTAAGGGTAGAGGTACTTTTACTCTTAGGGAACAAGTTCCTAATTCTAACTTTTAAAGCATTTTGTGAGATGTTATAGTGTTTTATTTGTAGATAAAACAAAGATGACATTTTAGAAAAACTGCATATTAGCTTTTATTGTCCTGATGCACGTATCATTAATTATTCTGATAAGAAAAGAGACTATTTGTAAGTATTTCAAAAACATAAAAATTTAGGAATTTAAGCACATAAAAATTCTTAGAACAGAGAAGGCACACCAACACTAGTTTTTAAACTAATAAGCAATTGAATTGAATATTTTCCTTTGCTGTTTATTTTTTATATTTTCTTTCATCATATAACCTTGATATTAATTTCTAGGCCATCTATGTAATTTGTAGTTTCTTTTGGATTATCTTGCTATCTTCCCTTGTGATTCATTGATTTATTTTTGTAATAGTATGGTTGTCTTTTCTTCTTTATTTTTTCTCATCTCTACTAGCAGTTTGGTTACCTGAAGATGACATAAAACATCTTAGAATTATAGGATTGTATCTCAAACCCATATCTTGGCTTGAATCACATAAAAAGTCCACAATTTTATCTGGGCATGGTGCCTCTAGCCTATATTCCTATCTCCTTGGGAAGCAGAGATTAGGAAGATTGTGATTCACAGGCAGTACAGGCAAGCTGCAAAACCCCATCTCAACCAGTAGAAAGCTGAGTGTAGTAGTGTGAATCTGTCATCCCAGCTACAAAGGAAGCATAAATAGAATTGTTTGTGGTCCAGGCAAGCTCAGGGAGTAACGTGAGATCCTATTTACAAAATACCTAAAGTAAAAGAGCAGAGAGGCTGGAGTGTGACTGAGTTGTAGAACTACAACCTAGCAAGCACAAGGCCCTGTGTTACCACACACACACACACACACACACACACACACACACACACACACTCCACACTTTTATTTTTTCCCTCCCTACATAACTACTAATGTCGTATTTTCCATCTTCGTAATATATACTCATTAGAAACTTATTTTTAAATGGTACCTTCATTGCTTTATTTTTGATGTTTTTATCTATTTTCATTTTTACCCGTAGTTATTTACATACCACTGTTAAGTATTAAAATATCCTAAAAAAATAAAAAATAAGAAAATATTCTGAATGTCACTATATGTTTACTTTTACCAGTGATTTTATACTTTTATATGTGTTCATATTACTACTTACTTACTTTTAGTTTGAATTTGTAGAACTTCCTTTAGCATTTTAAATAAAACAGATCTCGGGGCTGGGAAGGTGGCTCAGTGGTAGAGCGCTTGCCTTGCATGCATGAGGCCCTGGGTTCGATTCCTCAGCACCACATAAGCAAAAAGAAAAAAGCCAGAAGTGGCGCTGAGGCTCAAGTGGTAGAGCGCTAGCCTTGAGCTGAAGAGCTGAGGGACAGTGCCCAGGCCCAGAGTTCAGGCCCACGACCGGACCCAAAACATAAATAAATAAATAAATAAAATAATAAATAAATAAATAAAATAATAAATAAATAAATAAAACAGGTCTCATGATGAATAATGTCTTCAGATTCTACTTGGGACTGTCTTCACCTCTTTTTTCAGGTCTGAAGGACAGCTTTGCCTGACACAGGAAGCTCACTGGCTTTTCAGATTCTGCTTTTGACTGTCAAGAATTTCATTTGAATATTTTTTTGAGTTCATCTTTCCTATGTCCTTAAACTTACACATGTTGAAATACTCCCAAGAATTAGGGGGTTTTCAACTACTTTCTCTGTCTTCTCTGTGCATCTTGGTACTGGGGCTTGAATTCAGGGTTTCTGCTCTCCCTTAGCTTTTTTTCTATGGCCTGTCCTGGAGTTTGAACTCAGGGCCTGAGTGCTAACCCTGAGCTTTTTTTGCTCAAGGCTAAAGCTCTACCACTTGAGCCATAGCTCCACTTCTGGATGTTTTGGTAATTTATTGGAGAGAAGAGTCTCATGGACTTTCCTGGTCAGGCTGCCTTTGAACCTCAACCCTCAGGTCTCAACCTCCTGAGTAGCTAAAATTGTAAGTGTGAACCATCAGGGCCCACATCTCTTAGCTATTTTACTCAGGGCTGGTGCTTTACCACTTGAGCCACACCTCCATTTCTGGCATTTTTGGTGGTTAAGAATCTCAGGGACTTTTCTACCCAGGCTGGCTTCAAACCATCCTTTTCAGATCTCAGCTTCCTGAGTAGCTAGAATCACAGACATGAGCTATCGCTGCCTGAATCAAATCTTGTATTTGGGGTTTATTTGTTTGTTTGTTTAGAAATTTTCTACCTCTTTCTCTTTTTTCTTCTACTGAGATTTCTGCAACTCACATATCCATTTCTTTCATGGTATCCTTCATGCTTTCTTCTTTTTTTCACTCTTTATCTTTTTATTCTTACATCTGGCTAATTAGAAAATAATCTGTCTTTGGTATCATTTTTTCTTCCTGGTTGAATTTGTTGTTGATATTCTCTGTTGTATTCTTAAATTCTATCATTGTATCCTAAGGATTTCTGTTGAGTTATTTATTCTTTATTAATTTCCATTTCTTTATTAGGCTTCTAATCAAGAAGGTTAGGGGGGAGTACCATGTGTTTATGACAAAGGAGTAAAACCACCCCCAAAGGAACCACAGAAGCTTGCAGGACAGATCATCCCCAAATCACCTGTTGTGGTGAAGTTCATTCCAGAGTAGCGTGATCCCATGGGAGCTGTTCTTTCCCCAGGTGATGACAGCAATAAAAAAAATCCCCAGAATGCTGGAGACCCCTCACTGAGATAATGTCCAACCAGGCCACACCTGTAACTAAGCCATTGCTGCTGCTGCTGCTGCTGCTTCTACTGTTATTTTAAAGGTGATGTGCAGGTTTATAGTTACATAAGTCCGGCAGTGAGTACATTTCTTTTTGGACAATGTCACTCCTTCCCTCCCTCTCTCCCAGTTTTTCCCTCCCTTCCCTACCCACAAGTTGTATAGCTTATTTTCAACATAGTGTCTAGTGACACTATGTGTTTTATTTGTGCACGTGTTCCCTTTGTCCCTCCATTTCTGAGTTCCCCCGTACTCTCCCAGAGACAGATAAGCAAACAAGCAAAACACAAAGAAAAGAACATAAAAACAGCAATGGAGGAAAAAAGTCCTCTTGTTTCCATTTCCTGGGGTTCATTTTAATAAAGACTATTTTATATGATCAGATGCACGTGGGCACTGCATCTTTGTGTCCTCTAAGGGTATCTTCATTTGGTCTCACTGAGTGTGAATGTCTAGAGTCTTATATAAACAATCCTATCCCTGTGCATATTAGATCTAATCTCCATTTATGAGAGAAAACATACAAGGCCTCTTTATGTAGCTCTTTTTCCCCTTTCCCCTAATTCTTCTTCTATTTACTCTTAATTCTCGTGTCTGTACTCCGAAGAGAATGAAGATGAGCTGTCATGACATTTTCCTGTGACATCTTACCTCTAGTAAATTTCCTTTCTCTGCCCTTCAGCATGTCTCTTTATTTGGTGTATTAATGGTGAGGAGCCAGACCTGATGTATTCCTTTCTTGATAAGTTTTCCTATTACTCTCACTATGCCTGGCCTGTATTCTCTTACTGGACACAGGATTAAGGTAGATTAGCTGCCTTGGTTGTCTGGTAACATTTGACAGATGGCTCTGGTGGAAGGGCAAAACCAAACAAATGGTGCCCAAAATCACAGTGGGATGAGACCATGTCTCTGCATCTGTGGCTGACTCGGCACAGGCCTGTCATGTCTCTTTAAACCTTCTTTATCGTTCTTAGCCTAGACCAGAGTTGTGCAGCCTCCTACCTGGGTCACAAAGCACCCACAAAGGACTTTTGTTGATGAGCAGTTGCGAAACTCTTGTTGTGGTGGGGGGCTCATTTCTGGGATATATTTTCTTTGCATGGCTTATAAAGTCAGAGTAATATATGCTGTGTTCTATAGAGTAATGCTGGGCTGTTTTGCCTGACACTGCCACCAAGTTGAATGTAAAGAGAGTTATTAAGTAGATTCGGTAAGTCATGTCTGTAAACCTAGCTACTTGAGAGGCCAAGATAAGAAGGATTGCATTTCAAGGCCAGCCTGGGCAAAAAAGTTTGTGAGACCCTCATCTTAATCAGTAGCAAGGCATAATGACACACAGCTGTCATCTCAGCTATGGTGGAAATTGTAAATAGGATAACCATAGTTTAGGTTTGTCTGGACAGAAAAGAGATCCTAATTCAAAAATAAGCAGACCTCAAAAGAGCAGAGGTATGGTTCAAGCATAGAGTAACTGACTAGCAATCATGAATCCCTGAGTTCAAATCTCAGTACCACCGAAAAAAGCCAAACAACAACAAAAATCACCGTACATAATTATTTACTAAAGCTGGTGTACTTTATAAAAAAAACTTCATCTTAAAAATAAAACCATTCTTGGTGGTACTATGTTAGTATCTGATTTTTTTTGGGGGGGTGTCAGTCGTGGGGCTTGAACTCTGGGCTTGGGCGCTGTCCCTGCACTCTTCAGCTCAAGGTGAGTGCTCTACCACTTGAGCCGCAGCTCCACTTCCGGTTTTCTGGTGGTTTATTGGAGATAAGAGTCTCACAGACTTTCCTGTGTGGTCTGGCTTTGAACTGCAACCCTCAGATCTCAGCTTCCTGAGTAGCTAGGGTTACAGGTGTGAGTCACCGGCGCCAGCCTTAGTGTCTGATTTTTACTACTTCTGTTTTTCCCACCAGCGGTACTTTGATGTTGAGGAAGAGAAGTCTGCCTTGCATGATGCGGCAAATTTCCAACTGGGTATTTTAAAAAGAAAGTTGAGGGAGAGAGATGATCTTATCAAGGAATTAAAAGAGGAGCTCGAGAGATATGAAGAACTTGGTTATCAAAAATATGTAAGTTTCAATGCAAAGAATAACTTTTCATATGTGTAAGTAAAATCAGAGATAGCTAAGAGCTTGAGTTGAGAACAAATAGATTTTGCTGGGTCTGACAACTCACACCTGTAACCTTAGATGCTCAGGAGGCTGAGATCTAAGGATCTTGGATCAAAGACAACTTGCATAGGCTATTTCAAGAGACTCTTATCTCCAATTAACCAGCAAAAAGCTGGAAATGGAGGTTTAGCTCAAGTGGCAGAGCATCAGAAGTAAACAAACAAAAAAAAACAAACAAAAACCCAAGGGAGAACTCAAGGCCTAGAATTCAAGTCACAGTAGCAAAAAAAAAAAAAAAAAAGAATAAAATGGAGTTGGGGAATCATAACAGCTCTCCATAATATGAACCAATCTAACATTTTACTATGTAATGGTGTGTTCTAGAAAGTCCATAATAATTATAAATAAGGACAATAGAAACTAAAATAACCTACTTTCCTGAAACATCTCACCCTGAAAGAGTGGATTTTTGTTATATTAATGAAGAATCTCAACCTTTGTTGCAGTCAAGATAGATGAAAAGACACAAAGCTAATCTTCCCAGATCAGAGACTTCTAAGAAGTTAACTTGGAACAGAATGGTCTTTATATAATAATAATAATAATATCAAGAAGGAACCGTAAGCCAGGTGCCAGTGGCTCATGCCTGTAATCCAAACTACTCAGGAGATTGAATAGCAGTTCGAAGCCATCTAGGACAGGAAACTTCGTGAGACTCATATCTCCAATTAACCACCAGAAAACTAGAAGTGAGGCTAAGGTTCAAAGTGATAGAGGTCTAACCTTGAGCAAAAAAGCTCAAGGACGGTACCAAGGCCCTGAGTTTAAGCTCCACGACTGAAATAAACAAATGAACAAAATAAATAAATAAATGAAAGGAGCTGGGCCCTGGTGGCTCATGACTGTATCCTAGCGACTCTGGAGGATGAGATATGAGAATCATGGTTCAAACCCAGAGGCAGGGCAAAAATAATTTAGGAGACTCTTAACAGCAAAAAAGTTGGAAGTGGAGATGTGGCTCAAATGATAATATGCCAGCTTTGAGAGAAAAAGCCAAGCAGGAGTACAAAGCCCCAAGTTCAAGCACAATACAGGCAGGCAGGCAGGTAGGCATACACACGTGCTTCACACACACACACACACACACACACACACATCACGAAGGAAAACCTTTGAAGGATTTCCCTCCTGGTTTTCCCTCTAACCTTGAGATTCTGCCTTAACTAACATAGCATAGATGTAGTGCGGATGATTTTGGTACATTCATTTCACTCCCTCAAACATCTTAGCACTTCTGTTCTCAGCCCATTCAGCTGTTGTGGGACAAGAATGAAGGGGGAGGGGAGGCAGCTTTGTGAGGATCATACATGGGACCTGCACCCCACTCAATGTAAGGAGTTTGTTCTCTGAATTTGAATGACAGCCAGATAACTTACTTATTCTGTGATAATCTGCCCCCAAGAAGACCACAGTCAGGATTTCTGTAAACACTGCAAGGCTTGGGAACACTAGGGTAAATTAATGGGGTATATAGATCTCTCCTAGGGACCCTAAATACGTGGCAGCGTTTGATACAAGCACACATGTGTGCATTCCTGTGTCACAAATTCAGACCCTGAGCTCTCTCAAATCAACTTGTGAAATACTACTCTGACAGATCTTCTAGGAACAAACTATTTTAAACCTTCTTGCCATATAAACTCTACAATCTAGATGATAGGTTAAGTGCTATTTGAAATTTCATCTTAAAACAACTGCACCCTCTAGTGGTATAAAAACATCCCTAGATGATACTAAATAATTCTAAATCTGCAGTTTGGTTTGGAAGAACACTTTAAAAATTCCAAGTAGTAGTGGTAATATTTTGAACAAACTTGAAATAAATAAGCATTATTTGGTTCATCTAAAACTAGTTTGTCTTTACTGATCATCAAATTATAGAAGTAGCTTTAGCATTAATAGATGTCACATCTCTTGTCTGAGAAATCTGCTAAGAAGGTAATAGGAAAAAGCAAGGTCAGTAAGTAGCTGCTTTGAATTGTATTTATGACAAAATGGAAATCAGAAAAGGCAACTCTTCAAGTTACAGAGACCTCATCTCCATATGAGAACAGCTTTGATACTGAATTTTCCCAGGAGCAACTTCATTCAAGTTTTCCATGGGAAAACAGTGGGACTAAGCTGCATGCTGGTGGCTCACACCTGTAATCCTAGCTACTCAGGAGGCTGAGAGCTGAGCATCATGGTTCGAAGCCAGCCTCGCAGGAAAATGTGTGAGATTTTTATCTCCAATTAACCACCAGAAAACTGGAAGTGGATCCGTGGCTCAAAGTGGTAGAGTACTAGCATTGAACAGAAGAAGCTCAAGAACAGCGACCTGGTCCTGAGTTCAAGCCCCACAATTGACAAACAACACAACAACCAAAAAAATACCCAATGTTATTTAGCTACATACCATCATCATTGTCACTGAAGTATTCTGTATGCCCCTTAAGAATTCACAAAACTACTCAAGAGGATAAGATCTGAGGATTGCAGTTTGAAGCCAACCTGAGCTGAAAAGTCCTGTGAGACTCTCCAATTAACCAAATCTCCAATTAACCAAAAGAAAACCAGAAGTGGAATTGTGGCTTAAAGTGGTATCCTTGAGCAAAAGAGCTCAGGGACAGAGCACATCCCCTGAATTCAAAGACCATGATGGATTTAAAAAAAAAATCATGGAACAGGTTAGCCTGTCAGAGGCTACATCTGTATGCATGGGTACACATGTGTGCTCACTGTATATGTATGATGAATGTGTGTATGTAGACACGTACATGTGCATATGCGAACATGTGAGCATGTGTATTTATACATGCGTACAAGTATACATTTGTGTGCACACAGGTGTATATGCAAGCAGGTATCCAGGTTTGCATTGTGTGTGCATGCATACAGTGTGTGTATATGTGTATGGAGATGTGTGTTTTGTGTGTGCGCAGGCACACGCCACATGTGTGTTTTCATTTCAGCTGAAGTTGCTTTATTAGGTCGATTTTTCAGTTTTCCTTCTAAGCCCAACATAGATGAGGTAATCTTCCTCCCTCCTTCCCTCCCTCCACTGGTGAACAATCTACTGCTGTGGCTGACAACTCTGAAACAGAGCTGTCATTCAAGAGAGGCAGCTCTGCAGGGCTGCGCTGTCCCAGGGTGCCACTTTCCTGGTTGTCACTCACTGGGGAAGCACCTGCTCTTCTCCATGACTGCCATGAGGCATGCACATGCATCGGAACACCACGCCTCCCCTGGCATCAAATTGAGACGTCCAAGTACTGCACAGGGAGCCTGCAGGATGGAGACAGTAACATCACAGAATGGAAACTGCTGAGAAGGCACACAAAGAGCCCTGAGCCAGGAGCCAGCCTTCACTGTGTTCAAGAGTCACCTGCACATCTTATATAGATTGACATCAGAGAGTCTGGATGACAGTCTGCATTTCCAGAAAGTTCTCAAATACTGCTGGGATAGCTGGTCTGTGGGCCACACCCTGAATAGGAAAGATCTTGGTTATATTGTTTTCAGTATAATCAGTTCCCTCAAGAAAGCGGGAATCAGTAATTTTGTACATGTTGTGAACATTCTAAGAGAAATACATCACCATCTGAAAGCCTAGCTTCTATAATAGAGTATGACAAACAACAACAACAAAGTATAGAGTAGCAAGTTCCTTTATAAATTTAAAGTTGAGAGTGGCTCTGAGTCACACACAGACTCTCTTGGAGTATAATTTGGCTTTAACCCTCTATGCCAAGTTAGCCACTTTCTAATGATCTCCACCCTTCTTACCCTGGCTTTATTAATGCAGTTTATGTTAAAGGAGACTCATGGTTTAAGAAAACCAAAATGAGGGATGTAGACAGATGGCAGAAGAAACGCCACCACAAAACATGCCACTCAGAGCAGCCCAGAACTCTCCCTTTGTTCATTTTGTTAATGAGCATCCTTATGGCTGTGGGGTGTCTGAATAGTTAATGACCTGCAGTTCCTGAAGCTGACAGATGGTGGAGACAGAGCTAAGGCCTCATCTCACAAGAATTAGGACTTGGAAAGCCATGGAGAGAGAGGAAACCCTGATTTAATGTGTTTTCTTGAGTCTTGTTTTCATGCAGAGAGATTCTTAGAAGACATTTTACACTTCATCTAGTTCACTCGAATAGTTCACTAGTTTATGATAACCGGCACCTATGCAAGTCACTGTGGGTTTGTAATCTGTAGTGAGGAAATTAGGCTTACATCATTGAAGGTTATTTTTTTAGTTTGCTTATCCGAAAAAAAAATCCTATCTATGCATAACTATATTCTGTCATAGTCTCAAACTGAACTCTGTGGAATAAGAAATGAATGAATAGGATTCTATACTAAGAAAACCATGTTGTGTATTAATTCCTCATTAGAAGTGTTAGTATTCATTAGTTAAGAATTAATTAGAATCCCAGCACTCTGGAGGCTGGGATGAGGAGGAACATGATGAGTTCAAGCTAATCTGTATTACATAACTACTGTGTCAAAAAGAGCTAATGGGGCACAGATAATTTAAGTGAATGATGAATCAGGATCTTGAAGATTTGTCACTGAGTACAAATTGAAACAGCCTATTTCAAATACTTCTAATTTATATGGATATAATTTCATTGGGGAGTCACTTGTTTTATAATAGATCTCATACTGCATTGTGAAACCTCTCATTTTGATGATTAAAAAATTTTTGAACCATTATAATCACAGGGGAAAATGCCGTAACCATATACTTCCCAGTATTTCCAAAGTTTACTAAAAATACAGTTTCAAAAGGAGCTCAATATATTGGGAGGGCTACTTGTTTTTGAGGGGATATTTTATTCTTACTTATTTGCAATCCCGGAATTATAGTGAAAAGCACAGATTCCAATTCAGCAGAAGACTTCTTTAAAGTTCCAAACTATATTTAAAAGTCTGTAGTCATTTGAAAGCAAGGCCTACATAGTTAACCAAATCTTTTAACATAACAATACTCATTTTTTGAGACTGCATCATCCATTTAATATTTTTCCATAATGAAGTATAAAATTCTGCACCAGCCTCTCTTCCAACCCATTACATCTTTATTTTATTTTATTAAAAAAAAAGTCTGGCAGTAAAATCTGGACAACCGTAGAGAGCATATTCAGATGTCTTCAATAGCTTTGAAACAGACAAGAAGAAGAAGATGAAGAAGAAGAAGAAGAAAAAAAAAGAGTAGCTGCTCCAATATGGCATAAGAAAAAGCTTCTCCCATAATAGACACAGCAAGATTTAAACAAAAGACACACATAATAAAAATGTAAATGAGTTTGCTTTCCTAAAACTATAACTTTAAAGTCTTTTGTTGTAAGTTATCCTGAAACTTTCTTACAAGGTAATCACTGTTTGCATAGAGATTTAAACCCAAGTGTTCAATAGCATTCAACGCCTGCACAGTCCCCGGGTGACAGGCATGCAAAGCCACGTTAATGTTCAGAATATGAATTGCCTCTGGGTGGCTCTTCCACCAAGCAGAAAACCAACTGTGTGGATATCCGAACGCCTGATGGACTCCATGCAGCTCCCAGCCTGAAAACGTCACCACTTTGACATGTGATGAAGCTCCTCACCACACTGGCAGCACGGACACTGGGAAATGCCACAAAGGCAGCCAGCCCCCGCCCCTCCTTAGTCTGCACGTTGCCCACCCCCTGGTGCTGCCTATCCATGATCTCCCCAGCTTGCCTAGTTACAGGGAAATAGCACTTCACACACACACACACACACGCACACACACACGCACGCACACACACACACAGAATATTGTGGGTGAAGGGGATCCAGCTGCCTCCCAGATCCAGCCTCCATAATGAATTGACCTGAACGATGAGGGGCACACAAACAGTATGATATGCATTATTCCTGTCAATAAAATGTCCCCATGCGTTGTGCTCTTTGTCGAGAATGTACTGTGGCTTTTCTTCCAGCAATTTCTATTTAGCTCTCTTCGCCCCTCCCTCCTTTTTTTTTTTTTTTTTGCTATTATAAGTGTGTAATAGAATTCAGAAAATTATATGATAGCTCTTTCTGCATGCTTATTGTCTTGGGGTTGCATATTTAAATCCTTGGCTCCCTGCTTAGATATATGAGATTTCCCATCTTTCAGGACCCTTTGAAAGATACCGGCTCCCCCAGACCTGATGTGGATTACAAAGCAGAATGTGAGAGACTGTCTCAAGTCATTGCAGGACTAGAAGATGAGATCCAATTCAATGTGAAAGAGAATTCAGTATTAGGTAACATTTTAAAACTCATTTATTCTTAGGGAAAATTTAGGCACTCAGCTAATTTTTTGCTATGTTTGTCTTTGGCACACATATATATTTGTATGGTTATTGATTTTTAAAGCCGGGTACTTGACAGCCATCTTTGATTTTGTCTAAGAAAGCAGTGGTTGATGGGGCAAAGAATTTGTCTGTAATGACACTCTCATTAACTTGGGTGTTTTGTTTTTGTTTTTGCTTTTTTTTTGTCAAACATTGGCCTTCCCAGAACAATATACTAACCAGTATTCTACATCCCTTAGAAAGATTCCAAACATAGAAACTTTCCCTGGTTTATTTCACATGCTTAACTGATTATCTAAGTGGTAACACTTAAATACATAAGTGTATGCTTACATATGTGCTTTGTAGGGAAGCTGAGTTAGCACCTCATAAAAGAAACACTCGCCCTTACTCCTTATGTACTGCTAATTTTCTATATGAGTTTTAAATACCAATTCTCATTGTACAGTTTCTACCCATTTGGTTCATCCCATAAGCCATTGGTAGATGTTGCATTTCAAGTACCAAAGTACCATTATTGTTAAGTACTGAACTATATTGTTTATATTTGTGTTCATGGTATATAAGGTTGCCCTTCATCTCTGCTATAAAAGGCAATGAGCAAGAAAAAGGATCAATGAAAGTTAGTAAAGCATGGATAAAATGAGATATAATATCTCCTGAACATAAAACTAGACTCAGAGGTTCCCTGTCTCTTCCATAGTAGAAAGATGTGCTCCTTTCTTCCTGAGTCATAATATACTACCTGCTAAATAAAGCACTTTGGAGAGGCTGTGACTAATAGCAAAAAGTCTTCTCTGCTCAACCTGATGAAAAGCTTCCAACCCTCAGCCACACTTGGATCTTGAACTTACTTCTTAATCCCTATGGGACCAGCCGGTGGAACAGCAGGAAGGAGGGGATGAATGTCAAGGGCAGTTGTGAAGGTCACAGTCCTGCTAGGGCTTGCGTCCACCATGCCTGCCTGTGGCTCCCCAGCCTGCCCCCAAGTAGGCAGTATGAATACTGCAGCATACGCATGTAATTTCATGGTTGGCCTCTCTCTCCTTTTGTTTCCAGAAGATGAAATTTTAAATCTGAAAGAGTTTGCAGAGCAGGATCAGAGAACTATTCAGAAGGTACGGTAACATTTTAACATTGATAAATGACTTTTTAAATTGAAATATCAACTTCATGGGTGCCATGACACTGAAGCCAGATTGTCTAAGGATGTAAGAAAAGTTGATTTATTATGTATTTGATTGTGTATTTCCTTGGTATTTGGGGGAAGACTAGCTAGTCACGGATAAGATTTCTGTATTCAGAATTCATAGGTCTAGCCAAGTTCCAGTGGCTCATGCCTATAAAATCCTAGCTACTCAGGAGGCTGAGATCTAAGAATCACAGTTCAAAGCCAGCCTGGGCAGGAAAGTTTGTGAGATTCTTATCTCCAATAAACTACTCAGAAAGGACTGGAAATGGCACCCTGGCTCAAATGGTAGAGTGCTAGCTTTAAGCACAGAGACTCAAGGACAGAGTCTAGTTCCTGAGTTCAAGCCTCAGGACTGGCAATAATAATAATGATAATGATAATAATAATTTATTGGTCTATAGATGCTTCTTTTACTGGGATAATTGAGCGTCTATTGATTGAAAAGTTACCTACCATTGGAAAGTTTCAACACATGTTTACAGTGGTGAGAAAATTCCATTCTTTAGAAGTCTTAATCTTCAGATCTTGGTTGGTGCTCATTTTTCTGAATTGGGATGAGTTAGGCTCAAAGCCATCAGAAAATCATGAGTGAGCGCAGAAAGATTTCCTAGAGCAGCTAAGGCAGGAGGACCATACCAGTCCCTGCTTCCTGCAGGTAAGACTCATTTCCAGCTTTCATTCCCTGAGCTCTGTTCCCTCCCAATGTGGCTTTACTGTTTATGGCAACGTGAAACTTTCTCTTGGGGTGATGAATAGGATGGGGGTATATTTAGCATTCAAAAAACAGATACATGACAAAGAATATTCATATCCTCAAATTATGCCAAATAAATCTAAATGTTTTCCAGTAACTGAGCCAAGTATTATTTTTCACATTAATATTAGACACAATTTAAAAGATTAATATTAAGACAAAATTTACAAGTTTCTCTAGCTAGGTGCAGTGGACCGAGATTATAGTCCTAGTTATTTGGAAGGTAGAGGCTAGGGAATTAAAGTCAGCCACCCTACCAAAACACAGGAGCTGCTTCTGACACAAGCTGTATATTTATCTTTGTTGGGA
Source organism: Dipodomys ordii (assembly GCF_000151885.1). Taxonomy (NCBI): domain Eukaryota; kingdom Metazoa; phylum Chordata; class Mammalia; order Rodentia; family Heteromyidae; genus Dipodomys; species Dipodomys ordii. The sequence continues at coordinate 9,829,777 of NW_012267240.1, forward strand.
TGTCTGTCCTTGTATTAAATCCTTATTACCCCCCCCTAATTCTGAGTGCTCTCCTTTATCATTTGCATCCTGGGCTCCAATACACTCCTCAGTTTTCCAAGAATTTGGTGTAGGGGGTGGGAGAAGAATCATTTCGGTGGCTGTTGGCAGCATAGAGGATTCTTACTTATGCCAGGGGGTGGAGCTAACGTCTGAGTGCATTTAATAGCCGTGGTCATTGTTGTTGAGTCAGACTGGCATCTCAGTAAGAGAATAAATGGGAGGGAGGCAAATATGAAACCTGAGAATAATTAAGAGGTCAGTGGGATAAACCAGGAAACTATGATTAACAAAAGCCACAAAGAACATTGACACTGAGATGTTGGTTAAATTAATAAATGAGGAATTGATTTGAAGGGGGGTCTAACTCAAGGATTCAATTTTCCCAATATAAAGTATGCATGCAAATAATAATCATTGAAATTACATAGGGTGGGAGTATTGGTGAAATAAGTGCTTTTGATGAATATGGCTTGATTATGTCCATAAATACAGCACAAAAAGCTAAAAGAAGAGAATGAAGCATATAAAAAGTAAAAGAAAGCCAGGTGCCAGTGGCTCATGCCTGTAATCCTAGCTACTCAGGAGGTTGAGTTCTGAGGATCAAGATCGAAAGCCAGCCTGGACAAAAAAAAAATATATGGCAGACCCTTACCTTCAATTCATTAGCCAGATGTGGAGCTGTGAGTCAAGTGGGTGACTGTCAGCCTTGGGTGGAAAAGTGAAGGGATGGTCCTCAGGCCCTCCATTTAAGCCCAATACTGACACACCCACACACCACAAAAGAAAGTAAACATTTGACAAATGTGACAAAAGATGTTGAATTTGGAAGGATGATGTGAGAAAGCCCGTAGACATGTTGGCATTTTCTTTGTATATTTGTTTGCCTGTATAATATTCTCATGATAACATATCAATCAATAGAAATTTCATTTTCCTTTGCCCACATTGACATCTTTTTTTCCCTGTCCTATTAAAATATGGTTTTCTTGTTTACCAAATTTTAGAAGGAAAAGTTCATCTCTTCTCTTCTGATCTTTCACAGAATATATTCTTCTTTCTTCCAGCTAATGGATGTTAGAGACAGATTGTTAGCTGAACTTGAAGCTGAAAAAGTACTAGTTCAAGAAATGGTAAGACAATTTACTTTTTTTCCCTCCTAATAGATTTCTTAAGAATGTAATGATGAAAGTGTATATGTTTTATATGTTACTTTATTTGTAAGTTTACTGTAAATGATTCATTTTCACCTTTATCAAAAATCTAACTGCATGCATCATTCTAAATATTTTAAAGCAGTTTTTAAGAAGACACTTTGAATAGTAGCATCATAAATCTTTACCAGCGAAGAGATTCTTACATAAGAATTAGTATTCTCATTTAAAACAGGATGTAAAATATTTTCATTTTATTCTGGAGATCAGAAACCAAAAATAAGTATGAGAGGCCAATATTTCAATGGATTTGCTGATTTTTAGTGACAGCTCACCATAAGTTACAACAACAAAGAAGCAAGTGCCTAGCTAGATATTTTGGCAGTCTGTGTTAGTTTCATAAGACAACACTGCCTTTTTATGCTCTTTTAAGAGAACTTTCCAGACGGCTGGTCTTTTATTTTATCTGTTGACTCCCCACCCCCAAGCCCCCCACCCTACCAGACTCATGGTGCCGTGCCGTATCTGGGCGTTCAGCTGACCACTGCTAGTCTGTCTTTGTTACAGTAAACTGACTGTGTTTATTATAATACAAAAAATAAAACACAGCTTGACTTGCGTCCTAAATGTGCTTGAAAAGAATATGATACTGTTTAGAAGAGAAAAGGTTGCTCACAGGAAATCCACAGCACTTCGGATATTAAAACATTTGCCTTTTTCCAGCTTGTCATACTCTGTGCCAAGTCAAGACTGTTCCCTTAACTGGGTTTTGTTACTCTGAGCACCCTGTGTTTTGGGTCCCTTGTCATAGAAATTAATGCAAAACAATGCTCCTGGATTACAATAAAGCCTTCTATGAAACCAACTTGGGAATGCAAGCTAGGGGAAAAAGAAAAAGGAAAGAAAACAATTGTGGTTCCCCTATTCACATCCATGATGTGTTAACAAGTGTGTTATTTTGAGCCTGTTATTTTTAAATACCTGGCGTATAAAATAGTACTTATTATTTCAGTCTATTTGACGAATTTCTTCTCACACGAATCCTCCATCTAGCTCTGTCAGTCCTCCAAGCTCCAGGTTCTACTTCCAAAAACAAATAATTAAATGTGCATATTGTCATGAAAATGGAAATTTTTTTTCTTTTATGGAGTGAGAAGCCATAGTATGTTGTTAGTTTGTTAGCAGCAATAGAGAAGAAATCAAATGACCCAGTCACAATTATATTAATTTTTTTAAAGTAAGCATTTAACTGTAAGCATTTAACTGGTGCTGTTGTAGTGTCCACCAGCACCAAATACATTTTATTTTGTTATTTAGAAGTTGGCTGAGTTCCAAACAAATGTGTTACCTAACCATAAGACCCTGCTTCATGAGCCCCTCCCAGCACAAGTGCTTAGAACTAGTTTGGGGGTTTATGTTTTCAGAAGAGGGAGTAAGATTAAGGCTCTCATTGTGATAGAAGTTTCCATGGTATACATGCTTTGGGACTCCCAAGATTCACTTTCCAGTCCCTTCTTGCCCTGGATTTTATACTATGCCCTGGGAAAAAAGGTTGGCATTGTGGCCATTTGGGCTTCTTTGTTATATGTTGTACTGTTATTTTATGTAAGCTACCATTTGTGATTGTGCAGAAGGAGAGTAAGAGAAGGGAAAGTTGGTAGTGACCACCATCATTTTGTAAAGGTGTAAAACTATTCTCACTGACAATGTACTTATGTAGTGGCTTTCCAGTATAAGTTATTTTTGGCCTATTCAGAGTCTCATGTAGCTGGGTCACTGGTGGCTCACATCTGTAGTCTTACCTACTCAGAAGGTTGAGATCTGAGGATCATTGTTCAAAGCAAGCCTGGGCAGCAAAGTCTATGAGACTCTTAACTCCAATTAGCTAGGAAAAAATTCTGGAAGTGGAGCTGTGGCTCAAGTGGTAGAGTGCCAGAGTTGAGAGAAACAACAATAACAACAACAACACAACCTAGGGGATAGCACTCAGGACCTAAGTTCAAGCTCAAGTACTGGCACAAATTAATTAAGTATGTAAATAGTTTTATGTAAAAAGTCAGAGTTGGCATCAAAACGATAAGATCAGTAAGTATAAGGAAGTGTTTAAATATATTAGACTTTTCATTGCTGAGACAAATAACTTGAGAAAATCAGCTTAAGAGAAGGAAGATTTATTTTGGCTCTGAGACTTCAGAGGTTTCACCTATGGTGGGAGCAGTGGAACAGAGCTGCTTACCTCTTGGCAGCCAGGAAGCAGAGAGAGAAAGAGAGATAGAAAGGAGGCTTAAATAAGATGTAGCCCCTAAAGACTCCACTAGGGTCCACTTCAGAAAGTTTCAATCATCTCCTAATAATGCTTTCTGATTATGAATCCATCAATGAATGAATCCACTGAATAGTGCAGAGCCCTTGTAATACAATCACCTCTTAGTGATTGGATCTACCTAGAGTGGACCAAACCATTGGCATATGAGCTTTGTGAGCAGGACAAAACCTTCAGATTCAAATATTGGAGTAACTGTACCCTAAGACTGGCTTCTGGGGAAACTTATGAAATAATTGCTCATCTTCCCATGATTCCTAGGCTAAGTGGTTTTCATTTATTTTATTATTATTATTATTTGTTATGAAGGTGATATACAGAGGGATTACAATTATATAAGTCAGGTAATGAGTATATTTCTTTTTAGACAATGTCACTCCTACCCTTGCTCTCTCCCAGTTTTTCCCTCCCATCCTCACCCACAAGTTGAATAGTTCATTTTCTACACAGTATCTAGTAAGTATCACTACTGCATTTCTCACTTATTTTATAGCTAATAAAAGAAGAAGAGAAGCTCTCATTAGATATATATCAGGATTAAACTTATTCCCTCACCTAATTTCTATCTGAATATGAAAATATCCAAGTGCGTATGGTGTTTTAGAAGAATCCACACTTGGGATAGAAAAGAGCCCTAGGGACTCTTCCAACCCCATTCAGGCTACAAAGCACTGTCACCTCTGCAAGCTGCCTGCTCCCATAACTGGGTTCCAACGACTGAGTTCCTTTCAAGGCAGGCTTGAAGTCTGCCCATTCCTATTACATGTCATTTGGCAATGTTTGAGCTTCCAGCTGGTAAACTAATGTTGCGGTGATCTGGGTAAAACTAAACTGACATCAATTCTGGAAAGACTGGCTGTTCATCAACATGACAAAACAGTGATTAAGTATGACTGCGTTCCTATACACCTTGGCAAATGTAGGAGCTAGTTCTACTGCCCATGTGGTCTCTGGTTCACTGGACCCCTCTCCCCAGGTCAGTCACATGTTTCATGAGGTCCTGTATATCTGGTAGGCCTGTCACGCCTTTACCATATGCCAAGGAGGCAGAGGGCAAGTATTGTGAAAGGAAGTGCTTCCTTAAACAG
>NW_012267240.1:9836515-9862738 GCF_000151885.1 Dipodomys ordii
GCCGCCCCGGCGGGAGCCGCCTCCCCGGGCGCGGGAGCTGTTTCCCCGGGAGCTGCTTTCCCGGGAGCCGTCTCCCCGGGAGCCCCCTCGACGTGAGCTGTTTCCCGGGGAGCTGCCTCCCCGGGAGCGGGAGCTGTTTCCCCGGGAGCTGCTTTCCCGGGAGCGGGAGCCGTCTCCCCGGGAGCCCCCTCGACGTGAGCTGCTTCCCGGGGAGCTGCCTCCCCGGGAGCGGGAGCTGTTTCCTCGGGAGCTGCTTTCCCGGGAGCGGGAGCCGCCTTCCCGGGAGCCGCCTTCCCGGGAGCCGCCTTCCCGGGAGCCGCCTTCCCTGGAGCCGTCTCGGCCTAAGCCGGCTCTTCGTGAACCTTCTCGGCGTGAGCAGCCCCTGGGTGAGCAGGCCCCGCCTGAGCTGCCCCCTCGTGAGCGGACCCCGCGGGAGCGGACCCCGCGGGAGCGGACCCCGCGGGAGCAGCGCCCACGATCGGTAAGACCTGTACACATGGCTACCCCCTACCCCGAACTACCACCCCTCACCCATGCCCAGCATCGACCAGACTGACCCAGAACTAAGCACACCTGTGGTATGGCATCTTGCACCCCAAGGTATGTGGGAGCCTGAGACAGAGGGGAATCCTGGGCAGAAAAAGTCCCAGAGACCCTCTCTTCACAAGAGGGAGACTTGGTGTGGTGGAGGAAAACCCCACAATCTCAGCTGAGACTGAAAGCCCAAAGTAGACAAATCAGGATTCAGGTATGCACCCTGGCAGGAAGAGAGACCCTACTTTAAAATGGCCAGTGAAAAATCAGGGCCAGGCCGGGTGTTGGTGACTCCCCGCCTTTAATCCCAGCTACTTAAAAGGTTGAGACCTGAGGATTAGGATTCAAAGCCAGCTGGGACAGGAAAGTCTCGACAGAAAAACCAGAAGTGGAGCTGAGGCTCAAAGTAGTAGAGTGTTAACTTTGAACAAAAAGAGCTCAGGGATAGCTCCCAGACGCTGAGTTCAGGTCCCACTACAGGCCAAAACTATCAGGGCTAGAGGAAGTCTAGCAAGTATAAAGCCCCGAGTTCAACTCTAGCATCACCATAAAAAAGAGCAGGGGCGGGGGGGGGGGGGGGATGGACGGTTACGCCACCTGCATGGATGGCTCGCGTTCCCCTCTGGCTGTCAGGAAAGGTATAGGCCTCTTAAGCCAACTCACCAGGCAGATAGACCATACCTCACAATCCATGGGAGTGAAAAAGAGGCAGAACAGGGGTGTCCTGCAACAGAAGTTGCTTGTTTGGAAAGAAACATAAGAAGATGAGAAAAGGGCACTTTCCCTGGTAAGTACAGCCAAGTGGAAACTAGTATTAATTCCCCAGAATAAGGGAATTTGCACATGACTGACTGACTAGTGCTTGGGTTCTAGAAAAATGAACTTTGTAGTCTGGATATTTGTTGGGGGTGGGGGGAGGTTTTTCCTACATGGAGAGAACAGCCAACTATCCATCCTGGGTAGGGGTAATATGGTCCAAGAACTCACTGCCCAGGGCATAGCAGCCAGTAATACGGCACTGACTTGTGCAGGAATAAAAGGCTGTATAATCCTAGCTACTGAGACTGTTGGTTTAGATTTGAGGATCATGGTTCAAAGCCAGTCCAGGGAGAAATGTATGTAAGACTCTTTTGTTGTTGTTGTTTTAGTTGTGGGGCTTGAACTCAGGGCCTGGGCGCAGTCCCTGAGCTTTCTAGCTCAAGGCTAGTGCTTTACGACTTTGAGCCATAGCCTCACTTCCAGTTTTCTGGTGGTTAATTGGAGATAAGAGTCTCACAGAATTTCCTGCCTGGGCAGTCTTCAAACCTTGATCCTCAGATCTCAGCCCCCTGAGTAACTAGGATTTCAGGTGTGAGCCACCAGCACCTAGCTATGTGAGACTCTAATCCCCAGTTAACTGCATAGAAAAGCCAAAAGTGGAGCTGTGGCTTCAGTAGTAGAGTGCCAGCTCAGAGCAAAAAAGCTAAGGAACAGTGCCCAGGCTCTAAGTTCAAGCTCAGGACTGGCACCAAAAGAAAAAAAAAAAAACCAAATACTTACTAATGGCTGTGATATAGTTGGTAGCTTATACATGCTTGTCCAGCATGTGTAAGGCCCAGAGTCTGATCACTTCAAAAGTGTATGTGTGTGTGTGTGAGAGAGAGAGAGAGAGAGAGAGAGAGAGAGAGAGAGAGTGTGCGCACGCGTGAGCGTGTGTGTGCCAGTCCTAAGGCTTGAACTCAAGGCCTAGATGCTGTCTCTGGGCCTTTTTCTTTCTTTCTTTTCTTTTTCCTCTCAAGGCTAGTACTCTACCATTTGAGGGATGCCTTCACTTCTGGCTTTTTGATGTTATTTGCTGTGATTCTCAAATCTCAACCTCCTATGTAGCTAGAATGACAGGTGTGAGCCAGCAGCACTAGGCCACTTCTGAGTTTTATAGTCATGAATTAAAGATGAGTCTTCATGGGCTTTTCTGTCAGGCTTTCTTTGAACCACAATCCTCAGATCTCAGCCTCCTGAGTAGCTAGGATTACAGACATGAGCCACCAGCATCCAAAGCTTTCTTTTTTTTTTAACAGGCCCACTATGAAAGACAAGAGATTTGAAATCATGCAAATATGCCTTCCCAATAAGTTTGGATTAGGGAATTGATAGGAAGAGAGAAAATGCACTTGGTGGATTGAATGGCAAGAGGGGAAAGTTTTAGGGTTCTTTTGCACAAGCATCCATAGTCATGGTGTCTCTGCCTGCTTCTCTAAGAGAAGCATGATTATGTTGGGTGTGTGTGTGGTGATTTGGGCCTTGTATTCCCCTCAAGTCATCGAGCGGAGCAGCTGGCTTCTGTTTATACTGACTCCACAGGGTTTTTTGTTTTTTGGTGGTTTTTTTTTTAACTCAAGTACATTATCATTTTTAAGGAATTTAGCTCTGAATGTGTCTAGGCTTAGCTAATTTCAAAGGCTTCTACCCCAAGTCTGGGCCTTAGGAGCTTATGTCAAAACTAGATCTTGTTCTTTCGTGAGTCGGTGGCCAATGACATCTCTATCGGGGCTTCTGTGAGCAGGAGACCTCTGAGAAGATGTCATTTCAATCAGTTTTCCCTCAGTGTCATACTAATTTCTTCTGACGGGTAATGATTGTCATCTGGGATGTTTCCAGAACTTACCAGAACATTCGTCAGTTGAAGAGACTCTGGGGTTAATGTATAACAGTAAGTAAAAATTGGACCCAGGAAGGAGGAAAAGATGGTCTAAGCTGATATCTACAGCTTTTTATAAGTTGACTTAAATTTTTCTGTGAAATTTGTTTGTCTGCTTTACTCTTATTGCTATTATTTTGCTCATAGTAATCATCTTTATTATTGTAAATATTTCTTTATATCACCTTCCCATGTGATTTATTCTTCAGGGTATTGACCCTATGAATACATTCCCCGTTGTAATTTTTCTGATTCTCATTAAATATTTAACTCAATGGAGATAGTTAAGACCTCTTAGAAATGATCTTTAAAAGGTTTTTTTTTTTTTTTACAATATTTACTCCTCATAAATGACCAAACAGAGAGCCTGCTGCAGGAACGTTTACATCAGTCATTTAACTTATCTAATTAATCATACTTATTTTTTGAAATCTGTGTCACTTGGTGGGAATGTGGCACATGCTACATACAGCAGCGTCCCCCGTGATAAACGGAGTGTTTAGCCAGCCTGAAAAGCACGATATGAACATTGCCTTCAGATTTCTATTTATGAAAGATTTCACAACCTAAAATTTGTGTTTGTCCAGTGCACTTGTGTAAAGTTTATCTTTTGATATCTGTAAACCATTTCAAATGCGAAGGTTTCACATTATCAAGGTTAAATTGGATTCCAGGATTTTCTTCACCCTCATTGCCCCACCCCAAAGTAATTAGTTAATTAAGGTTGCACCCAGTAAACGCTTCCATAGAGGACTTCGGAGTTTCCATGAGGAGCCCTGGTCTCTACTGAAGGACCATATGGTGTGTGCTTAGGTCGACAGAAAGAATCAGGGCCCGTCTGTGTGGGAAATGGGGCAAGGGACAGAGTCACAGTCTCATTTGTAGACTTCATGCAATTCAACCTTTTGTACAAAGATTCCAATAAAAACTCTAGGACATATTTATTTTTAACATGGCAGAATTGCGAGGTCAAATATTTTTGCAATTGTTTTGCAATGAAGACCAGGGTCACTTGACAAGTTAGTAATGCTTTTAATTATTATTATTATAAGGCAGAAGATTATTGTTATAGGCTTTGTAAATAAAGAAAGATCTTTCTGAAACAAGCAAGATCTCTCTCCAACAACCCGTTTGGTTAAATCACATATGAAGTTTAAAATAAACCATATGAAAGAAGACAAGTATATAATTTGCTCATTGTTTTGTGATTGCATTCTTTTTCCCATTGGGTTGATATGATAAACAAAGCTGCTAGCAGTTCTATAGTGCATCGTGGGAAATAAGCATTCTGCTTGTTGGTAGACTGAATCCATCTGCAGTTGAACATCTGAACAATATTCTATGTAAAAATTCAACTGAGAAGTAGCATTCATCTTCTGTATTCCTTTAATTTGAATAGTCAAGTAATAGATGCATACTTTCAGTATATTTAGACCTGAAAAACAATTCTGTTGCACACATGAAAAGCATTGTTTGTTAAAAAAAATTGTTGGAGAAGTTTGATACATGTTTTTCTTTTCTTAGTTATCTTATTAGGAAACAGTTGTAATCTTTGTGGAGTTTCCCAGTATTGTAGTACATCTTTGCTATGGAACTCGGGAGTAGATACAGTTGAGATTTGGATGGTTTTGTGTTCTTCCCCAAGCAGTCTCGGCCGTGGAAGCCAGGTTCTGACTACATGTAACGTGGACTCCCTTTGTGGTAACATTTCCTTGACATTTGGCACCAACCAAGTAGCAATTTTACCCTCACCATAGGTTGCTGCTGTCTTACACATCCTTGGGCTTCAGCTGTGGATCTCTCTCTAGTTCCCACTGGGGTTTGCGGCCTGTCCTGAGCAGACCTAATGCTGTCCAGACTTGGGTCTTTCCCGAAGAAGTGTGAGCATTTCTCCAGCTGTCACTCATACTGACTGTGATTATCGCCTGTGCCACCCCTGCTGCTTCAGGCTGGGCACTGTCATAGAACAGCTGCAATATTGATGCAGTGTCCAGGGCCAGCCTGGACACTGCCTCCCTTGGACACTGGACACCCTCTTCAATCCAATGTCAGGCTTGCCAGCTCTGCCCTCTTCAGCCCTAGACTCTCTAGGACCAGCTGTCTTCTTGCGACCTTATTGCCTTTTCCCCAGTGTACTCTCTGTTCCTTAGGAAAAGTAAAAGAAAAGTTGTTTCTACTCCTCTGTTACATCTCACATCCAATTTGCATAATTAGCTAAGTATCAGAATAAACTCAGGTAATTAGTGATAGCTCACTGAACTGATTTAACAATAGGCAAATCTGAAGAATTACTAACTTTTGTTAGCTTTTGCAGCTCAATTAGGGAAGCAAAGCATATTTTATATTTTGTTTTATTTTTATTATCTTAGTAAAATCTCACTATGTAGACTATGTAGCCCTGGAATTTGCAATCCTCCTGCTTCAGAATTCCAAATACTGGGATTACAATATGTACCACAATGCCCAGCACAAAAGGCACATTTTTACTTAAGCTAAACAAATAAACAAAAAACTTAAGGCTGGGAATGTGGCTTAGTGGTAGAGTGCTTGCCTAGCATGCATGAAGCCCTGGGTTCAATTCCTCAGTACCACATAAACAAAAAGCCAGAAGTGGCACTGTGGCTTAAGTGATAGAGCACTAGCCTTGAGCAAGAGAAGCTCAGGGACAGTACCCGGGCCCTGAGTTCAAGCCCCCAGGACTGGCAAAAACAAAAAAACAAACAAACAAAAACAAAAATAACAACCTTCAATATACTTCACCAACATTAGAACATTAGTGTGGAGTCTGTTAATCCAGTGGCTGACCATATATAAGAAACATTTTCTGAGATTTGTGCCACCAGAATTAACAGGCATGAGCCTAAACAACCCAGAGTGCAGTTCTCCTGGGCTTTTACCAGCTGAGAATATGTGAATGCATTCTAATAAGAACAAATAGCCTTTCTATCTGGTTTACATTTTAAGTAATGTATAAGTGTATTCTTAGGAAATTTTAAAAATTAAAATTACGAAGTTTTTAGTATAGACATGTGCATTCTCATACAACTATAGAAAAGTTAGGCAAAAAAAAAAGAAGAAAGAAAATAACAAAAAGGATTTGAGACACATACACCAAAGTATTTGGTTCATTAAGGAGTATAGTAAATAGCCACTGAAATTTATTGGAAACTCTGGAAAATCTAAATCGCTTAATCTTCAGCAGTAGAGAATTTTTTAAATTTATATGTATATTTTAATGTTTTCAGATATTATTTAAATTTGTTTATTGTTTATTTATAAACTTACATGTTTACTTTTGTTTTTTATCTTTTGGGAAGGTAGCACTGGAATTTGAACTCAGGACTCTATACTCTTGCTTAGCTTTTTCACTTAAGGCTGGCATTCTACCACTTGAAACACAGCTCCGTTTCTGGCTTTTTGTTGATTAACTGGAGATAAGATTCTCTCAGATTTATATACCTCAGTTTTAGCAACTTCCTTTGTCCTACCTACAAGTTCTCCATTTGTTTCCCTCAGTTTCCCAGTGGCTACTAGTGCTCTAAAGTAGTTATTTGCATTATATGTGTTATTTATAGTCTATGCATGTTGTAAATATTGCAATGAAACTTGTGCAATTAATTTATGCTAATAAGAAACTTTAAAAATAAGCACATATAGAAAAAGTAGCTATTTACTTGGCAGATATTAAAAATGTTCATGCTTTAAACTAATCCCTAGATTTCAGCCTCCTTCATAGCTAAGAGTACAGTTGTGAGTTACTGGCACTCAGCAAGAAAGTTTCTTAAAAGTTCTCTATAAAATTCTTATTAAATTATCAGTTCATTCATCTTGCTCTACAGGTGTCCATCAAGGGCATAGTTCTTTGAAATTTCTACCATCTTTCAAAATCTAGAAGGTTAGCTGGAGGGATGGTTCAAGTGGAAGAGTATTTGCCTAGGGAGTAAAAAGCCCTGAAATCTAAGAAGACTGTGCCATCAAAAAACTGACAAGTTGGCTCAGTGGTAGAGTGCTTGCCTTGCATGCATGAGGCCCTGGGTTTGATTCCTAGGTACCACATAAGCAGAAAAAGCTGGGAGTGGTGCTGTAGCTCAAGTGGTAAAGTGCTAGCCTTGAGCTGAAGAGCTCAGGGACAGTGCCCAGGCCCAAAGTTCAGGCCCCATGACTGGCAAAAACAAAAAACAAACAAAAAACTGACAAGTTTAACATAGAATTTTTTCTTGGGGTGGGGGGAGGCGGCCGTGGGGCTTGAACTCTGGGCCTGGGCGCTGTCCCTCAGCAGTTCAGCTCAAGGCGAGCACTCTACCACTTGAGCTACAGCACCACTTCCAGTTTTCTGGTGGTTTATTGGAGATAGGAGTCTCATGGTCTCTCCTGCCCGGGCTGGCTTTGAACCTTGATCCTCAGATCTCCTGAGTAGCTAGGATTACAGGCGAGAGCCACCAGCGCCTGGCTAACATAGATTATTTTTATGTAATAAAAATTGATCATTTGTCTTAGCAAGATTTAATATTTGGATTTATACCATTCCTGATGCATTCCTTTCTTTGTGGTGCTCCAAGAATCTGTCTGTTATCATGTTCCATTTTCCTCTTGGTCATGAATTTTTAGTTCTGGTCTGTGTATGGAAAAAAAATCTTTATTTTTTTCTTTGTTTTTGATATCTATTTTTCTGAGTGGAAGTCTTGGTTGACAGTTGTATTTTCTTTTAATATTTTGAAGATGTAATTCCATTTTCTTTTGCCTTACATTTTTTCTGTCAAGAAGTCTGCTATATAGTTTTATTTTTATTTTCTGCCTGTAGTGTCTTGGAGACATTTGTTTGGAATGACTTGAAGAATTTTTTACTCTTTTTTTTTTTGGTCAGTCATGGGGCTTGAACTCTGGGCCTGAGCACTGTCCCTCAGTTCTTCAGCTCAAGGCTAGCTCTCTACCACTTGAGCTACAGCGCCACTCCTGGTTTTCTGGTGGTTAATTGAAGATAAGAGTCTCACGGACTTTCCTGCCTAGCCTGGCTTTGAACAGGGATCCTCAGATCTCAGCCGCCTGAGTAGCTACGATTACAGGTGTGAGCCACCGGCGCCGGCTTAGTTTTTCACTCTTTTGTACAACTACTTAAAGATAATAATAATAATAGTGGGCTAGGAAGGTGGCTCAGTGGTAGAGCGCCTTGCATGCAGGAGGCCTTGGGTTCGATTCCTCAGCACCACATAAGCAGTAGAAAAAAAAAAGCCAGAAGTGACACTGTGGCTCAAGTGGTAGAGCGCTAGCCTTGAGCTGAAGAGCTGAGGAACAGCACCCAGACCCAGAGTTCAGGCCCCACTACTGGACCCCCCAAATAATAATTATAGTAATAATAGTAATGATAATAATAATAAGTTTTTTAAAATGTTTTCCTTGGCTTGGAGAGGGAGCCCAGTGGCAAGGTACTTTCCTAGCCTAACAATAGAATTTTTCTTATTGTTGCTTTTCAACAGATTATGTGTCTGTGGGTTTTCAATGTCCTATACCTTTCTTATCTCTTTCTCGCTTTACTTCAAAAGAAAGTAATGTTTGAGTAAATTAGAACAAATAGTATATTATGACCCTTGTCAAGAACAAAAGAGACCAGGAATGTGAAGATATTATAAAGAATATGGTAGGTCTGGTAGGCAGTTAGTAAATTTAGTTGTATTCCTGTTATTACAAATTCTGGCTCTTGTCTTGTAATTTTAAAAGATTATTATTAGAAATAAAAAAAACACCTCTATGTGCTAACAAATCTAGAAAATGTGACTTTTTTATTGGTGCCAGTCTGAGCTTTTTTTTGCTCAAGACTAGTGCTCTACCACTTGTGCTCCGGCTTCACTTCCAGTATTTTGGGTGCTTAATTGGAGAGAAGAGTCTCACAGAGATTCCCTCTCACAGAGATGGCTTCGAAGTGCCATGCTTAGATCTCAGCCTCCTGAGTAGCTAGGATTACAGGCACGAGCTACCGACGTCTACCTACGAAGCATAACTTCTATTATAAATGAATTCTCTTAATCTTAGAATTTTTTAGTCTTAAATATGCATAAATTCAAGAGAGAATGAGAAAAACTCATAATAGACTATTGATAGCCTCAGTTTAATATTTATCTGCATAATCATTACATGTAAAATTTCCTACTCAAGAAACTAAGAACTTTCTTATTACTAAGATCATTTACTCTCCCTTCCCCCTATCGCTCAGCATCCTAGTGTTTGCACCTGTCCATGTAATGACCACATAGAGACCAGCATATTCCAGAGAAAGTGGAATGTCAGCAGCTGGAAAAACAAAATGACATTTCCATGTGGACAGAGCTGGGGGGTCAATGTAACTTGCTGTAGCAAAGGGGAAATTTCAGCTCAGAGCAGAGAACAAACAACTCTAGTCAATATGTGGTGCTTCCCCACCCCCTTTCTTTCTTACTATTTTTTTTACATGAAAAGAAATGCTATCTCCATCATTGCAATAGTATTGTCTTTTGCAGAGACTGAGTAATTATTTGCTTTCGAGAAGATAGGATTTAGCACAGTCTTATCTCTCATTATGACATAGTTGATCATTACATGAGACTTGGGGAAAAGAAAACCTTACAAATTAATACAAAGTTTTACTGTGTGTGGATTTAAACATAGAATTATGAAAAATTGATTTCCAACCATTAGTGTGACTTTGGCATAGATGCCTTCCTATGTGGAAACTTGTTTTTATTTTTACCCATTTGTTCCCCTAATTGACTGAAAATTATTGTTTTCAACGTAAGTACTTTCCTGTAGCATGCTGGGCTCTTAGCTCAATGATTTCTTTGGTCATCTCTCTCACCACAGGTCAGTGAAGTCACAGTACACTCTGGTGTCCTGTGCAGAGAGAAGAATCAGTTGTGCCCTTTCAACTCACGTAGCTAGAAGGAGCCAACAAGGTCCCTATTTTGTGTCCCTTTTGTGGCCCCTGCTTTTTAAGAAAATCTTCAACTAGTTATACAAAGGGATTCCAATGGAATATATCCATTGATGTGACCTGTGCATCGTGATTAACATCTCCCTTTTCATCATGCTTTCCTATCTTCCTGTCCCTTTTCCCAGAGTCAGATCATTCCCTACTTCTTTTTTATAGATATACACTGAGTGTTATGATTGTATTGGTTCCCTTGGTTCCCTTTTCCACTGTGTTTCCCTCCACTATGTGTGTGTGCATGTGTGTGTGTGTGTGTGCGCACACACACGCACATGCATGCCCTGATCCTGGAGCTTGAACTCGGGATTTGGGTGCTGTCCCTGAGTTTTTGTGCTCAAGGCTGGTATTATACCATTGGAGCCACAGCTTTACTTCTGGCTTTTTGCTTGCTAATTGGAGATAAGACTCTTATGGACTTTCCTGCTAGGGCTGGCTTTGAACTGATCCTCAGATTTCAGCCTCCAGAGTAGCTTGGGTTACAGGCATGAGCCTCTAGCACCCAGCTAACCTTCTGCATTTTGAGGCCAAGGAAAGTTAAAGGATAATGCAGACTTTGTGTTGCTTTTGTCAGACTGTTGGTAGTATCGCGTGGGCTTCTTTCCAGTCTGGTTTGCTATCACGTGGGCTTTGGGAAGACAGAGTAACTGCAGGTGCTGTTTTGTACAATGTTTATTTTGTCAGAAATTAAGGAAGTAATAATTTGGGTAATTCTGGAATGACCAAAAGGCCCTTTTGGATTTGGGGGACTAACAGAGTAGGAGAAAGTAGTAGAGAACTAAGCTAATAGCAATAATTAGGATATATTTCTAAGGATTTTTTCTGTCAGGCAAAAGCCAACCACAACTAGAGATCAGCCTTACTGGAAATAAGCATCCATGTTGACTTCATTCTCTTCTCTGCAAGCTTCACATGTGACCTTCTCCAACTCTATGGCTTCAACTAATACACTTACAGCTCTCAAATTACATGTGTAGGATCAATCTTTCTCACAAATTCCATGTCTTAATCCTAGCCCCTATTGTTTCAACAGACCAAAATGCTTGAACTGAATTCACTAAAGTCTTTCTAACTGGGAAAAAGAAAAGAAAAGAAGGACACAGCATGGTGGTACATGCCTATAACCCTAACTATGCAGGAGGCATAAGTAGGAAGATTAAGTCTGAGGCTGGCCCTGGGCAAAAGCACAAGACCCTATTAAAAACATCTAAAGCCACAAAGAGCTGGATGTTGTAGCTCAAACATGATTAACCAGCATAACGTTCTGAATTCAAGCTCTAGCACTCTCCAAAACACAAGAACAAACAAAAAGTTGGCCTATTCCTTTTTTCTTCAGTTGTGTAGAAAATTGGTTCGACTCTACATCTGGTTTGTCTTTCCCTAAGCTTATTGCAGTGTAGTTACCTTGCTGTGGCTGCTGAGGGCTGGGTGGCTTCTTCTGGATCTTACTTCAGAGTTACCTTCTGAATCTCACCATGTTCTGTAACCAGCCCAGTCTGCAATTTCTTTCATCGGACTTGAAATCTAATGTGATTCTGGAACTTCTATTGAAATTCCTCCTACATTTTACACCTTTGTGTATTATAAGGTTATGGGGGTTAAAAAAGATGAGGAGATGGGGAGAACTGACATTACCAAGATGCTATGCTATCTCAACCTAGGCACTGGTCATAGCTGCCCACTAAACACTAGCATCTCCCACCTTGTGGTTTTGCCCTGGCCATTGATTCTCCATTTTCACCCCACCCAACTCACTCTGATTGGCCAGGGGAGCTCAGAGTTCTTTGTCACTTATGCCTCAGAACTGATTCAGTTCTCTGTCAATTACCTACTTCCATCCATGGCTGCAGACCTTCCTTGTCAGAGCCAGTGTCACCAAAGAGGGTGACAGTCCTTCCAGCTTTGGTATTCCCAAACATTCTCAGATAAATTAGTGCTGTTGTATAGAATTATATAATAACTCTATCCATCCTTCCTTCCTTCCTTCCTTCCTTCCTTCCTTCCTTCCTTCCTTCCTTCCTTCCTTCCTCCTTCTCTTCCCCCTCCAATCCTTTCTTCCTTTTTTCTTTTCTTACATTGCCTTTTCTTTCCTTTTCTCTTCTTTTTTTTCTTGTGCTGGGCTTGGGGCTTGAACTCAAGGCTTGAGCACTGTCCCTGAGCTTTTGTGCTCAAGGTTGGCACTCTACCACTTGATCACAGCTCCACGCCCAGCTTTTTTCAGTGCTTATTGGAGATAAGCATCTCATGGACTTTCCTGCCTGGGCTGTCTTCAAACAGTGATCCTTAGATTTCAGCCTCCTGAGTAGCTAGGATTACAGGCAAAAGCCACAGATGCCTGGCCTTATTTTTTTTAATTATCTTTAAGTTCTACATATACTTCTATATGTCAGTTTCTGAAATACAATGGGTCCAAGAATATTTTCTTTTGAGATGCCAGGGGAGGAACCCAGAGTCTCATACATGCTAGGCAACTAGAGTGAGTTTTAGTGTGTGTGTGTGTGTGTGTGTGTGTGTGTGTGTGTGTGTGTGTGTGTTGATAGTGCTAGTACTGGGGTTTGAACTCAAAGCCTGGGCATTGTCCCTTATCAGTTTCACTCAGAGCTGGTACTTTAAATACCACTTGAACCACAGCTTCACTTACTGTTTTTTTAGTGGTTAATTAGATAAGTCTCACAACTGGATTTGAACTATGATCCTGACTTCTCAACCTCTTGAGAAATAGAATGTTTTTTGCTGATTAATTGGAGATTGAGTCTCACAGACTTTTCTACCCAAACTGCCTTGAAACTTCAATCCAGATCTCAGCCTTCTGCATAGCTATAATCACAGGCATGAGCAACAGGCTCCTGGCTTAAAGTGAGGTTTTTTTTTTATTTTTGTTTTTCTTATGGCTTCATTGGATAATAACAGCTATCTTCATTTTGAAAAAGTATAATGGTAAAATGTGATATACAACCACAGGGGGAAAAAAGTAGTAGGAAGCGAGGTACCAGTGGCTCACACCTGTAAACAGAACTATCATTAGGCTAAGATTTGAGGATCACAGTTCAACAAATCTGGGGCAGGAAAATCTCTGTGAGACTCTTACTTCCAATTAATCACCAGAAAACTGGAAATGATGCTGTGTCTTCAAGTGGTACAGCACTAGCCTAAAGCCCAGGGACAGTGCCCAGGCCCTGAGTTCAAGCCTTATAACAACAAAAAAAGCGGGGGGGAGAGGGAGAGGGAATGGGGGAGAGAGCCAGACACTGGTGGCTCACACCTATAATCCTAGCTACTCAAGAAGCTAAGATCTGAAGATCACAGTTCAAAGCCATCAGGAGCATGAAAGACCATGAAACTCTTATCTCTAACAAAACTGCTCAAAAAAAGCTGGTAGTAGCAGTAGAACACTAGCCTTTAGCAAACAAAGCTCAGGAATAGCATCCAGGCTCTGAGTTCAAGCCCCAGGACTGGCACATGCACGCGTGCGCACGTGTGCACACACACACACACACACACACACACACACACGTACACAAATGCACAAATGGTAGGAGAATGGTTTTAATGATTTGTCATTGTTCCATTGCAAATGCAGTGCATGAATACTGACTTTTATAAAGTAGATAAGGCAGTGATGACCTTGGGATGGTGGCTGGCATATTTCAAGACTCCGTTTTCTTTACATTGTAAGAGCACCACAGCTTCCTGTATCCATGAAAATGTTGTATTTACCTTAACTTACTCTCTTGTTAGGTGAGATACACCCCAGAACCTGTTGTACTGACTGAACCAAAGAAATCAAAAGAAGCCATGGCCAAGGTATGCCTATGACAAAAAATTCTATTCTAAGTCCAGGTACCGGTGGCTCACTCACGCCTGACATCTAGCTACTTAGGTGGCTGAGACCTGAGGAGTGTGGTTTGAAGCCATTCCAAGGAGAAAAGGCTGTGAGACTCTCCTTGCCAATTAAGTACCTGAAAAATTGGAAATGGTACTGTAGCTCAAAGTAGTAGAACACTAGCCTTGAGCAAAAAAGCTCAGGGATAACACCCAGGCCCTGAGTTCAAACCCCATGAATGACCAAAAAAAATTAATATTAACCTTCTTATGATCTGTATTAATTCTGGCTATTTTGGGCAAATAATTTGTCTCATGAAGAGAGAGAAGTCTCTACTGTGACTCCATGGGTCATCCCCTGCACACCTCCCAAACCTCTCTATCATGAAACACCTACATTTCCGGTGTTAGAGATTCCTTCCTTTTGCTAAAACCTAAGCTGTATTTTAAAAAATGCCATGAAACTCCAGGACAATTGAGTTGGTCAGATCCTTTCTTGAGAACTGTTCACATAGAAAACATGGTAAATGGGGGACAGTGGCTATTTATGAAGAAGAGATGGGCCTTGAGGGAAGAGGATTTTCGAAAAAAAAAAAAAGATTCCTGGTTTGTGGGAGGGAGTGATCATGAAGATAAAACCTGGTTATTTTGTAATCTTATGTAAAGCTGGCTTTCTTGAATTAATCATTTACAAGAAATGAGTTCTTATATGTTTTTGGTTTGCAAGTAAGCCTCTTTGTTCTTTTGGCTTCTGATAGTAGTTAGAATGTGCTATTGAATTAAAAGTGTCTTTTCTGATTTAGGAAACAAGACAGGAAGACCTTAAAGCACGGGACCTAGAAATTAATTTATTAAGGAAGAATTTAGCCTATGAGAAAAGGAAGCTTGAAAGGTACTAGAAATAATGACTCTTTCTGTTGTTTGTATCAGATAAACATTTAACCACTTGTACTTTTTTTTATAACAGATTTAGAAAAGAAGCAGATCAGATAAACAGAAACTGGGAGAGGAAATTTTATGTCCTCAGGAACAGGTAGAGTATGGTGACACAGACAACTTTTATTTATAAAACTGCAACTGCTCATCTTACAAAAGGAAGGGGGAAAATTGAAAAATAACCAGTCTAAAACAGAAGAGTAATGCAAGTTACTTGAAAAATGAATTCAAGCCAGGCATGGGTGGCTCACACCTGTAATCCTACCTGCAGGAAATGAGATATAAGGACTGAGGTTTGAAGCTAGCCTGGGGAGGAAAATTGGTGAGACTCTTACTTTTAATTGATTCCCAAAAAGCCTCAATGGAGCTGTGGCTGAAGCCAGGAGGGACAGTGCTCAGGCCCTAATTTCAAGGCCCCAAAAATACAACCCAATACAATAACAATAAGAGCTTAACAGATGGAGAGACACTTTTGAAAACCTGATTGAGTCAGGCTTACATGGGCATCTTCTTCCATGGAAGAGGAGCTATATAAAGTTGTTTTATATGTTAAGTCTTCTATTGATTTCCAGACAAAAGAGGACCAGCTCCCAATCACTCAAGATGTGTTTCTCATCCACATAAACATTTAATATTTCTTTCCTGGATCATCTTTGTCTTATTTTTTTAATATGGGAAACAAAACTGTAAACTTCTGATACCAAATGGAACAAATGTCTATTTTTACCTTGTCCTGCCATGTTAACTTTATAAAAATGTATACTCTAACAATGCTCAATAGGAAAGGTACTCATTACCTTGCTCATGTAACTGTAACCCCTCTGTATAGTACTTTTACAATAAAAAAAAACATACAAAAATGTATACTCTATGCCAGGTGCTAGTGGCTCATACCATCAATCTTAGCTACTCAGAAGGCTGACATAACGAAGGAGTGAGGGTTGAGGTCAGCCTGCTTAGAAAATCTCCTGGACTTTCTACTCAGAAGGCTGACATAACGAAGGAGTGAGGGTTGAGGTCAGCCTGCTTAGAAAATCTCCTGGACTTTATCTCCAAAATAAATGGCAAAAACAAAGCAAAACAAACAGGGCTAGAGGTTTGGCTCAAGTGGTGGAGCACCCACCAAACAAGCATGAAATGAAAAGGAAACAAATCTGTTTTCATTTCTTTCCAGCCATAATATCCCAAGCACTCATTTTTATTTAAGAAGAAACAGAGATTATCCAATCTATTCCGTGATCTCTCAGTCAATGCATGATTCATTCAGTTTAGCTCACCGCTCCATTTCCTTTCCAGTCTCTACCACATCCCAAAAGACTGAGCATAAGTAGTGCTGGCAAGGACCAGGGCTACTTCTTCCTCTTAGTATGACATGCATGGCACAGGTCAGCACTGTCCCTTCTCTTGGCACAGAGGCTCAGGAACAGATTTCTTCCTGGCTCATACCACATTCGATTCTACCTGTACCCAGAAGGTGGTCCACATGCTGTCACCCTCTTCTTCTGCCTGTGTGCTCAGAGTTGGATGCTCTCTGTTCTGCCATCTTGACTCCCAAACAGAATATTTACGTGACTCCCACACCGCTAGATGTTTTTCTGACTTTTCCTGACTTCCCTCCACTCATCCATGCTCAGGAGCACTGAGCCAGCAACCTAGATTGGTAGCTGGCTAGCTACCAGAAATTTGGAGAGCTTGCGTAAAATACACACACACCCTGCTCATTTTCTCCCTCCTCCCTTCCCCTATAATCCCTCATTCTTGAGTCTGGGAGACAGGACGTTTTGGGAAGCAGACTCTACCTAGCTTTTACTTGATCTCTCTCTAGCGCCCTCCCTTCTCTGATTCCCAGCTGCAGACTCCGGAGGTTGTCAGTGTGAGGCAGAAGAGTAATAGAGAAAAACAGAGCTCAGCAGTACATCCGTGCTTCTCTCCTCATACAGAAACATTCCGCTTATCTCATAGTCACAGGAGGACATTCACAAAACATTTTTTGTCTTATATGAAGTGTGTGTGTGTGTGTGTGTGTGTGTGTGTGTGTGTGTGTGCACATGCACACACCAATACTAGAGCTGGAACTCAGGCCTGGGAATTACTCTTTAGCTTTTTCCACTCAAGGCTCTACTACTTAAGTCATAACTCCACTTCTGGTTTTGTGGTGGTTTATTGGAGGTAAGAGTCTCATAGACTTTCCTGTCCGGGCTGGCTTTGAACCATGACCCTCAGATCACAGCCTCCTGAGTAGCTAGGATTACAGGCTTGAGGTACTAAGGCCCAGTGAAAACAAGTTTTATATGGAATGCTTGATGAAGACAGCATAGATATAGACTTCTAGAGAAATGTGGTTTCCTGAATCTGGGCCTGCCCTCCTGTTCCAGCTGACTGAATTCTCAGAACATGGCTCTGGAAGTAGAGGAGGTGAGGTACGTCTCTCTCATGGAGTTCTGACCATTTCATGATGGTGATCTATGATTCTATGCTTCCAGGAATTGCAAATCCATTTGCTGATTATTTAAGAATTTTCTTCTAGGATTAAGCAGTGCTGGGAATTAAACCCAAGGAAGGCCTCATTCTTGCTAGGCAAGAGTTCTTTCACAGAGCTGTACCCCAGCCCAGAATATTCTAGTTATGTTCATACCTAGGATTGCACTGCTATTTCTCTTTCCATTGTTATCTTTGACAAGTGCTCGGTTCTTTTTCTTTTTTTTCCTCTGAGAAGTTGGAAGGATAAAATGAGAATTATATGGTTCAAAGAGAATTATTTGGTTCAAGGAAGTGTAGTAAAACTTATCTTTAAGTAGGATGCCCTATAATTCTCACTACTCAGGAGGCTGAGATATAAGAATCAAGGAAGCCAACCCAGGCAGAAAAGTCTATGAGACTCTTATCTCAAAGTAACCAGTGAAAAGCTGGAAGTAGAGCTGTGGCTCATGTGGTAGAGCACCATCCTTGAGTGAAAAAGCTAAGGGGCAGTGCCCAGGCCCTGAGTTCAAGTCCTAGTACCAACAACAAAAAACAAATTAAAAAATAATGGGCTGCATGTTATCTTAATGTGTGGATTTTAAGCTGCTGATTCTGTTTCATTTTGTTTGGGTACTTAGGATGGAACCTGAGCTTATGTGAATTCTAGATCAGTGTACTACTATTATGTCACAGACACAGTCCCTTATTATTATTATTTTTCCTTGTTTAAAGGCCTTAAAGTCTATTAATTTTTTGTTTCTTCTCCATTTTATTTCATAGTTATATTTTTCTAGAAATGGCCCAACTCATTTTTCCAAACCATTGATACAAAGTGAGTCTTCAACCTGATTTCCTGTTGCTTGTTCTAACAGATTAATACAAGTCAAGACCTTTCTAATAAACACAAACCTTACAATCTAGTGGCCACAAATCTGAAATGATTCTTACAGTATTGAATTTAAAGTTAGTACCTTCTTGATCTTACCTTCAACACTTTCTTCTTCTAAGTTTTAGAGAGGGCTAGTCTTGCATGGAGACCATTTTAATCACCCTGCTTTCCTTAACAGATTCTGATAATCACATCCAATCCATCACATCCAATCTTCACAATAATCAAGAACAATTGTTCATCTGAAAGTCCTTACTTTACTCACATCAGTACAGTTAGTGAACATGCTTGTGGGGGGGATCCAAAAATTAGAAAGTGAATATTATGATGTAAGGCAATTATTCTATCCACTTCACTTCATCTTCTAGCTACCCTCCCCGAATGTTATGGTTCTCCCACGTGTTAAATGTATTTTTTTCCCCATCCCAAAGTCTTAGCCTATTACAATACCAACTCAAGTCCAGACCCAAGAATCATAACCCCAAGGTGCCAATTCTCATTATTGGTGAGGCTTCCCCATGTCTATGGACTTGAGGAGCTGTAAAAGAGATTATTTGCCCACAAATACAATGGTGGCACAGCCATCACACTGTCAGTGACCACTAGAGATGGTAGGCAAGTACTCTGACTAAACTACACCCTAAATCCTGCTTTTGTTACATTTTAGGCCCTAAAAGAAAGATTGTCCAAATGAGAAGTACAAGTTGTCATGTCAAAAACGAACTTTACAACTTGGGGGGGAGGGAGGATTGGGTGGGGGGGAGGGAGGATGGGAAGGGATGGGAAGGGTAAACAAAGGAGGAGGCTACAATGCTTGATAAGAAATGTACTCACTATCTTGCCCATGTAATTGTAATCCCTCTGTACAGTATTTTCACAATAAAAAAAATGTTCAGAATTAAAAAAAAGAAAGATTGTCCAGCCACATTCCTGTCTCTTCAGAGCATGTTCCCAGCAACAAATCCCCTAATTGTAGCTTCATTTTCTATTGACACCAACTGAGAATTTCCTAAATTGTGAATACACGTGTAGTTCCAGTGGATCGTGATTCTTGTTAATTTTTGCTGTTTAATTTCTCCAATATTAAGTCTCATTGACTATTACATTATTGTGGCACAACCTTTGATGGTGGTCCTTTGATTTCTAACAGAATAAAATGCTCATGATCTTGCACACTTATTGGGTTAAGTCTAGAAACAGTCATTTCTTTTTTTAAAAAAATGTAAAATGTTAGCTTTTCAGAGCTAGAAAATATGTAATTTTTAAATAAGGAAGAAATAATGAGAAGTCTGTACTCTATTTCATTTTCTTTTGATTTTGTTTGTGGAGACAGGGTTTCATTATGTACCCCAGGCTAGCTTCAAATTCTTAATCTTCCTCCTCCTGCCTTCTGACTGCTGGGATTATAGGTGTGTCTCACATTATCATATGAAAAATTGCTTGTCCTATGATTTTATATACATTTAGATTATGGCTTCTTTTATTACAGCTTTCATGTCCTTAAAGATGAGATGTTTACTAGACACACACTGTTTCGTCAGTTTGCACTGCTCGCTGATTCATCCTTCAATTATCTTGTAAGTATTAGATACTTTTTGTCTCTGTCCTGATTTATCATTCACTGAGTAATTATTATTATCTGCTATACAGACAGCACATGACGATCCCTCCCTATTTGTTTTTATGATTGTTTCCTGGGAGTTAGTTGATTGGGTGGGGGGGTTGCTATTTGTTTCTGGTTTTGTTGTTGTTGTTTATATTTTTGAGATGAGATTTTGCTACATTGCCCAGGGTGGTCTAAAGCCTCTGTCAATCTTCCTGCTTTGTAGCCAGGACTACATTTTTTTTCCTCATTGGTTTGAAGGAAAGAACACAATCCCATCTATATTTAAATGAAGAACTTAGGAGCATAGTTTTCATATCTTAGCTCCCAGTTGAATATGGTTGGTATCTGTTTGCTTAGACTCTGATTTCTAGTTTCTCAGCCAATATCTACCTTTTGTATCTTTCAGAAAACAAAACCCTTATTTGTGCAATCGAAACCATTTGTCTCCGATAATGTCCCATCTTTTCTAAAGAATCACCGCATCAGTTTGGTAGGCAGATCATTTTTTGTCTATTAAATATTAAATCCATTAACAATATTGAACCTCACTAATGGAACTTTTTTGGTTTCCATACAGATAGACAACAAGTTGCTGCAGGTTATCAGTGACCCAGTGGTCTTCACAACTACACCAAGAGGTATCAATTTATTGTTAGGATAGAGGCTCACACACAGAATGTGGATTATGTTTAAATTACCTTTGCTTTTGTTGTTCAGTATTTTGCGTAAAGACTTTTTTCAGCCTATTTGTAAAACTAATGCAAACCAGGTGCTGATGGCTCATGCCTGTAATAATCCTTAGCTACTCAGGAGGCTGAAGTCTAAAGCTCTCAGTTCAAAGCCAGCTACAGCAGAAAAGTCTGTGAGACTTTTATTTCCAATGAGCAACCCAAAAGCTAGAAGTGGAATTGTGGCTCCAGTGGTAGCGTGTCAGCCTTGAGTGAAAAAGCTAAGGAGCAATGCCAAGGCCCTGAGTTCAAACCTTCAAGCCCCAGTACCAACACAAAATAAAAATATAAATGCATAGTTAATCTAAATAAAAGAATATTAGTATATATTTATGAATACTGACTGATGCTCATTGACAATGAATTTAAGGCCAGGAAGAGTGGTGCTTGCTAGCACTCAAGAGGTAGATGCAAGATGATCATGAATTTGAGACCAGCCTGGGTTACATAGCAAGACTTCATCTACAACAAGAAAAAATGAATTTAGTCATACTTCAGAATCAGAATCTCTCTTAGTTGCAATCTTATTTCTTTTTTAATTAAAGTGTTCACAAGCCCGAAGTTCTTAATAAATTCTTATTTTCCAATTTAATAGTTAGAAGAAAAATGCAAGTATTTTAGCAATTTTTCTCTCCTATTGGTCTTTAAGGATTTCAAATTAGACTTTAAAAAAAAACAAAACAAAACTGGAAGTCCCTTTGCCCAGAAACATCTGAAAGACTTTTCTGTGAACTTAGAAACAAAAGTAGGAAGCTTAGTTATTACATTTTCCCCCTGTCATATATAGTATCAGCTGTTCAGCTTAGAATGCTCTCTGGAAGAGTAACTACATGAATCAAAAACAGAAAAAAAAAAAACCCTCATGATTGGAAATGTAGCTTAGTGGTAGATCACTTGCTTAGCATGTATAAGATCCTGGGTTCAATTCTTAGAAAAGGAAAGAAGGAAGGACTCATTTATAAGGCTTATTAATTACTAGGCTGTAATAGGGAAGATGATTGACAAAAGCATTCAGCTGTAATAAGGAAGATGTATTAACAAAACATTTTATTTATTATTTATCATAAGCAATAAAGTGGGGCTGGGAAGGTGGCTCAGTGGTAGAGTGCTTGCCTTGCATGCATGAGGCCCTGGGTTTGATTTCTCAGCACCACATAAGCAGAAATAGCCGGAAGTGGCACTGTGGCTCAAGTGGTAGAGCACCAGCCTTGAGCTGAAGAGCTGAAGGACAGCGCCCAGGCCCAGAGTTCAGCCCCACGACCGACCAAAAAAAAAAAAAGGTGTCAACAATTTGTTTTTCATGTCTGAATATATTTAAAAATTGGCTTTGTGAATGCATCTTTATTTGTTTTGTCAGTCGTGGGGCTTGAACTCTGGGCCTGGGCACTATCCCTGCACTCTTCAGCTCAAGACAACACTCTACTTGAGCCACGTGCCACTTCCGGTTTTCTAGGGGTTTATTGGAGATAAGAGTCTCACGGAGTTTCCTGCCCAGTCTGGCTTTGAACTGTGATCCTCAGATCCCAGCCTCCTGAATAGCTAGGATTACAGGCGTGAGCCACAGGTGCCCAGCTGTGTATGCATGTTCATGCAAGGGAAATGTGTGAAACAAGAGTTTAATTCCTGAGTCCCTAATTGTAAAATCTTCCACTTTTTGAAAACTTTAACAGAGATGTTCAGAATCTTTCTTCTCTCGAACCTCTGTCCAGTGGCTTTGTTATTGTATAAGTAGCATAGCCTCACAGGTTTTTGCTGGAGAACAAAGGAATCTTCCAGAAGTTAGGCTAGCTGCCTCCCTGGGCTGACACTTTAAAACAGTTGAAAGGCTGAACTCCAGAACACACATCTCAGAAGAAGTCCTCTAAAAGGATTAGTATTTAAAGACAAATTAAATCTCTTGTGTCACTGAAAATTCCAGCCCATGCTTAAATTCTTTCTAAAACATCTTTATATACTCATGATTTATCACAATACTGTGGATTGGTAAATTTAGAACCTGTGATTGACCTGAAATTTTAATAAGGGAGCCCTTCAATCGCTTCAAACTTCAGTAGAGGATTTTGCATCCAAAATTAAACTTTTCACCACTCAGGAGGCTGAGATCTGAAGATCACAGTTCAAAGCCAGTCAGGACAGGAAAGTCTGTGAGACTCTTATCTTCAACTAACCACTCAAACCTGCCTAAACAAGTTGCAGATTTGGCACTGTGGCTCAAGTGGTAGAGTGCTAGCCTTGAGCTGAAGAGCTGAGGGACAGTGCCCAGGCCCAGAGTTCAGGCCCCACGACAGGACCCCCCCCAAAAAAAAAAAACAAGTTTCAGATTATATTTTGTTACATTTTGCAAAACCCAGAGAGAGTAACAGAGTAATTCATGCAATTCAGGCAGTTAAGGGATAAATAAATTCTGGTTAATATAAGGGAACTGGAAAAGATGAGATACAATAGTATCTACACAATTTCAAAGCAGTTTTTTTAAGCACTAGTAATTATCCCAAAAGAGTGTAAATAAGATTATTAATTTGTTTGCTACTTCCCTGTGATAAACTTCAGGATGTGAACAATCCATTGTGTAGTCTGCTCTGCCACTGAGCTATGTACCTAGGCAAACCTTTCTCACAGTCTAGAAATTAGGCACTATTGACATTGTAATCTTTGGAAATGTTCTTAATGAGCCTCAAAGACACGAATCCCACAGATAAAACCTCAGAGTCACAGTGGCTTTTTAAGTGGCTTGTCAGGAAGAGAAGGTTCAAACATCAGTATCTCAAACCCAAACTTACACCTAGATTACATTATATTGTTAATTTTCTGAGATCTCTAGAGGAGAAACATCCAATAAAGTGATTTGAAAGGCACCTAAAGAATGGTAAAATAATAACAATGTATAGGATATCATTCGAGGACCTTCCTTCTCATTCTTTGAAACTTTGGACCTAAAAAACCAGTGTTTTCTTCAAACTATATTTCCCACCAACCTATAAAAATAAATGTGAATTGAAAATGGAGTTGAATTGAAAGTACCCCTGTGGATGTTTTAAATACAATGGTAATTGTTTAAGTTACATGTCATTTCAACATAGATAAAATTTAACAACAAATTTTAGGTTTAAGTAAAATTAAAAGCCAATTAGGTGAGCATTGTTTATATGTTTTTCTAGATGAGTAGCTATAATTAATATAATTTGGAAGGTTTCAAATTCATAGTTATGTGCATATTTTATAGCATTACTATATATAAACAAGACATAAAATTGTAAAATGTTAGGAGTAATTTATTAATGACTTATTAGTTAAGTATATATCATATGTTAAGATAAGTTAGTATGTTAGTTAAGTATATAAAGTATAAGTATATATATATATAAGGTATATGTAAGTATATATAGTACATTAAGATTTTAAGACCTGTGAATGAGTTATTTATTTATTTATTAATATGCTGATTTTGAACGGTGATCTGTAGATCTCAGCCTCCTGAGTAACTAGGATTACGGTTGTGAGCTGTTTTATGTTTCTGGTTGTTTTACTCTGTTTATTTTGAGTTGGCATGCATTTGTAGTATGGAGGGATTTCGCAGGCTATTTTCACACCCATAGACAGTGTGCTTCAAACAAGTTCACCCCTCTGTCATATTCCAATTTCTTCCCCCTTTCCTTCCATGAACTCAAGCTTCATACAGCCAAATGCCCATCATTACATTTGATAAAACATATCATCACTTATAGGAGAAATCAGGAACATCTTTCTACAACCATTTATGTAGTGCATGAAAACGTCACATGACATAATAAATTGAGTACCTGTGTGAATGTAAAATACAAAAAACTGACAAATTATAAAGTCAAGAAGGAAAGGAAACAGTACTAGGGTGATACAACTTTATTTTCTTCATTATACTTGTGTGTGTGTGTATGTGTATCTGTGCTAGTACTGGGGCTTGAACTCAGTCCCTTAGCATTTTTTTCTTGCTCAAGGCTAGCACTCTACCAGTTGAGCCACAGCTCCACTTCATTTTTTTTAATTGGTGGTTAAATGGAGATAAGAACTAATGGACTTTTCTACCTGGGCTGGAAAAGAATAACTAACACAAAAATAACTAACGTGAAAGAGTGCTAGGGACATGGCTTAGGAAGTGTGAGACTTGAGTTCAAACCCTAGTACAAAAGTCAAGCCGGTCAGGAATGTTGCAAACTGAGGAAACTACCAGTATCCACTTTTCTGGATACCACCAGTTCCCACTTTAGTGATCTCACTTTCCTGACTTAGGGTTCCTACAGTTTGAAAGGAATAACAGTAGCATGGACTCTCTCATATACTAGGTATCATGTTAAGTTTAGTTGAAAGTATACTCAATATGTTTTCAGATTTGCAGGAATCTATATATAATATCTTACAACTAACATCTTACTAATTCTGTATCTGAACCATTTTTCTTGCTAAGCAAACTGCCTACCATGGAGCTATACCTTAGCTCAACAGAGTCATCCTTAAATTATAAAATTAATAACTAGTTGTCTCAGTACTCATTAAGCTCTTCCTTGCTATTGTGTTCCAGCTATAAAAGTCTTTCTGTAACCTCTCTGTGGGGCTGACCCTCTTGATGTCATCTTAACTTGATCATCTGTAATGGCCTTATTTCCAAACAAGGTCATTTACAGCCACTGGGGGCACTGTTGTTTGGATCTGCAGTATCCTCCAAAGGCTCATGTGCTAAAGGCTGGTCCCTTAGCCATAGCGCTATTGGGAAGTGGAACCTTTAAAAGGTGGGATCTCATAGGCATTTTAGGCTACTGGGGAAGATCATCTCCAAGGGGGTTGAGTTTTGCAGCTTCCTCCACCACATATTCCTGCCCCATTGTGGTGAGACATAATAAGTGTCTCATAAGTTTCTTAAGTTGACTGTCTTGGATAGTTTTGTTACAGTAACAGAAAGGTAGTTAACACAGTGAATCAGGACTTTTAACATCTTTTGGGGAGACACGATAAATCCTAACAGACTACAAATGAATACCTAACAGACTGCTTCATTACTTTTCATTGGTTTACTATAGAGAAGTTCACCTTGTACACCCAATGTGCATGCTTTTTTGGTTTTTTGTTTTCTTTTTTAATTTTAGTGTTATGTTAATGTAGAGTACTCAGTCACAAAAAAACCATATAGTTTATTGTTCTTCTACCCCTGCTGACCCCCAAAAGCTACAGATGTTTAAATTAGTATTCTTCATATTTCTAGAAATGACTAAACCTCATCTTTTCTATTGTAATAACACTTTACCTTTATAAAAAACCGCCACTGTTATTATCCTGTACTTTAAAAGCATACATGAGGAACAAGGCACTTCTGGCTTATACCTGTCATCCTACTTACATGGGAGGCTGAGATCCGGAGGATCAGTTCCAAGCCAGCCCAGGCAGAATAGTCCACATGAGTCCATCTCAGTGGAAGAATAGTAGTTTATTTCTGTCATCCTAGTTATGAGAGCCAAAATAAAAGAAATATATTCCAGACATGTGCCTAGATATGACTTGAGAGCCTATCTCAAAAACAAATAGTGCAAAAAAGGGTTGGAGAGAGGGAAGGGGCTGAAACTGTGGCTCAAGTGGTAGAGTACCTGC
>NW_012267240.1:9863371-9881758 GCF_000151885.1 Dipodomys ordii
CTTCTCCTTCTTCTCATTCTCCTCCTCCTCCTCCTCCTTCTTCTCATCTTCGTCTTCTTCTTCTTCTTTTGTCAGTCATGGGGCTTGAACTCTGGGCCTGGGCACTGTCCCTAAGCTCTTCAGCTCAAGGCTAGAGTTCTACCACCATTTACTGCCCACTATGAAGGAAATCTTTCTCTCTGGTTGGTTAGAAGTCTAACTCTTCCTAGCTTCCAGTTATGTTTGTGAAGGTCTCCTGAGTAATAAGATGCCTATGCTAAATGCGCTTTCCAATTCCCTGGAAGTTGGTAAATTAATGAATGTTTGATAGAGCTGTATCTGAACTCCACTCTATTGACACTCATGATTTGACAACTTGAATCATGAGTCACGGTATTTATCTGTCCTTAGACTTCAGAAAACACTCCTGTCTCAGGCTCTTCTTGTAACCAGGCCCTGGACTCTGTGTTCCGTCCCTCCCTCTTCAAGTCACCTGCTTCTGTTCCTCCTGTTTCGATGAAACACCCCCTGAGAAAACTCTGGACTCCTTTCCATTCTTCTCTGCCTCCATCTTCCACCCTCTCCCTCCTGACTCTGCTTCTTGCTTCTCTTCTCCTGAGTTCTGTTTTGCACTGGGTCACTAGACCCTGTCAAATGACCACTAATTTCTAGTTCTCAACTCATTTGAACTCATCTGTACTGTTGAGAGATTCTAAATTCTCTTCTGGAACAGGTTCAATGAGGAAAAAAATGAAAAAAAATTATACCAAGCTAATTAGCATACCCATCACTTTACATACTTCCTCCTTTCTTCCTTTCTCTTTTCTTTTCTCTTTTTTCTTTTTGCCAGTCCTAGGGCACACAGGGTCTGGGCAGTGTCCCTGAGCTTCTTTTTGCTCAAGACTAGCACTCTACCATTTGAGCCACACAGCACCACTTGTAGATTTTTTTGTTTATTTGGTACTAAGGAATGGAACCCAGGGCTTCATGCATGCTAGACAAGCACTGTACCACTAAGCCACATTCCCAGCTCATCCTCTCTCTCTTTTTTCCCCTTCTTTCTATGCTCATTTTCCTCTTCCTCCTCTTCACTTCTTGTTTAGTTTAGAATATCTCTTTTTATGTAGCACTGCTGTTTGAACTAAGGACCTCCCCCTTGCTCCCCCTTGCTTTACCACTGGCTTTACCATTTCACTGGCAGCCCTTTATGCTTTGGTCATTTCTCAGGCAAGGTCTTCTTTTGAGCTGGCCTCAGACTATGATCTTCTTACCTATGGCCCCTCAAGTGGCTTGGATCACATATATGAACCACTAAACTTGGGTTATTTGTGGAGATGGAGTCTCACTAACTTTTTGCTGGGGCTGGCCTCAATCTATTATCCTTCTGATCATTTCCTCCCGAGTAGTTGGGATAAGTGTGAACTACTCCGCACATTCTTATGATAAGATACTCAAAAAACTTAATGTCAATGGGCTGGGAAGGTGGCTCAGTGCTTGCATCGCATGCATGAGGCCCTGGGTTCGATTCCTCAGCACCATATAAACAGAAAAGCCTGGAAGTGGCACTGTGGCTCAAGTGGTTAGAGTGCTAGCCTTGAGCTGAAGAGCTGAGGGACAGCGCCCAGGCCCAGAGTTCAAGATCCACGACCAACAAAAACTTAACATCAAGTTTATAAGTTTTCATTATTAACCACAATCCCCCTGTTGGGTATTAGGGCTCTGGAATTATTCATCTGGCGTTACTACAGTGTTGGACCTTTTGCCTTCATTCTGAAAATGTTCCCCTCTTCACTTCCAACACTCTGGTCTGTCCTGCTTCTCTTCCTGCTTCTCAGAGCATCCTTCTCAACCTCTTAGTTCTATACCTGTTTGGAGTATTACCTACTAAGGTCATTAAGGATTTCATACTGTTTTTTCCTTGTTTAATCAGTGGATCTATGGTTTTTAGAATCAAATCAAGTTGTGCAAGTTAGCCTAGAGGACCATTCCTAGCCCTCACCTCTCTCCTGTGTGAGCTGTCAGTCTAGCCAGAGCTTACAATCACCTGTTGTTCTGTGCTAGCTCATGGTTCTGGGCCTTCACAGATGCCTTCACCTAGGAAGCTGGGCTTCTACCTAGACTCATTGGGTCCACTCAGGTTTTTTGGTCAGCTGGCCATCAATATCCACTGGCAAGTGACCAGGACAAGCATCCTCAAGCCTCCCCCTATTAAATAAATGGACTTGTTCAAGATGGATTAGAATTCTATAGTGCACAAGCATGCTCAGATCTCTGTTGGTTCCATATCTGCTCTTGTCCATTAGCCAAAGTGAGTCACATGGCTAACACCTCTTTAGATCTGGGAAGGAACTGCAAAGGCAATGGATTCCCAGGGGATCATACATGGAAACATCTAGCTCTCACCTTCTCCATGTTAATTGGGTCATCCATCCACTCATTCTACAGACTTTAGGAAACACCTGCTATGTAAGCCAAGTTAGGTGCTGAGAATGCAGAGAATTTTCCAGTCCTTGGAATTTGTGTTCTAAGTCACTCAAAGATCTGCACACTCAGTAAAAGGACTTACAGAGGTTTCATGAGGCAGAATGGGCCCATCTGTCTGCATTATTCACCACTGATACAGAAATTGCTACCTGGTTACTCAATATTTGCCTCTCAACAGCCTCTTCCCCAGAATAACCAACATAAAATACATGGGAGGAAGAACAGAAGGATCAAAATCTGAGGTTGGGAAGGGCAGAAGTATGGGACTTCCTGAACACACACACACACACACACACACACACACACACACACACACACACACACACACACACACCGAAAGGACTAGGAGTGACACTCAACTAACAGTGTTTATTGAGCAAGCAAAGACCTTGAGTTTACTCTCCAGTAATGAAAAGAGAGAGAGAGGGAGGAAGGGAGGAAGGGAGGGAAGGAGGGGAGGAGGGAAGGAAGGAAGGAAGGAAGGAAGACACAGGCAAGAAGGGAGGAAAGGAGGAAGGATAAAAAGGAAAGAAATGTAATGTTTGGTCACATATATTTGGAAAATCATAATTGAAAAATGGCTACATTTCTTAATGTGTAGTTCAAGAACGTGGCCATGTATTGACAGCATTTCCAGTAAGTAAACCTTTGTTTGACAGGTTGCTTACAGGTAAGAGTAGTTAGCATTTTAATTCTCAATCCCCAAGTGGGCCATTTGTTTGTAGGAATAAATAGCTGCTTGTAACTTCAAATTCATACTTGAAAAACCTTTACATACACCAAATACAAGTCTTTGTTAGAAACCACTACCTAAAGCTTCCATATTACGGATGCTTATTTTTTCTCTAGGACCAGGGCAGATTGTATTGAGAGCCTGATCTTCCATAAAGGGGGCCGGGGTGGGGACTAGAGTTGAGCTTTATTTTCTCACAAAAGACACAATGCAAAGCACATCTGTGGATACTGCATAATTTGTTATGTTCTACAAAGAGGTGGGTTTTTGTTATACACATACCATAGCTATTTGGTACTGTTTCACCAACGATCTCTATTCAGGTCCAGAAAAGAAATTGCCCTCCAAAGAATGAAAGGATAGTACATTTTTTTCCTTTAAAAATTCGATACAGATTATCACTTCAAAATGCAGGAGGGAATTTTACAAGTGACGGTGTGCTGATTAGCTTTCCAGTGGACATCCAGTCCTTTATGAAACACATACTAGCTGTGGTCAACTGTGACCAATGTGTTTTATTACTCTCCTGAAGAGTTGAACTGAGATTGCCCATCTAATGTAATTGAGAAATGTTGGGTGAACTTGAACTGTTTCATGGACATGAATGACCAGAGAATTTATTTCAGAGGCAGACATGAAAGCTGAATATGGTAACTATCTCTTTGATCGTTTGGTACAGTTAATTCCTTATTCATTAGCCTGTCTTTCATATTTTTTTTCTTATTAACTCTTTCTGATGATTACATGAGCAACCTCAATGGGAAAAAGCCCCCCCCAAAAAAAAGTTTCTGTACAATATTACCAAAAATAGCAGATTTACTAATTGGCTTATTGGTAAACTATTCACAAGTGTTTTTCTAAAATCAACTACTTAAAAAGAGAGATCTATATTCAAATAAAGGAATTTAATAGTAATTAAACTGTGAAAAACAAATACATTCATTGTTATTTTGTGTACTACCCCTGAAATTAATATTTAAGTATTGTCTTCTGATTTTACTACTTAAGAAAAAAAGCATTGTGAAATTAATGGTTATTCAGTAACAGTCTTCTTTTTTTATCCTGGTAAACAGGAAGATGTAGACTCCTATTGGTTATGTTTCTATGTAACATTTGTGTTAGCTTTCACAATACTGTGGTATACCAAATGGCATCTAGTGACAGTGTTTATCCTTTAGCTGTCTGCTACTATTTAAGAGGAATTATGCTTGCTCCCAGTGACAGATTCTAAGGTATTATTTGGACATATATCTACATATATATGGACATATATATGTCTTTTTTTAGACTACATTCAACTATTACCTCTTTGAAATTATTCACAGAAACAAAATAACAAAATAACAAAATCACACTCCATCCTACTAGTGACTCTTTAAATGGATTTTTTTCATTCATTGCAACTTTGTCATTAAAACAGAAAGGGCTTTTGGTGGTGTCCATACAAGCATAATAAATTGTATATGTTTGTGATACTGAATGACTCTTGTCCATATGCTGCATGGCAAAGCTACATGAATGAGGCATTTACGAAATCAGACCCACCACATTAAACAGAAAAACAATCTTTATTCATGGTAACTTATCAGTTTCAATTAATCAACCTTAACAATGGAAATTCTGAAGTGTTCAAGTAACTTGAAAGCAATAGGTCATCTCCAGGGCAGCCATGTTGTGTCTTTGTGTCTATGGTCTCAAAAAAAAAAGCAACATCTCCAATAAATATACATACAAATACATACATGCATGTGTACATAGATCCACAGACAGACAGTTACAGCTACTGTATGTCATGCCAACAAAAATATATGTGGATTGTGTATGATCATTATCATCTCAAATATCATTGCTTCCCTCCAAGTATTACTTTTTGAGCTCTGCAAGTTTAAACAAAAGGAAAGACATTTCCATTGGATGACCATCCTTTCAGTGTCTCTGCTATGTGAATAGCATTGTTTACACCATTCCAATGGTTTTGAAAAGGGGTAACCATTGGTTTGATTTGGTTACACGGTTTAGCAAAGAGCTCCCTCCCACTGCCTCAGGGTCTGTGAAAGGTCTGTGACCTGTTTAGAACTGCCAAGTGAAATGTCATGTCGCCCCTCCCAAATGGGAGTATCTGCATTCATTTGATCAGTATAAAAAATGATTGGGGATGGGGAGATTAGTGCTTTTGAATTGCAATTTATAGCAGTTTACAGAAATGCACATTGTTGGAAAAGAAAACATGGAAGTGGTTCTTTCTAAATTGCATTACCTGTGAAATGTCATTAGTCTTTTAAGGATATTTACATCCTTTTTATTATTATTATTATTTGGGAGACTTACTTCTATGAAGGAAAATCAATTTTATTCCATCATTTCTATTTCAAACTTGTATTTTGGTTCAAGTAGTTGTATTTATGGAAAACGAGTTATCTGGGATTTCAGGATTTCTATTTATGAATCCTCCGAGATAATCTTTACTAATGAGTTGCACTAGTAGAAGAATTACCCCCACACCCCAATTATCTTTCTGAGTAGAGGAGAGATTCATTAGATAGTAAATACTTTGCTGATTTCCAGCCGAAAGACTGAAATCTCCAGCATACTTAATTCTATGAATGCTTTCCATTATCCTTTTAACTTTTTGGTACTTCCTTGTAAGATGAATAATTTCAAAACTATGGCACCCATCCTCTGGAGTAGTTTCTGAAAAGGAAATGTCATTAATTTTCATTAAGTGTGTTAACAAAAGAAAAACATGAATTATAAGTTCAGGTAAGCTATACAACCTCCTGTAGTCTTTGGTTGCAGTAAACAATACTCTTTACATTGTTTCCATGTCTTAGTTTGAGACTGCAAATGCAATTGATCATAACATGGAAAAAATCTTTATGGAAGAAAACTAACTAGGTGCCAGTGGCGCATACCTATAATCCTAGCTACTCAGAAGGCTGAGATAGGAGAATTAAGATTCAAAGTAAGCTGGGCAGGAAAGTCCAGAAGACACTTCTCTTCAATTAACCACCAAAAAGCCAGAAGTGGAGCTATGGCTCAAGTGCTAGAGTGCTAGCCTTGAATGGAAAAAGCACCCAAGCCCTGAGTTCAAGCCCTCATACTAACACACACACACACACCAAGAAGAAAAGTTACCTTGAGAAAGGTCCTGAAAGCTATTCTGCCTGCCAGTGAACCAGCAAAAGAAAGGCTTTTCTCTTTGCAGAAAAAGACTTGACCCAGATAGACTCCTGAGCACTCCACTTTGAACCTGGCAGCTATTGAAAGGGGAGGTTGTCACGTTTTTATCTTGGTTCATGTTAAGCCTAGGAATGACAGCCAGGCGCTGTGTTCTCCTCCTGTCCATGTTGACACCTACCCCTGTGACAAGAGGCTGAAAGCCTTTGTTGTCTTCTTCACGCTCTTGAATTCACTGGGATTAGCTCAAGGCCTTTGTTCGCCTTCAAAGTAGGAACATCATAACCAGTGTTGTAGCTTTCCTATCTCAGACCCCCAGTGCTTCCCTCACTATTTCCCCACCAGGTAAATGACCCTCCCTACAGGCCAGAGAGCGCAGCTGGAGGGAGAGGGGATGGACGGGATCTTCCATTTTGGCCCATTCATAATTTTCTATCTCCTATAGCAGAGAGATTAAAACACAAGTGGACATTGAAGTCTTAGGTAAATTTCCTACTTGAATTCTTAGATCCAAACACGAGATAACCTTCTACATTAAAGAACTTTCTCTTCCAGTGAAGCCTATTCTCAAAAGTTCATTAACTGTCTTTGTCCTGAGGCCCTCAGGTGGTTGGTATAGCCTGGGGTGACAGGGAAACCAGCGTCAGAGGGAAACCTGGCAGGTGTGAGTCATGTGGAAAGCTAAGGAAATTCAGAGTCCCTAACCTACCCCTGCCCCCCATCCCATGACCTCTCTTCCAGATGACTGAAAAGGTTGTCAGCTGACTGGACCAGGCATGGGAGAACCCATTTTTTTTTAATGGTGTAAAGTTTTACAGGGGTAGAGGCAGCGAAATGGCTGGCAGATAGTAAGTACAACCAAGTTCATGTCTGTTCACCTTTCCTCATTTTCAGCCAAGCAGTTTCCATCCCCAAAGTCGTCTTTAACTCAGGTCAACCCTTCAAATGAAAATGGCACAAATGAAAACTGACCTGCGCATCACCGAAGACCTGTCCTCTCCCACCTGCCTGGCTCAAGGCTTATTATCCTGGCAAGGGATCTTATCGCCAAGTCACTTTTTATAAATAGACTTTGGTTTTTATAACATGAGCATTGCACTTCAATAGAATGCACCGTTTGCACTATGCTGGGCACACAGACCCTAAAGGGTCATCAAATCTGTTCAGCTCCTAAGAGTGGGAAAATATGGCCTTCAATTAAAAAGTTTGGGACATGAACGTACTTGATTCTTTATTCAATATCTCAACACCAAGTCCAACTGACTCGCTGCTGCCTTACTAGTCAACTGATTCAGTGAGGGGTTTTGTATTGCCTTTGGGGAAGTTCACCCTGCTCTCTCACCCGCCCAGCACTACCCAAAGACAGTAAACAATTCTTTAGTAAGGTGGGAAACACTTTGGAGTTTCACTTCTTGGAAAGACCCATGTCAAAGTCCTTGGTCCCCAAAGCCAGGTACCATTTATTGAGCTGGCAGGTGGCTTCCCCACACACACACCCTCACCCTGTGCGTAATGCTCATCTCGGTCCTTCCTTGTTGCCCTAGCTCTAAGTTCCAGCCCCTCCTGTGTGAGTAGCTACAGCCTAAAGTAGAAATTACTAATTTCTAAGGCTATTTATTAAGTCTCAAGAAATGGATTTGTGGTAGCTGTCCCATAAAGCTGACAATCTCAGGCCCAAAAGAAAGCTGGGGAAGCGATTTATTTGTGCGTAAAAGGACCACGATTTAATTGGAGAGAGACATGTTATTTTGAGGGCGAGGACATGGGGTGGCATAGCACCGTGGAGCATTATTCCAGCTTCATCTACTGTGCACTATATGCCACCGCCTCCAAAGGAGGGTTGCCCTAGAAACTTGTTTTAAATCTGCTGCTATATATCAACACCTTGTTTTAGCAGTCCTTGGCTGAATTACAGTTACACAGTTTGGCGCTTCTTTCAAATTTCCTCCCATCAGTTTGGCTAAAGAAAGGAATTTTTCTCCTTTAGAAATGAATTGGCTTAATTAGTAAGTAGATTAATGGCAATTGCTGGTGTGTTGGTTTCCAGCAGAGTTTCACCAGAGAGGGTTAATCGGAGTCAGGTCTGGAATCTTTCCCAGAACTGGCTGCCAGCCATTTCCATCAACCAATCAACCCT
This sequence comes from Dipodomys ordii, assembly GCF_000151885.1. Lineage (NCBI taxonomy): Eukaryota > Metazoa > Chordata > Mammalia > Rodentia > Heteromyidae > Dipodomys > Dipodomys ordii. Next base: position 9,871,882 of record NW_012267240.1, read on the forward strand.
ACAAGAAACGAAGGAAATCAAATAAAATTTATATTCTCAGTGTCATTATCCTGGCCCTGAATTCCTTGGAAGCAATCTTCAGGTTGGGGGCAGGACAGATTGTTTCAATTTCAGAATTTTAACCAGAAAGGGGGACTTTTGAGATTTATCTAGGTACCAAAACAGAACTTCAAATGGCACAATAAGTGTCTCCAAAGATACTTATTGGGTACAATTGAAAACGCTGAGGCTCTCAGTCTATTTCAGGTTTAGAGAACTTGCTTACACACTTCCCAAAGCCCTCCTTAAGTTTTGCTGGGTTTTTTTTGCATCCTTTTCACTTATTTTTTTCCATAGAGATAAAAAAATGCATTCATAGTTTAACCTGCAGCTGCATTAGTCTTGCAAAAAAAATCCCTGCTGAGAAATGCATATAATAGAAAAAACAGATCCTCTGGACAGCAGTGTAATTAATGCTAGAAAGGGCTGAGGCCGGGTTTCATAGTTTGTCTTTTGAGGATATCAAGACGAGACCTGGTGAAAAATGACGCATGCTTTAGCATTTCAGAAAGCTGGCAATTGGCAGCGCTTTCCCTTTTTTCTTTGACTTTCTGCTGTGGAACAAAGAGGCCGGCAGAACTAGCTAGGTTGTAATGAGTTCTATGTCCCTAGCACATTAAGTGCATCATGGAAACATATTGTATCGAAATAGTTTGGAGGAGAATACCGGGGAGGAAAGAGAATGGGTGCTTTGATCAGCTCCCTGGGGTCCTGAGCGCGCACAGACTGACTTGCAAGGAGTTATTCAGCTCTAGCTAGACACACTTGCAGCACCATTCAAAGAAATTTGCATATCTGTAATTTATCACATTGGTCCCCCTGAACATTAATGCAAGGTAAATAAAAGTTAGTTGAATTCAAAAAAAAATCAATCATCACAGATATAGAGGAAATTGTGAAGCCAGCTTGGCTATTGAAGTAAAACAAGAATAAATAGCTTCATAAACATAATTTTGAAAGTAACTTTATTTTTTAAAGTGTTCACAGAGCAACAGGTTGTACTCTGACCAAAAAAGAAAGAAAGAAAGAAGAGTAGACATAATTTCCTTGCCTTTTCTACTTTAGAGGAACGGGTGTGTAACTAGAATAAAGTGAGAAAGTTGAATATGACAGATTGAGAAAAATTAGCACACACTTTCAGGAATGATGAAAGATGGCTTAAAAAAATACTCTTTTGGAATCTGTAAGTGGTAAGGTTAAATCTCATTTCTGATTTCATTGCTAAGCCCTGGCTGCTAAACTTAACTTTAAAAGGATGAACTGTCCAGAGACTTGAGTGAGTAGGAAAGCTTGCTTTCAAATGCCCCCATGAGAACAAGCAAAATTTTAACAGGCAGGCATTGTTCTGACTTTTTAAACAACCCAGTTAAACAGCAAACAAGAATCTTCAACTTGACCTTGGAAAAGGCTGTGTGTCTGCAGATAATCTATCAAACAACTCGGGATGACAATGATATATTTCAAAGTATTGTCAGATGAAAAGATTGATAAATTTGCTGCCCCAAAGAGGGAACTTTGGAAACAGGCATCAGGCAATTTAGCTCACCAACTCCGCCTCCTCCTCCTCCGTCCTCAGAGCCCCATGCCCACCCCCTCCCAGCCACCCACTCCCAGCCGGCCTTGGGGCCAACTCGAGAGAACCAGTAAATCAGCACTGTAATATTTCTTAAGGAGCACAGAAAAGCTGTGAACAGTACTCCTCATATTAAACGCAATATTTCTTTGCTTTCGTGGGGAACAAAAGTCATAGCAAGACGTCTTTATGGCTAATTCAGTCAAAGGCACATCTCTGGTTCCTCCCGCCGAAAGGTCAGTGTCGTTGTGTCTGGTCCACGGAGGGGGTGTTTTCACACTGAAAATGGAGCCAGCTGCCCCTGTCATACCCTCGCCATTGGAGAGCGCGCACTAGCCATGGTTATTAGGCACATTCTACACCTGCAAAATATACCGATTTCCAAGACTTTTCAAGGCACACTCGCGTTCTCATGCCCCCTCCTCTTTCTCCTACTAAACTTTTTGACAACACAATTCAAAGCCCTGGATGAAAGCCTTGAAACGCGCACGCACGCACGAGGGAATCCACGAGGGAGGGGCTGCTCCGCTGCAGTCCCTGGGTGTCTATTGAGCTGCCATCAAAGCAAGAAAGCGCCAAGTAAGTTTGCAAAAGTATGGCAGAAATTTAAAAAAGCACACACACACACAGCAAACAAAACAACTTGCCAATAATTGCTTTGAGAAGCTGCATGTGCTATGGCCACGGAGGCTAACTGGTGAGCCCCCACATTTCATTGTACGCGCCCGTGTTCGTGCTGCAGTTGCAGGCCAGCAACGCCCCTCATTTAGAAGGGGCACGTTTTAAAAAAATGTCACGGATCAACGGCAGGAAATGAATTTCTTTTGAGTACCCCTAGTGGGAGCACATTTCTAGTTTTAAAAAATTCAAATGCCAACGCTTGCCTAGCTGGAGTTCATAATAACACTTCTAGAACCATCCCCTAGTAGACTTAGCCCTGCAAGTCCAGTTCCAAAGGCGTGTACTGACCACCAGTTTAGGAGACACTCGGTGACCCAAACGAGAAAAGGAGCTAAAGGGGATGCCGTGCGACCGCTGAAGAGAAATTTCAAAATTAGAAACATTTCAGGGGAAAAAAATAATCTTTAAGAGCAAGACCACCACCAAGTGCCACGGGAGCGCGATTAGAACTAGCTTTCTTGGTCCAGCACTTACACAAGGCCTGGGGTGGGGGTAGGGGACCAGAGATCTCAATCTGAATGCCAGGGGTGGGGGGTGGCGAGCCGGGAAATTGAGAAGATGTAATTAGCCGGTGGTGTGTCTCTAATCCCCATCTTTGTCTAATCCTGCCACCCAAACTGCAGAGAGCTACTTGAGAAGTCCTTAGACAGGGCGAGACGCAGGGGTACCCAGAAAGCCAGGGGCTGCTGAGACACAGAAAGGGGTTGACACACTCACTGCGTGGCAGGAGAAGTTGGGAGGGGGGTGACTCTCAGAAGTAGGGAACCCTAAACTCTTTACTAGAGACTGGGGGCCTCCACACAACTCGCCTCCAACAGGCCAAGCGTCGGCGCCTCTCCAAAGCCACCGCGGCGCAACAGGTTGTTTGGAACTGGCGCTGCCCCACCAGGGAAGGAGTTGGTGTTAAGTTGCTGGGACCACGCAAGGGCCAAGACTCCCTGGGAAGCAAGGATAGAGTCTCCAGAACCTGCAAGCCGGACCGGAGAGAAACCTGCGCCCAGCCACGGTGGCTGCTAGCGCTGGCGCCTCGGCCCCTAGACAAAACCAGCTCGCCACAACCTGCGCCCTGGGCCACGGAGCCCTTGGCATGCGGCTGCTCCAGGGCTTCCCGACGGGCCAAGGGACGTAGTTGTCCACGGTCTCCTTAGGGGAAGCCTAGGGTCCCAACTTTTGGCCTCCTTCCGGCCGATCGCCCCACTTTCTGCTCGCCACCTCCCGGAGCCCCTCTTGGAGACTTCCATGCGCAAAGATAGCACAACTGCGTAGAGCTAGGCGCTGGGGCAGCAACTTTGACCCCAAGGGAAGCCAGCCAGCACCCGAACCCCGACTATTCCGGGAGCAGGGGCAACGCAGGCCTCTGGGGAGACTCCTCTGACTCCACCCCGGCTCTCTAAAACCCCGGCAACTCCGTGCAGCAGGCGGGGCGCATGCGCGCCTCCGGCCAGGGTCCCTCCCCAACCCGCCGACTTTGGGGAAAATTTGGCGAGGTTTGCCTTGGCAGCGGCGGACATCCCAAAGGCCAGGCCGCCCTGGGTATGAGGCCACTATTCTCCTAGAGTCCCCTGAGCCAGCTCGACTGGGGCCCGAGGGCTGAAAGGCGGCAGAAGGTGGGGAGAGGGAAGCCTTTTGTGTGTGGCACAGGAGAGTCACTTGCGCACAAACGCAGCAGCGCGCTCCGCCGACGCCCCAGCCTCCTCGGCTGCACCTCCGCCTCCGAGGCGCTTCATTACAGCCGAGCCCTTCCCCCGCCTCCCCCCTCGGCCCAGGCCTTTGTTCGGTTTGAAAGTAATGCTGTGAATTAAAAGAAATGACAATATTTTCTATCTGCTTGAAAGTCCAAGAGAAGAGCCCTTGAGCTTGGCAAAAATCAGGCAAATCATTCATCATGCCACCCCGCACCTGTGGTCTTGGCATTGAAAACCCTCCAGACCTATTCCTATTAAACTTAATTATTCCCCCAAAGCACACAATGCTTGAAATGGAGCAGGTTGGAGTCTGTTTATTGGTGGTAAATGTTTTTCTGAAGATCTTCTGAATCTCATTGTTAGCTCGTTGTTTGAGGCTGCCCTCTTTCTTTCAGACTAGAGTAGCCTTGGACTTTTCAATTTTCAATCGTAACATCTGCTTAATCGTACGGATCAAAATATGGAGACACAAAACATATGTAATGGTTGATTTGTTAAATCCTGGTAATGAGTTATTAACAAGGGAAAACAATAGACCAGGATGGTGAGAGCCTTATGGTAACAGAGTCACTTTATGCTACGCCTGACGTTTCCCTTCTTGATAAATGGAACTAAGGTCTGAGCGCCAGGTGATAGCAAGAAAATCAATGTCTTTAGGGGCCAGCACGGAGACTTTTTTTTTCTATGTGAAAAATTAGGAGACATAAAACTTAATTGGCTGGTCAGGAGTGGGGGAAAACTGTGGTCTTAAGTTTAATTGCCAGTAAGCTTAGCAAGGGAGACAAAACAAGATTTGGGCCTGTTTGTTTGCTACACCCCAGCCTCAAGTCCAAGTGTATCATTGAAAATGTGTTTTATTATAACACATGTCATGCTTTACAGTTCCCATATTGTGTAAAGACAATAGTTAATGGTACATTAAAGACAGGCAAACCATGCCAACACGTCTTGGAGACATTGTAAGGGCCTCTCTCTTTGCTTGTTTTAGGCAGCTGCAGTCCAGGACCCAGAAGCACAAAAAGAACAAGTTTGAAATACCAGGTGCATCCTAGAGAACCACGACAGGGATTGATATGTTATAGCCCAGGACATGAACCTAGCAATAAAGATATCATTTCGATTGTTTGCCGCTTCCACGGCCTGTAAAGCCGGGAGGCCCTGGGCAGCCTGCTTTCTGGCAAGCCTGTGTCTTTCCCTGAATTTCCCCATCTCCCTGGGCCAAATCCGAACACCTGTTGGCCAGCCCTCACATCCCGTCGTGGGAATCGTTTCCTACCAGTGGTTCCAGATCTCAAAAACGCAATTGGTGGTGGAATTATTTAGGACCATTCCCACAAGGCTGCTTCTGCAGCTTTGGGAAAGGGAGGGTGAGGGCGAGAGGGAGGGCTCTTCCCAGAGACATTCGCCAGAGAGTACTCAACTGGTGTTTGTTCAACCTCGCAGCTGGTACTCGGTGCCACCGCAAAGGCCCATTAATGGAAATGGGATGAGTTTATGGATTTAAGAGGCTTCACACCCTCTCCACCGAGGGCGTTAATCCTGGTACTGGCAGATGAGCAGTCCTGGGAATCGCTGGCAGCCAATTTCACAGGGGTTCCAACAAGGCCTTTTATGCGCTCTGCCTCCAGCCTGGGGTGGGAGACACTCTCTTTCCCACCTACTTGTTTGGGCCACACTGGACCCAAAGAATCAACTTATTAGGAGAGTTTTTAATTCACAGGACCTCCACCATAGGAAGGAAGAAGCTCCACCAGGGGGCTCCATTCCCGAATCTGCCGAGCTCAGGGTGCAGAAGTGGCTCCCTCCCAAGTCCTTCTTTTGACCTTCTTCCTTTAAGAGTCCGTCCCCCCCCCACTCCACTTCATTTCACCTCATAACCGGAAGTGCCTTGGCCAGAAGCAAAGGGAAGAGGAACAGGGCTCAGGCTTTATAGCCTCTGAAAAGGGAAAGGCACTTTTGGATGAGATGTATCCTTTAAGGTCACAACCATGAGGGGACACTGATCTGAAGTGTAAGGAGTGAGAAGAAGGGGGGAGGGGTCTTGCAACATATTGTCATTGGCACTCATACCTAGGCTGCGTGATCCAGCAGCTTGGGAGATAGGCCAGGAGGATGGGCTGGGGCTGAGGATTTGGGTTTGGCAGGAGGGGGTTTGGTGTGGGGCAGGGAGGGAAGGACACAGCACTCTGAATCCCCTCACTGAAGACTTGATATCATGTCCTCTCTGATCCTGCCCCCCTCCCGCAACCACAAGCAACAGCTTATGAAAATTGCTGGGGAATAACTTGGCTAGCTCTCCAGTAGAGATCATGAAGTATACCCAATACTGGTTCTGGCGCATCTTTATTATGCTAAATGAACAAAGGTAACCAGGGGAGACTTTACAATTTTTCCTTTAGCGATCCCAAGCTGGGTTTCAACACAAGGGCTGATGAGTGTTCAGAAGAGGAGGGCCTGGAAAACAACAACAACAACAACAACCAACAACTAAATAACAAAACAACATCTCTCCATAGCTCACCCACAGTTCTGCCTTACTCAGATTTTCATATGCATTTTTAGATGGGAGAAAGTATTGACTTCTGACTTCTGAATATCTATCACTCAAACCACCCCCACATGGTCCTTCCAGTGCCAGGCTGTATTTATGAGCCAGAGATGCCCCAGGCTTGGAGGCAGGCTAGCCTGGATCTGCCACAAGGCAAGTCACCCCAGTACTCGGTGCTCCTTCAGGCTCCCTGACGCCAAAGGGGACTCTGAAATGATACGTTTGTTCTGCTCTTAGTGTTGCATTTTTTTTAAAAAAAAGAATTGCTACACTAGAATGAATGGATTATGAGTAAATAAAAAGAAACTGTCAGTCTCTTTGAAGGTTGTGCTTAAAGGGACTTGCCAAGTCAGGACACGAGAGTGACAAGATAGAGCCCCTGGTGTTTTGCATGCTCAGCTCGCCCCTTCCGCTTCATCTGCACTGCACTAAAGGATGTGTTGCTGCATTGATTCACACACACAAAAAATAAGTGGCACGCAAAATAAAAGGTACCACATCACAATGGTTGTAGTGTTTTAACGGAGGAGTTCTATGCTGCCAGATCCAAACGGAAGGACAGGTCTACAGAGTGCAGAAAAAGAAGGCACAACACTTCCCTACCTTATAATGAAGCCTAAACATTTGACTTTCTAATGAGTGTAATGAGATTACATGCCTGATGGGGGCATTTGTGCAAAAGCAACTTTCGTGTTTAATGAGGCTCTAATACAAGACAAAATCGAATTATTTTTTCCCCCTCTCCTCGTTCTCAAATCCTCTCCAGTGTGAAGTCATCTTTTGGGGGGTGGGGACGGGAGAGGATGGGAAGACTGGAGAGAGTGAAAGGTCCATGGCCAAGGGTGTCTCCTGGGAGTCTCGCGACCCAGAATCTTCGCGTGTCTAGCCAGGCCTCTCTGTGGGGTCAGCTTGGCAGCCTCGCTTTAATTACTCTTGGACCAAGTCCATAGCACCCGCGGCGCGCGGGGAATCCCTCGGTGGGTCTGAAACTAGGTTAAAGCAATTAGCATGCTGCCCGCATATTGTCCTCTTGCCAGGCCGTAGGGATTGGAGATGATTGGCGATTGCACCTAGACTGACCAGGCCGCTGCTGAGCCAGGAAGTTAGCAGCTCACCTGGCGGGGGACTGCACGCCAAGGAGACCCTGGGTCCACACTAAGGTGCGTGTCTCCTGGTCTGCGCCTATGCGCGCCAGCGTCAGCTTCGTGGTCCGTCACCTGGTACCTCGGCTCTAGCCCACTCTGATGGGGTCTAGAGGGTCGAGGAGGCGCCTGTGGCCGGCCGGGGGGCCAGACTAGCTCCAGCTCCCACTTCCCTGAGCTTTCTGGCTGAACACCCTGGCCTTCACCTCGGTTCATCTCCCTACCGCGAGGGGGCGATCCTGAGCCCTCCGCCCCAGGCTTGGCCTTCCTTCCGAGTTCCAAAATGTGCGTGAAGGCTAATGGAAGGCAGGTTTAGAAATAATCTAGTTTTACAGGTGGCAGAAGGAGCAGATGAGATCCTTCTTTACTTAAAAAAAAAAGAAAGAAAACTCAGCAACTGGATTTTGTTGCACTCTCCCCTTTCACAACGCCCCCCCGCCCCCCCCCATGGTCAGCATTCCTGCCTGCCCTGTCCCAGGTTCCAAAAGCTGTTAACTGTGGAAGGGGTGTAGCTTTATCTCAAAAGCAACCATTTCTCCTCTCAACCCGTGGAAGCAGAAAGGTCCCTCTTCTGGCCTAATGCAGAAACTAGTCCCTAGATCCCATTGGGTGCAGTCCATTCACACTAGGAATACGCAGGGTGGGTGCAACACCATCTCTGAGCCTCAACTTGCCCCTCTGAAAAATGGGAATAATAAGTACTCCACATTTCCTTTGTCTCATGGGGGTTTCATAGGATATGAATAAAGGCAGAGTTGTTAACATTCGTGGGAGGCAGTGCAGATGTAGAGCTAAGGTTCAAACCCCTTCCTTTCAGGTCAAATCCAAATGTGGTTTCTGAATCTGACTCTCTGATTTCGTTTTTTTTTTAATTTACCAAGTTAATTCTTTTTAGAGTTGTATGCCTTTTTCACAGTCTAAAGAAACAACTTTTAGGGAAAAAGGTGTAAACAAAATTTATTAACAATGCTTAGTAATAAACCACATCTGGCAATAAATAAGCATGAAGTTTACTGGCTAGAGTTCTTCCAACAACTCAGAGTTCTGCCCAAAGGTGCCAGGGAAATCATTGGCTATTGCATATTTTTTAGAAAAAAGATCAGGATAAATTATATAAATTATATATTCGACAAGTGATAATCTATTCCATCAATTCGACAGGATAATAAATAGATAAATAACAGTTGATTGCCATTAGAAAACGTGATTCTTAAATTACATTTACGTTATAGATATTTACATGTACAATATGCACAGAGATATAATCAGATCCTCAGCCCTGAGAACTTTTGGGGGGGGGCGGGGAAGGACTTCTCAGGACACAAACTCAAAAGGCGGTTCGTTTTCTATGTTGTTGAAAGATTTGCTGTTGAGTTTCCTGGGGTCCTCGGGGGTCCACACTTTGGCTGTTCGGATTATATTTTGCTCTTTGAGTTGCTTTTCATCAGTCCAGGAGAGAGAGTGGCCTGCTAGGGGTGGGAGGCCATAATCCGGATCGCTGGGGGAAGGAGACCCTGGGGAGGAAGAGAAAGCAGACTGAAAAACCCAACCACATTTCCATTGGTCCCCTGTGGGTCCTTTAGGATCCCCTCAAAGCTTCTCCACTACACCAGAGAAACCCTCTCACTCCATCCCTCCACCCTTTAGAGCCCTCTCTTTGGAATCCCACAGGAGCTACAGATCTGGCGAGGACGCGTGCCCTCCTAGCCTTGTCCAAGTGTCAGAACAAAAACCCTGGGAAAGCTTGGACCCCAGCTTGCCCACTGATGGCTACTGGTGCCCACTGGCGATCTGTGCGTCCGCGCCTCCGTCTGCATCCGTCCACCCCGTCCCCAGTCCCTTCCAGGTTCATCTCCCTGAATAGAAACGTGGGCGCACTTACGGGTGCCCCGATGGCAGATGATGACCTTCTGAACCTGGCTGCCCGGACTGTCTCCACCCAGGCGCCTGCTGCTGCCCGGGCCCCCGCAGCCTCCCGTGCCACCTCCGCGCAGTGGCAGATCGGCCTGCACGAGCTCGCTGAGGAAGTTGATGTAGCCGATGGCCAAGCGCAACGTGTCCACTTTGGAGAGGCGCTTCTCGTAGGGCAGCGTGGGGATGTGCGAGCGCAGCCCCTCGAAGGCGTCGTTGATGGACTGCATGCGCCGCCGCTCGCGCACGTTGGCCGCCTGCCGCAGCTGCTGCAGCTCCGCCTCGGAACGGATCCGTC
>NW_012267240.1:9881924-9900294 GCF_000151885.1 Dipodomys ordii
CCAGGGACGGCGGGGCGAGCGCGTGCGGGGCGGCCGGGGGCGCGGGCTGCAGCAGCAGGCACGCCCCGTCGCGGCGGTAACAGTACTCGTGCAGCTGGTGGCTGAGGAACTCCACCTCGGCTTGTTCGTCCACCAGCAGCTCATCACCGTCCTCCAGCGGGTCCCGGGAGGAGTGATCGGTGAAGAAGTCGTCTTCATCGAAGTACGCGGCCGGGAAGGCGTCCAGGCCTCCGGGGAAGTGCTCCAGCAGCACCGCCTCCATGCTCTCCGCCGCCCTGGGCCGTGGGGACTGCGGAGTGGTGCTTCCGTTGGGTTTGGCTGTAGTTCGCGGGTCCCGCGCGCGGCCCCTCCCTCCTGGGGTTTGTTCTGGGAGTTGGGGGTGGGGGTAGAGGAGGCACGGGGCAGCCGCGGGGCTCCCCGCCTCCGGGGCCTCCCTGGAGTGCTTGGGGCCGCTGCGCTCTGGCTGGCGCCCGCGCTGCGCTGCGGAGGGCTGGGGCGGACTTGCTGAAACTGAGGGCTGGCACGCGAGGATTCTTATAACTACATCCACAGGCGCGTGCCAGGAACCCGGCGCGCCAGCCAATCAGAGCGCGGGGCGCCGGCGGGGAGGGGACCTGGGGGCCTGGAGACGGTGGCTAGGGGCGGGGGCGGGGTGAAAGGCACCGCAGCTCTTGGGGTGAAGGCAGGCGGGGCTCCTCCTACCCTTCGGGCAGCCTTTCGGTACCTGCCCCGATCGCAGCTTCCCGGGGACACCTGCGGCCCCGGCGGCCGCTGTGGCTCCGCACGCGCAGCGCAGCGCAAGCCACACGCCGGGTCTCTGCGCATCCGCATCCACAAAAGAGCCTACGGGTGCGAGAGCGCATTCTTTCCCCGCGCCTCTCGCTCTCTCTCCGGGGTCAGCATGGAAATCGCAGGCTCTCTTGGCAATCCGAGAGCGACTGGGGTCAGTTACTGGCTGGGGCTGACCCGCCCGCAGTGCACCTCAGCCCGGAATCAGGTTGGGGTGTTTATGGTATCCCCAGACTTTCCGATCGCTCTTGCTTGCGTAGTTAGCAGAGGATGTGTTGGAGGAGATAGCCTGGGCCCACTTTCCAGACGTTCCCAACGGGCCAGGCGGAGTCTGGGGCCGGCCCGGCTCCCCTGCCTCCCCTCCCCGCCCGCCGTCCAGAGAAAGGAATGGAGGAGACCGGGCGGGAGGGGCGGCCTCGGAGAGCGGCGCAGTGGGGCGCGTTTCTTCTGAGAGCAAATCGAGACCCTAGGGGTTCTGAGCAATAAACTCGGTACAAAAGGAGTCAATTGAAACGTCTGCTCGGGAGCTGTCGGAGGAAAAGGCATTGAAGTTAAAGGGCAGAGTGTAAACTGTTTTCAAAGCCGCATTCTCTCACCTTTCTAACTGGCCACCGGGACCATCCTTAAATTATTTTTTGGCTTTCTTTCTCGACCTTTCTCTCTTGTTTTCGTGGGTGTTTTTTTTCTTTTTCCTTTTAAGCAAATACAAAACGTGTGCGCCCTGGTCCTCTCACCCCACTTTATCACAGATTGCAGCCGAACGTGAATTCCTCCGTTTAAAAACAACAAAGAGACACTTTCAAGGTCCGGGCGAGTTCTGTGAAAACCCGCGCTCCAACTTCCACCCCGAGGGATTTCGGAATCCCAGCCCTGGATTTACTCTCTCAACTCAGGACTAGAGTCAGCTTCCCAGCCAATCAATTCTTCCAGCAGAGGTTCAAGGGGACTAGTCAGAATCCCTCCCCTCAACATCCAGTGCCCAAAATACCCTTCCTGATTTCAGACATTTCACTGTATTGAGCTGAATTCTAAGGCTGAGACATTAAGGCCAAACTGTATAAGAGCTTGGAAGATCAGACACTGCCTTACTTTCGACTACCAAGAGCTGCAGACAGCTCTAACACCCAAAGATCAGCTATACACTACAGGATCTTTTTCTTGGCCTATGCTTCTTTGGAGTGGAGGGGGCAGGGACAAACAAGGACAGCTTCCCTGTGATAGAGACTGAGCTGTCATTTTCTGAGACCCCCGACCATTACAGGGTGTGTTTGGGGTGGTATCAAGAATAGAAAGGCAGCCAGTGACTCCTGTGCATCTCTGTGCCCCTCCTCTCTCTTTGAACAGATCAGAGAACTTGCAGGTGGGACAGAAAACCACAAATGGCACCCCCCCCACACACACACTCTCTCTTTTGAGACAAGATTTCTTAATGTAGCCCAGGCTGTCCTTGAACTTGAGAACCTTCTGCCTCAGCCTCCAGAGTTCTGGGATGATAGATGTGTGCCACCATTCCCAGCTCAAATGTCCTCTTCAAGAGGCTTAGATGTCTTTTCTGATGTGTCTAAAGTGGTCCTTCAAAAAGTACATTTGGGTCATGGTTATGTGAGGAGCAGTGCTAGGAGACCTGGGAGTGAATGAGTATAATGAGTATCTTCTTAGTCAATTTGATTTTAACAAATTCCACAGGAAATCATCCTTTACCTATGTTTGGTGAAATTTTAGAAGAGTTCCAGGAGTTTGCCAGCATCGGTGGTTCATACCTGTACTCAAGAGACTGAGATCTAAGGATCAAGATTTTGTAGCCAGCCTAGCCCAGAAAAGTCTGTGAGATATCTACAGTAAAAAAGCCAGACCACTCTCTGAATCTGTGGCTGAAGTGGTAGACTACCAGCCTAGATCAAAATAGCTAAGGGAGATCAGCCAGGCCCTGAGTTCAGGCTCTAGTATTGATGCATGTGCGCGCATGTGCACATGCGCACACATGCATACACACACTCACACACACACATGTTCCAGGAAATTTACCTTGGGCATTAGGTGGACTCATGGGAAATTGATTTGGTGATGGAAATTCTGGGCATTTCTTGGGGCTACCTGGATGGACATGGGAGTAGGAAGAAGAAAGAAAACTCTCACTTATTCTCAAAATCTTCCCTGTCCCCATTTTTTCCCCTTCCAAACCCCTGCCTCCATTTTTTTTCCTTAAGAGAATTACTGGCTGGCTGCTACTGGCCTTGTTGGGAAGCTAGGAGAAGGCCTGCTGGCCCACACATGCATACACACACACACACACACACACACACACACACAGAGTCTTTGAGTAAGACATGATTGTTATTTTCTCCTATAAAAAGAAGAAAGACTTCTGTGCTAATAACAGGAATTTTCTCTGGGTCACTGGGGGGTCACAAATGCTGTCTGCCACAGGATGGATGAAGAGAAGGCTGGAACTGAATCTTATCTTACCAGGTTGGAGGCTCCAACCCTCTTTCCAGCTCCCTCCCCATACTCCAGGTTCCTTTGGTCAGTGGGAATCTTGGAGAGAGGCCTGTGATCAAAAGACTAGAGTTGCATCAAAAGCTGGCTGCAGAGTTTCAAGCCACTCCCATTCTCTGCTAAGCTCAGGCCTTTTTCTTTTCTTCCTTCCTTATTTTCTATTTTTTCCTTCCTCTCTTCCTTCTTTCCTTCCCTTTCTTCCTTTCTTCCTTCCTTCCTTCCTTCCTTCCTTCCTTTCTTTCTTTCTTTCTTCCTTTCTTTCTGTTGTTATTGTACTAAAGGTTGGACTTGGAGCTTTGTGTTTACTAGGTAAGTGCTCTGCCTCTTGAGCCAAGTCCTTTGCTTTTAATTTGTTTTTTCAGGTAGGATCTCTCACTTTTCCTTTGAAACACAGTCTCCCTACCTCTACCTTCTGAGTAATTTGGATTAAAGAAGGTGACATCAGTACCAGCCTCTTTTCTCCACGTTTTGTCCTCAGGACAGATGTCCCTGAACCTATTAAACATCTCTAACTCTTGACAAAATGACATTCTGTCCCACAGGCGGAGCAAGTGAAGGGGCTCGTGGCTGTTCTGGTGCCAAGTCCTGGTAAAACCCTGAGACTTTCTCAAGTCTGTCACCATGCTCTCACCATGCCAACCTGTTGTCCTGAGCTTCCATGGTCTCCCAACACCTCCCTTGGGCTTCTCATAGGCCTCAGCCCATCACCTAGGTTCTCCATTCCCCTTTGCCAGGGCCATAGAAGCTGAGCCTTGGCCTCACACCACCAGCCCATTCCCTCTCTCTTCAAAAAGTCCCTAAAAACTTCATTTGTTTCCTACCAGACGCATCTGGCCATTTCCAGTGTCTAGGAACAGTTGACAGGAGGGTTACGGCCGAGGTCCCTTGCTCTTCACAGGATGAATTTCAGGGGGAAAGACTACTCATGAACAATAGAACTTCTGGCCTCCAGCTTCCCACTGGAACAATCTACTAGTGCTCAGCATGTGGCCAGCACCTGACTTCCTGATATAGACACTGTTGAAACCAGGAGGCAGTCATCTAACCCAGAACATCCCACACAGCTCCTGCTGCCTATTAGTGGATGTGGCTCATGGTCTTTCTGCACCTTCAAATGGGTCCCCGCTAATTCCTCCCTTTCCACCTCATCTCAAAAACACAAGGTAAGTGCAGGTGGGTGGTTTGTCCTCTCTGGTGTCTCTCTCTTCTTCCTTCAGTACTCTCTCCATCTCTGATCAGAGGTCTCTTTCTTTTCCTCATAAGAGTGTCCAATACCCCCAACCTGTCCCTCTTTATACTTATGTTCTTGGAAAAAGATTTGAAAGTTGGGCGTAGCGACACATGCCTGTAATCCTAGCACAAAGGAAACTGAGACAGGAGGATCGTGAGTTTGAAGCTAGCCTGGGCTATTGTAGCAAGGCCTTGCCACAAAACAAATGTATATAAATATAGATCGATAGATTTGAAGAAGAAAAACACACCAGAATCGATCAAATCAGAGTTCATGCTGAAAGGCCCCAAAGGTTCAGTGACTTGCCTGGGGTCACACAGCAGGTAATGTCAGACCCAATCAGCCTCTGCCTGATCTGGTTCTCTTAGTTGCTGAGAGCAGGCAACTTCCGGTCCTTCATCAGTCTCCGTTACAGGAATATTTGAGTTGATGAGCATTATAGTCAGTCCAGGCCTCTACTAAAGCAACCTAGGTGACCAATGACCACTTTCCTGGCCTCCAATTGGCTGATTGTGTGGCCCACAGTACTCTATGAGGTGGAGCAATGGGAACATCCGAGCAAGAAATCCCTCAGGCCAGCCAAGACAAAGGATGCTAAATTCAGTCTAGGATGGAGGTAGGGAGTGGGGGGGGGTGGATATTCTCTGACAAGGAAAGTCATGTTAAATAGATGATGGGTGATTTTTCCACCCAGATGGTCCAACTCTGATCATATGTCATTTTCTCCCATCCTAGAAATGATAGTCTAGGTGATGCTAAACTCTATTGTGTGGTAATACTGAGGATAGAATCTGGAGCCCATGCATGTTAAGCATGAGCTACAGCCAAGCCCCGTGAACTCCTTAACACAAGTTTAAGGCCTTCCTGATGCCCTGTCCTGTTTTCCCTTCCTTGATCACCTTCTGAATTACTTCTCTCCATTCTTAACCAACTTCTTTCATGTCTTCAGGTGCCATAATGATCTTTATTTTACCTACTCTCCTTTTCACTAATCTGTGAGCTCCTTGCTTTGGTTTGCAGAACAAGTACTTAGACTTGAGATAGAGCAGATAATACTGATTCATTCTAGAAAAGATGGAAAGAAACAGTGTGGGCTTTCAAATATGCTTCTCATTTACCCTTCCGCTTCTGTAAATGGAAGCATAGCTTTTCTTGCTGAACAGGTGGCTGATGGAGGCTCAGCTTTCCATCCAAGGCTGTAAGCTCTGTGAGAAGAGCCAGAATCCAGCACCAGGTTTGGCTGATTCCAAATGTATGCCTTCCCGACAACTTCTTCACCAACCCCCCCCCCACACTCATCTTTATTTAATGTAGTTGATAAAATATGACTGTCACATAGATCAGCTTAGGCACCCCTAAGTCTGCTCAAATGGAGAAGATAAATATTTTTTCATCATTTCCAAGTGAAAACAGACCGAGAATGACTAACTGGCCCAGAGCAGCGTAGCTGGTGTTATTCATTGATGGAGCCACAGTGGAAATGAGTGGATTTATAACAGAAAGGAGTGGGGTTTCTCAATCCACAACAACAGGTCACTCATGATACCCTGTTTTGTCTGAGACTGCATGGCCTGAAAAAAACACATAAAACTAAATAAAGCTGGGCTATGTCTCATTTAATACCGAGGACAGGAAACATAGGGTTACTATGAAATAGAGAGAAGTCATTGCTGAACACCAGCCTTCTTCCTTCTTGCCTTTACATTTCTCTTCGTTAAACATTAATTTCTAAATGGAGAAACACTTTGGTACTGATATAATTATCCAAATAAGCGTTTTCTGTCACACCAAGGTTTGTTTGATGAATAGCAAAGCTTCTGAGCTCCGTCCTTCAGTCCTGATATTCTGGAAAGGTGTTTGAACTTTAGAAATGTAAACACTGTTAGTCATTATTATCAGACTTCTGTGTCTTGACCTCCACATTGAGGCATGGAAAGAAAGAATTTAATAGAAACAGGAAGACTTTTCCTTCTGTTTGTTTCATTGCAAAGCTATGTGTTTCATCATGTTGTGATGGGGGTTTGAATGAATCATGGTGTATCCATATAACAGACTATTTAGCCAGCCATAAACAAAGTGAGTCTGCTTGTGTGTGTGTGTGTGTGTGTGTGTGTGTGTGTGTGTGTACACTTGTGCTGGGGCTTGAACCCAGGGCCTGGCCCTCTACCACATGAGCCATAGATCCACTTCCAACTTTTAGCTGGTTCCGTGGAGATAAGAGTGCCATGGATTCTTCTGACCTGGCTAGCTTTGAACTACAATCCTCAGACCTCAGTCTCCTGAATAGCTAGGATTATAGACATAAGCCACTGGTGTCAGGCTAAGGCTGTTTTTACTATAGTGAGGTGAAATGATCTATATACACTGTTAAGTGTAAAAGGCTAGTGTATCTAGTATACTTTACTTGAATTTAAGGAAGAGTGAATATCCAGGTGTAGTTTAGTGATAGATCACTTGCCTAACATGTGCAAGGCCCTGGGTTCAACCTTAAGCAATGGGGAGAAAAACCAATAGCTGTCAGTATATATATTTAGGCATCAAATATCTCCAAATAAATATACAAGATACTGATGGCACTAATTGCATCAAGTGAAGATTTTAGTAATGTTTTGTCTTCTTGTATCTTTTGATGTTTGAAATATTCGGATATATGATCAAGACATTCTTTTCTTTTCTTTTTGTCTTGTTTGAGCAGAAAATTATTAAAGAAAAATCCTGGAGCTTGTGATTTTTTTCTGATTGTAAGACTTGAAATCAAGGCCTTGTGCTAGCTGAACTTGCCTATTCATGGCTGGCTCTCTACCAATTGAGACCTACCTCCAGCTCAGCTTTATAGTCTTCTTCAAACTGCAATCTTCTGGATCTCAGCCTCCTGAGCAGCTATTATAAGCATGAGCCATAGGTATCTGGTGGAGTTTGTAGTCTCTCCATTTAAGCCCTAGAGGAGCCTTTCAAAGAACTTGAATATAAGCTTATGTCATCTTCAAAACATCAAATACCCTTTGATATTCAGGACCAGCAAGGACTGGCAGGGACAGTTAGGAACAAGGGGAGTACCTCTTTAGCTAAGTCTTGCACAATGTCCAGTTGAAATGGCTTGGATGGAATGTTACTCTGTGCATACAATCAACATGGAAAAAAATTTAGGGCAATGAGCAATGTAAAAGAACATTCAAGTCACTAAACTCATGGAAACTACCACATTTTTATGCATCATCTACAGCCCTACAACCTACTAATGTTTACATTGTGGTCTATTTTATTCTAATATTTCTAATTCCTTTCATTTTTCACTTGGTGGCATTTCATCATTTGTCCAAAACTTTACCAACCATCTTTAATGGCTACAGGAGGGTTCATCAAATGTTTTGTTGTTGGATAATTTTATTTTCACTCAGCATCACTCAGTCTGTCTGGGAACTCACAGTTCAGTTCATACTTTCTGCTTTTGTATTCTGTCTGTGGTCTAACCTTACTCCATGCGTGGTAGGCCATGATTTGTTCAGAATTTTTCCTTCCTGGTTATCCATAACACCTTCCACTTATATCTGTGGTCCTCTAGATGTTAGGTACTGAAGTGGCATTATTGTGATGGTCTCCTTAAAATCTTGTTTAGAAAAAAAAAGCACAAACCTTTTTCTCAGCAAAGTTAATCCATGTTGGAAGAAGCATATAGCAGGTACCATGCTTGGTTCAAGCAGAGAAGTGTCCAGGTTAGTCAAGAACACACCAGTATGAAAAAAAACCAAAACCCAAAAATCCTAGATACTGGTTTTATTTCTTAGAAAGAAATGAGCACTCTGCCTGTTTCCAGCTGTGGCCAATGTTTTGTCACTATACTGTTCTTTATACATTAACTATTTCATTTGGTTACTTGGAAGATTGAGCTAGCAAATGCAAAGCATAGAAACACAGCTGAGAACATACTAGTAGCTTCTCAGTTATGTAGTACTGGTAGGCAATAACAAATGGTGGACTGGGTGAGTTTATCATTGGTAATGGATAGTGGGAGCCTCCTAATCAGCTCGGAGTCATTCTTCTTTCATTGCTGATACACTGCCAACCTCCTAGGTTTAAAGGAAACAAATATCAGCATAGAGCAACAACTAGTGAGCTCGATTTTCCACTGACATTGAACATTTAGTACTCAGCTAGTCTTAGAATGGAGTAGGCAGGATTCCATCCACTTCTAACTTTTTTGCTAATGGCTACCAAGAGGGCACTAGAAAAGTAGTCCCTTTATCCAGTCTGCCCCTCAGAGAAAAGCTGTGCAGAGCACATCCAGGGCACTTGGGCAGTGAAGGGATGTATACGAGTGTCTCCTTCTTGCCTCCCATGTGTAGGTCCCCTCTGAGTCACCGGTTAGACTGGCAGCATGACCTTGAGCACAGGGGTGGGAGGAAGCTGTTTCTCTTCCCACATCTCCATTCTCATTAGCACATTCATGTTATTGGGAAGAGAAAATAGCCAGCTTGGCTGTAGGATACAGTGGCCTCACATTTTGCTCATTTTCCTGTGATCAGTAGTTGTGTTTACAATCCATCTTCCTTTCTTGGGGGTGAGGGGGTGAGGAGGTGCCCGTCCTGGGGCTTGAACTCAGGGCTTGGGTGCTGTCGCTGAACTGTTTTGCACAAGGCTAGAGCTCTGCCACTTTGAGCCACAGCTCCACTTTCAGTTTTCTAGTGGTTAACTGGAGATAAGAGTCACATAGACTTTCCTGATTGGGTTGGCTTTGAATCATGATTCTCAGATCTCAGCCTCCTGAGTAGCTAGATTATATTCATGAGCCACCAGCACCTGACTTCCGTCTTCCTACTGAGGTGATGATTTCCACCGCTGGGACTGGATGTGCTAATTCCATAGGCTCTGATTTTTCTAGAGCCATATATATATATATTTTTCTAGAGCCTTATAGAACCTTCTTCAGTGAAGGGTCTATAATTTCATGAGCATAACTTTACCAGTGGGAAGTGGATTTCTTTTGGCCAAGAGTAATTTGGAAATTTATCCCATCATTCCTGGTCCATACAAATTGTATCAATACAGGCAGATAGGCAGCTGGCAGCCAATGAGACTCATTCAAGAAACTTACATGTCTGTCCTCTCATGTGCCAAATGATTTTGTGGGCCTTATGCAGCTCAAGGGATGAGGTCTTCCATATCTGAATCATCTTGATAAACAATAAAATAAAACATGAATGAATTCTGGACCATCCAAATAATATCTTATAGCTGGTCTCACCATTGGACTTGGGATGTGTATTTAGGTTTAGACAATGCAATAATGGTACCACCCAGAATACCATGATCATTTACTGCGAATAAAAAACACATGGATATTGTACTTAAACCAAGAAGAGACCAACTAACTAAACAATGAGCAAGACAACCGAAGCTATCTTGGTGGTTGAAGTAAACTGGTGATTAGAACTGAATTATTGAGATTCCACCTTACCCCAGTTAGAATGGCTATAATGAAGAAATCTAATAACAAGAGATGCTGGAGGGGATGTGGTCAAAAGGGAACCCTACTTCATTGTTGGTGGGAATGTAAACTTGTTCAACCACTTTGGAAAGCAGTATGGAGGTTCCTCAAAAGACTCCACATAGAGCTCCCCTATGACCCAACAATCCCACTTTTGAGCATTTACCCAAACGATCGCGAACAAGGCCATACTAAAGCTACCAGCACAACTATGTTTATTGCGGAATTATTTCCCATAGCTAAGATATGGAACCAACCCAAATGCCCCTCAGTAGATGAATGGATCAAGAAAATGTGATATATATATATATATATATATGTATTATATATATACATATATATATATATGATTCTATGTCTCCATCAGAAAGAATGACACCACCCATTTGTTAGGATATGGAAAGACTTGGAAAAAATTATATTAAGTGAAGTAAGCCAGGCCCAAAGAAACATAGGTCCCATGGTTTCCCTTACTTGCAATAACTAGTATATGTCTAGGACAAGCAGAAAAGGTCAAAAGCTATGTACTTATAACCATATAAGATGATGTTAAGCAAAATGAACCGCAAGATAGGGACACAAGTGTTTCTTTTTTCTTTCTTGCTATTGTTTTTAATGTACTTATAATGTACTATGTGATTTTTTTGTTTCTTTTGTATGTTCTTCCCCCATGGTATAACCCCTGTTTTCACTGCATTTGCTTCCAGCATCCTGCATCTTGTATATACATTTTTCTAATTTGGGGAGGGGAAGGGAAATAACAAAATGCTGAGATAAGGATACAGGTTGACCCATTGTAACAATGAGATGTACAAGACAGTATGTTGAAATGAACTTTACAACTTTGGTAGGGGGAGAGGGGAGGGAGGAGTTGGGGAGGTGGGGAGGGAAGGGATGGTAGGGGTGAAACAAAGGAGGAGGTAACAATGCTCGATAGAAAATGTACTCATTCATTACCTTATAAACTGTAACCCCTCTGTAAGTAGTTTTACAATAAAAAAACATTTTAAAAAGAACTGAATTATCACATGGCATAAGAGTAGATAAAAGACTTGTTGACCCAGTAACTTTGAAAGTGGCATATGTCATGATGACAAAGTCATCTCATCTTCATTTAAAGATAATCTTATTGTGTATGGTGGTACTGGGGCTTGACTTTTGAGCTTCACACTCTCACTTGAGTTTTTCACTCAAGGTTGGTGCACTACTACTTGAGTACAGTTCCACTCTTGGCTTTTTGCTGATTAATTGGAGATAAGAGTCTCATAGACGTTTCTCCCTGTGCTTGCTTTGAACCATGATCCTCAGATCTGAGCTTCCTAAGTAACTAGGATTGTAGGTATGAACCGCTAGCACCTAGCTAATTTAAAATATTGTGTTTGGGGCTTTTTAGTGATATAACAATGTGATATGACACTGGGAACTACAAAAGCTTTATTTTTTTTCTCCCAAGCCAGGTGCTGGTGACTCACACCTGTAATCTTAGCTACTTAGGAGGCTGGGATCTGAGGATCACACTTCAAAGCCAGCCCAGGCAGTAAAGTCTATGAGATCCTTATCTCCAATTAGCCACCAGAAAACTGGAAGTGGAGCTGTGGCTCAAAGTGGTAGAGTTCTAGCCTTGAGCAAAAGAGTTCAGGGGCCATACCCAGTCCCTGAGTTCAAGCCCCACAAATGACAAAAAAAAAAAGTTAAAAATAATTTTTTTCCAATTTTGGATTGGAACCTTTTGGGCATGTTAGATAAGCACTCTTACCACTGAGCCACCCCCCCCCCATCCTCAGTGAAAGGTTTTATAGGTGACTGTTCTGTTTTTCTATGAAAAATGTGGAGATTTTGTATATAAGCATATAGGTTTGTGTATTATGTATATATGCACACACATTTAGGCAATACCTATATTAAAAATAAAGTTTAAGAAATACTAATCCAGGGGGCTGGGAAGATGGCTCAGTGGTAGAGCACTTGCCTTGCATGCCTGAGGCCCTGGGTTCAATTCCTCAGCACCACATAAGCAAAAAGAAAAAAGCCAGAAGTGGCATTGTGGCTCAAGTGGTAGAGTGCTAGCCTTGAGCTGAAGAGCTGAGGGACAGTGCCCAGGCCCAGAGTTCAGGCACCACAACCGGACCAAAAGAAAAAAAGAAAGAAATACTAATCCAGGCTGGGCACTGGTAGCTCACACCCTTAATTCTGGCTACTCAGGAGGCTGAGACCTGGAGGATAGAGATTCAGAGTCAACTCCAGCAGAAAAATCTTTGAGACACCATCTTCTATTAAGCAGGAAAATGGCAGCAAAATGATATGGTTCAAGTAGGAGATTCCAGCCATAAGCAAAAAAAGCAGAGAATATGAGGCTCTGAGAAAGGGGAAAAAGGTTGTAAAGGGGGAAAAGAGTGGAGAGGAAGCACGAGGAGGAGTTTGAAAGGTCAGACACACACACACCAAAGAGCAGAGGGGGAAATGGTGGACATGTGACAGGCCTAGATTTAAATTCAAGTTCAATACCTGCTCCATATCTTATCTTTGTTTGTTCCTGAATAAGTTTCTTAATCATGCTGAACTTCAGCTTTTTTGCCTATAACAATGGAAAGAAATAATTATGTCTGTCTTAAGGAGTATCAATTACAAAGTAAACCAAGTTGTAAATGTGAAGTAAATTAAGTTTAGTAGGCACTGAGTGGAGGCCAGTTCCCATGTTCTCTTTCTCTCTTGTCAGCGGTTCATCAGTAAGATTTCACTACATGTCTATCAAGTAGAGAAAAAGAAAAAAATACATGAATGAGACAGAAGAAGAGAAGAAGGAAGGAGGAGGAGAGGGGGAGGAAGGAAAAGAAGGAAGAAGAGGAGGAGGAGGGAGGGGAGGCAGAGGAGGAGAAATGATACTCTTTTCCTTTTAAGGACCAGCCTTGATGTTTGCACATATCACCTGATTGCTGGTCATAGTCAAATAGTCTGAGCCACATATAGCTGCAAGGGAGGCAGACAGGCTTAGTTATGAGCTGCATTGTTATATTCCTAGTTAAAACTTGGAGTGATTTTTTTTAAAGAGAAAAATAGTATGTCTTATGAGGATTTAATGAAATTTAGCTATGCTTCATGTAACTTATTGTTACCAGTTTTTTGAGTATGCACTCATAAATTGATGGGGCTGGGAAGGTGGCTCAGTGGTAGAGCGCTTGCCTTGCAAGCTTGAGGCCCTGGGTTTGATTCCTCAGCACCACAGAAACAGAAAAAACCGGAAGTGGCGCTATGGCTCAAGTGGTAGAGCGCTAGCCTTGAGCTGAAGAGCTGAGGGACAGCACCCAAGCCCAGAATTCAGACCCCATGACCGACAAAAAAAAAATCATGTAATCATGTATACTTATATACTTAAATTGAATACAAATAAGACATTATTGCAGTTTTTGCATCTGGAACCAGGATTTGAACTGAGGGCTTCATATTCATTCTGCTTGGTTACTTGGCTGGTGCTCTACCACTTAAGCTGTGCCTCCTGCCCAGTTTTTTCTGGTTACTTGGAGATGGAATCTCACAGCCTTCATTTTTGTTTATTTTTTGTTTTTTCCAGGGCTGACCTCAAACATTAGTCTTTTGATTTCAGTCCCCCAAGTTGCTAGGAATAAGGCATAAGCCACTGGAGTCTGACACTAGAACATTTTTAAACATGTCGAAAAATAAACTTTAAGAAGATGGGTCAAAATATAATAGAAGTTCTAACATTTTTTTCTGTGCTCCAAAAGAAGAACACACTGTTTACTTTAGCTACTAATCTACATGCTGCCAAGTAATCACTTATATTTTTAAGCTGAATGTTCTTGTTTTATAAATCATTATCTATAAAGTTGTAGGCAATACAGAAATACTGAGAGCATGTAAAATGACATCTTGTTTCAGTTGGTCTCACTCTTACATGGAAAGAGCTGGGAAATGAACTCAAGGACTTGCCCTTGCGAGGTAACTGCTCTACCATTTGAGCCATGCCTCCAATCCTGTAGTTGGTACTTTGTTTTTGAGCTCCCTCTGCCTCCCAAGGAGCTAAGTTTACAGCCAACATGCCTGGTTTCTTTTAAACCATTCCTTTATTCCTCTAAGAAATATGTTTCAACTGTCCGCTACATTCAAGACACCACATTCAATGGCAGGGAAAGAGGATAAAGAAGACGCAGTCTCTCTGTGAATACTTTCTTAGTGTCATAGTGGGAGGAGCAAGCTATTAATTGTGACTCAGTGCAAGAGGGCTGTAGATAAGGCATAGGGGCTTACTCTGTCAGTAACAAGAGTGAGGGGGCTAGAAGAGTCTCAGAAACATAATAATGGTGGGCTGTGAGGGCCAGGTGGGAGGTGCTCAGCATCTGTAAGACTCTGGGCTCCATTCCCAGCAATAGTGGGGAGAGAGGAAGAGACAGAGAGAGACACACAGAGAAAATGCATTGAACTAAGTGACCACACCTAGCCACCTAACCATATTTAGTAAAGCTCAAATACAGGCAGTAGGCTGTGTGCAGCCCCCAGGGGAGTGAGTAACAGATGCGTGGCCACTGAAGTCTCACCTTCAAGCAGAGCACATGCTTGATGCCTCTCAACGAGCCTTTCTCTGCCTCCATCCCATCCCAGGCAGTGGCCTTGTGATGACCACACGGGTGCCCCACCAAGACCCGTGGCCTCAAAGCAGGCCCGGTGCTCCAAATTATCCTTTTTGCCCTCTATAAAAGCCGATTACTTCAGGGCCATTGAGCTCAGCAAGAGGCCACAAAGGGAAACATCTGCTGGGCTAAGGTATGAGCAGCTCCGAGTGACCCAGCCTCTATCTCTCCCTCACTTGTTTTTTTCAGCTCTCTTGAAAGGTGATGCCATAAATCATGGGAATAACGTTTCTAAATGTGACATCAGTGGCCTTATTGCATTTGTTTGAAAGCATGCTGAAGGGACTTCAGAAGCCTCTGGCTTATGTTTATTGAATCTCACCTTTATTTACCCTTGGCCAGCCTAGGAAACACATTGTATTTATTTACCTTGTGGTAACAGATCTTTCTCAGCCCTTCGCTGGTGGTGGCACACGCCTGTAATCCTAGCTATTCAGGAGGCTGAGGATCATGGTTCAAAGCTAAGCAGGGCAGGAAAGTCTGTGAAACTTTTAGACTCTTATCTCCAAGTGGTAGGGTACTTGCCTTGAACAAAAGAAACTCAGGAACAACACCCAAGCCCAGAGTGCAAGCCTCAGGGCAAAACAAACAAACAAAAAACAACTTTCTGTATTCTCTTTCACGTCTGAGTTTTGGAGGTCTCTATTTCATATCCTCCACTCTCCCCCCACCCTTGCCCCCCAGAAGCTTGGTGTCGACTGTACTTGAAAGCAAACATGCTATAACAATGTAACAAGGCAGTCTGAAACCTCTGAAAATGACACAGGATGTCCTCCATAGGGACAAAGCTGCGCATAGAAGGATGCATCCTTCCATCTAATTGATGGGGGGAGGGATGTGTGTTGTTGGTTGCTCTAGAGGCTCTAGCAATGTCTGGTATATAGACAGCCTTCCCCTGGGTACCTGGACAGGTGAAGTAAAGAAGAAGTAGGGTGCAGAAGGAGGTTGGTACACTTCCTGGAGGCTTTACAAAGTCATTAGTACTCAATGATTAGTGACTAGTGGTTAACCAGACTAGCTATTACCATTGCTAGTTTGAGCCAGTCAGCAGTACTCTAGCTCTTCTTCCACATGTCCTTTCTCTGCTCTGTGCCATGTGGAAATGACAAGTCATCTCCGGGACAAGGAGGCCCTAGCCTCTGCACTGCTGCTCCCTTTGGCTTCCTTCTTTTTGGCATGGTGATGGGAACACAGCTTGACAGAGGGTGTCTATCTGCAGGAGTCCTCCAGGAACTGTGATGAACAGGTTTCTCCCACAAGCCCTTAGAGAGCAGGCAGTCCAGGCTGGACATCAACTTTGGTTGTATGAAGCTACTGAGTCTGGGAGGCTGCTTACCATAATATCCCCTGGCTGGATATACCTGTATTTTGTTCCTTACAATTGTAAACCACTTGGCACAGGTGTACACTGATTCAAAATCTTTTAGGTTTAAGTAATAAATGCCAACTGGAACTAACTCAAACATTAAAGAGGGCTTGTGACATGGAATCTTCTAGAATCCGAGAGCAAGAATGTATCTATACCCCAGGGAAGACAGAGGGGCCAACTACTGCAGAAACTGAAATGTCTCCCCTGATATCCATCTTCTCCTTCCATTAGTTATAGAAATCTAGCATTATATTGGGGGGGGGGGAGCCAGTGGCCACCTAGAGGGAAAACTCCATTTCCTAACTCTTTGTGTCTCCATTGACTGTGAAAACTCATTTTTTAACTAATGGCTTGTGAGCAGAAGTGAAGCTCACCTTTGGGGCTCGAAATTTGGAGAAGACAGACATGTCTTATGTTGTTACTTCTCCTCTTCTCACCAATTAGGATGCTAAAGCAATGTGAGGAATTGAGGTAGCCATTTTGAGCCATAAGTTGGAAGTTCCAGGTTGAAGGTAGGTGAGTATCTGTATCATATGGAGCCCACACCAGGCTGGTTCTTCAGTTTTCTATTTGTGAGAGAGAAAAATCCCATCTCAAAACCAGTGAACACCTCATAATCAGGAAGATAGACTTTTGGATTTCTTATGTCCCATCCACAAGCTTTCTCCACTTTCCAGTCTCTTTTTTTAAATAGGAGACATGGCTGTCCCAGAGATGCTTTATGATTATTTCTGCAATATATACTTATTACAACCCTGTCCTGTGCTGGGAATGGTGCTACCCCTCACAACAGAACAACAAATGAAATAGTCTATTTCCGTGGATATCATAGACTAGTGGGAAGGCAGGAACAGTGGTAGAGATCAAATGAAACAGAAACAAGGATATTTGAAGAAATAAAAGAACTTTATTAAGGATGGAATCAAGAGAGAGGAGGGCCAGGCAAATGAACAGCTTGATAGGGAGTTTGTCATCAGATGAGATACTTCGGGTATGGGAAGAACACAGTAGAACTATCATGTATATTTTTTATCTCGTTCTTTCAAAATTGTGTGCCTTGTGTATTATGAAATGTGTAATTGGTTAGTGTGAATACACTAAGCAGCACGTTTCTAATTGGGAATGGGTTTGGGTTTTAGCTCCATGGCAGAATGTCTGCCTAGCACATATGAAGCTCTGGGTGCTTATGTGCTTATGTGTGTGTGGGGGTGGGGGATAAAACAAGGTATCAAAGAATTGAAGCCAGGGTCAAGTTTGCCATTTAAGGAGGACACTTGAGCTTCTGCTGTGTGAGAGCAAAGGCTGCGGTAGAAGAGCTGGGTACTTCTGAAGGCCTGAGCTGGGAAGCAATTTTCTAGATGTCTTGGAATCTGTGACTTCTCTGTGGAGAAGAGAAAGAAGCAGAAGATAAGGACACGGATTCTGCTCTGGGCATGGAGCTAGTAGGAGGCCTGCTCCTGTGATGTTAGGCCCAATAAGGCTGTAAATTGTTTTTAGCTTGGGGAAATGTGGAAGTTCCAGTGTCACTCTGAGAGTGTGGGCTAGAGTACAGAATGCTGAGAACTGGATCAAGGAAGATGGAGAGATGCCTGTGTGAGGGAACTTCTCTAGGACAGAGTTGCAGGAGCCCCCTTACTTTCTAACATAGGAAAGTCTCTCACCCTTTATTCTCCTATCAGATACAAGATCACCTCCTTCACCATTGCTGCTCCAACTCCTCTTACTTCATTTTGCTCTGTCAGGCTCCAATCCTAACATATGTTAAAGGTATGATTTAAAAAAAGGCTGTGCACCAGTGGCTCACACCTATAATCCGAGATATTCAGAAGGCTGAGACCTGGAGAATCACACTTTGAAGCCATTCCAGGCAGAAAAGTGCAGGAAAAGTCCATCTCCAAAACATAACCAGTAAAAAGTAAGCCTGGAGGTGTGGCTCAAGTGCTGGAGCACCAGCCATGAACAACACAGCAAGAGAAGTCCTTTGTTTTGGTGGCTCTCCTCCACCCCTCCCCCCCATCATAGTGGTGATCTACAAGAAAGAAAAGAAAGTCTACAACTAAACTTAGACGCAGGAAAGGAGACAACCTTTCCTACCTGGAACTTCTCTTCACACACATACATCCAGAAATTGTTAAACATGTCCTTTTCTTTTCTCAAATAGTCCTGTGTGCGTGTGTGTGTGTGTGTGTGTGTCACACGTGCATGTGCGCGCCTGTGTGCTGCTTGGCTTCCAGGTCAGGGCATGGCAGTTGTAACTTACAGCTTGGCCTTTCTTTCTTTTTTCCTCCCTCTTTCCTTTCTTCCTTTCTCTATTTCTTTTTCCCTTCTTTCTCTCTTTCTTTTCCCCTTCTTTCTCT
>NW_012267240.1:9902294-9919017 GCF_000151885.1 Dipodomys ordii
GCTGCGGCGCGGCCGCTCCATGGGAATGTCGCCACTTGTGCCGCTCGCGGTCGGGAGGGGGTGCGCCGCCCTTTCAGAGACAGACACAATTAGGCAAAATGCTCAATGAACATTATAAATGATGTGCGATCGCTCTGCAGATTGCCTGGCAAATCAAATTATATGGTCGCTCGCGGACGATTTCCATGTGGCTTTAAAAAACTGAAACAGGTATTCGCCCATTAAAGTTAAAAATAAAAAGAAGAAGAAGAAAAGGAGAGGGGGCGGGGGAAGGCCAACTCAGAGATTCCGGAAAATACAACTGAAAGACTTGGTGTTGAATATTCACGCTTGGGTCTTTGTTGGCGATTGACTTCACAGTGGGTTTGGAGAAGGGGGTGAGTTTGGAACAGACACATTTTTTACTGTCTTCCATACCGCAGAGGAAGGCACCAGAAGTTTGCATTTATTACAACTCACAATTACAGTGAGACTTTTTTTTTCCTGCTAGGACGAAAATTCTTCTCATAATGAATGAGTTGAAAGCCAGTGTCATTCTAATCAGATGGAAGAACGCCCGCCCCGGGCGCTTTGGGGGAAGGGAATGAGTTAAAGTCTGCGCTTCTCCCCGGCTCTGAGAACCAGGAAGGGCGCTGGGAAATATGGGCTCCCAGGTCCTGACGCCGTCCCCGCCAACTCACCACGGCCCATCGGCCTCGGGAACTTAGCTGCACCTGGCCAGAAAGAGGAAGCAGCGCGCCAAACAAGCTCTGGTACCGGCACAGGCACCAGAGCCACCAGGGCTATGTTTGCTCCGAGACAGCTTGGCCCTGCGCTCTGAGCCTGGCGACCCTTGGAAGGAGAAGTTGGAGACGCTCAGACTGCACAAGACCCAGTGGAGGCCCAGGGAGCCGTCTGCAAGGGGGCTGATCACCAGCGAGAGCCTTACTTTCCGGACGACTTTCTACACGCGC
Source organism: Dipodomys ordii (assembly GCF_000151885.1). Lineage (NCBI taxonomy): Eukaryota > Metazoa > Chordata > Mammalia > Rodentia > Heteromyidae > Dipodomys > Dipodomys ordii. Next base: position 9,903,248 of record NW_012267240.1, read on the forward strand.
TGGTTTTCAGATAACTGGGCTGGAAGGATAGAATCAGAATTGGGGACTCTGGAGACTGGAGACAAATGTGCCTTGCCCAGGAAAGACCAGTAGAAAACTCCAGACATTCGGTTTAAGGGTTCACCTTTGTCAGCGATTCAGTTATCCTGGGCAAGTACTAACCTCTTGGGCTCAGTTTTCTTATGCATGAAGTGGGAGATATCACCAGGTCTGATGCCTCACAGAGACTTTAAATCCTTCAGTTGGGAATGGACATATTTTTGGTAGATTGTTACTGGTGGTTAGTTTTAATGTAAGAGCTATGTACAAACTCCGGGGCAGGGCGGGGATGGGGGAAGAACGAACGAACCTCAGAAAGAGCAAACCTGGGGAGTGTGCTCCTCTGGTTCTTGACCAGAAGAGAGACAAAGAATGCTAATTGCTCTCCAGTGCAAAGAGGGGCCAAACAGCACACAGCCCATCTGGCCTCTCTGTCTGTCTGTCTGTCTGTCTCTCTCTCTCTGTCTCTGTCTCTCTCTGTCTGTCTCTGTCTCTGTCTGTCTCTGTCTCTGTCTGTCTCTTTGTCTCTCTGTCTCTGTCTGTCTGTCTCTGTCTCTCTGTCTCTGTCTCTGTCTGTCTCTGTCTCTCTCTGTCTCTGTCTGTCTCTCTGTCTCTGTCTCTCTGTCTCTGTCTGTCTGTCTCTGTCTGTCTGTCTCTGTCTCTCTGTCTCTCTCTGTCTCTGTCTCTCTGTCTCTCTCTTTCTCTGTCTCTCTCTCTGTTGACCTAGGGCAAAGGGGAAGGTCCTGATAAGTTGGACATTTTCGTCTTTCCTCAAACATAGTTTTTTCAGTTGGTGTCAATGAAGAAGCTGCAAGAAGAGCAAGAAGGCATAGCTCGCGATTGAGAAAAGCGCCTTTCATTGAGAATGAACTTTGTTTATTGCCTTTTTGCTCATGAGAGTTTCGGAAGGGGGAAGGTCGCCGGAGCCAGGTGCGCTGGCCTTGGTGCTGAAGGTAATGGCTGGGTGGTGATGGAAGACACTTCCCTTAAACCACTAGCAACCTCTTGGAAGAGATGAATCACATCTTCTTATACCTCCTGCCCAGGGTATGGGCTTATTTCCCGCGAAAGGGAGAGGGAGAGGGAGGGGGAGATGGAGAAGAGGAGAAGGAGGGAAAGGGGAATGTATATCTAGATTTTTTTTTCTCTCTCAGTCTCTTCAGTGACTTCTTTATTGCATTCAGTGTGGTAAATAATAGTTTTCCACTATCTTAAGAATGCCTGGATTATTTCTAGCCCTTTTCACTTTTTCATTTAAATTTTGTTGTAGAAAAGTTTGGATAAAGAGCTGTTCAGCTGACTCTACTTTCTGGTGACACTTTGGGTCTTCTCTAAGTGAGATGATTTCATCTCAAGGAAAGAGACAGATGATGGGGACAGAGTGATCCTCAACTTATACATGTAGTTTTACTATCCAGCCTGTTTTGTGATGTTGGAAGAAACCTGCTATACTGGGTTCAACCCAATGATTCATGCCTCTCATTTGTAGAAACCATTTTTCTTGAGATAAGATATGGTCAAAAAATGCCAGTTGCCAGGTGCTGGTGGCTCATGCCTGTAATCATAGCTTCTCAGGAGGCTGAGATCTGAGGATCACAGTTCAAAGCAGCCCAGGCAGGAAAGTCTGTGAGACTTATCTCCAATTAACCACCAGAAAACCGGAAGTGGTGCTGTGGCTCAAGTGGTAGAGCACTCACCTTATGCTGAAGAGCTGAGGGACAGCGCCTAGGCCCAGAGTTTAAGCCCCATGACCAACAACAACAACAAAAAGATGCCAGTTTACCCCCTTATCCTTAGTAAGAATGAAACTGGTGAGAAAGAGACCTTGAGAAGGCGCACCTTGCCTGGCCACATCTTTAGTGGGATGCTGGCATCTGAGTGCTGAGACACGCTGGCAGCCTGGCGTTCCTCACAGTACAGTTGTTGCAGCTTCTGAATGTGTGGGGATCCAGCCTGATACTTAAGGATGATAATGGCAACAGTGCTTGTAAAAGAAGTGTTTGTTACCCCTCGTGCTAGAACCATGACTGTCTCTGGGCCCATGTCCCAGATTTAGAACCCATGAAAATCATGAGTTGTAATCACCTTTCTAGACCACAGAGATGGTGATTCCATACACTCATCCAAATATATGCAAGCACATATGTATATATATACATATTTATGATTTTTGAAAAAATAATTTTATAAACATCACAGATATGTGATGAGATCAATAAAATCTTGGATAGAGGTAAATTAGTTTCCAGCTTCTTCCATAGATGTATGGACTATGGGATTTAACTTGGACAAACAAATGAAGAAAAAAGACAGGAAGATCACTTCTAGTATGAGTTACTAAAGCCTTGATTCCTTCACACTTTTTTTTTCTCCTCTTGACATTCACTAGCTGGCTTCTGAAAGTCCCACAGAAGACTCAGGCCCTAGATTAGATGATGGCAGAGATATAGATAGAGGAACCTGACCCCCAAATGACTGAACGGAAAGGTCCACCCTTTACACCTACTAATGGACACTGGAATGCTTCATCAACAACAACTAAATCTTTATGCTGTTAAGTTACTGAGATTTGGGATTGTTTGGTGGACACTGGAATGCTTCGTCAACAACAACTAAATCTTTATGCTGTTAAGTTACTGAGATTTGGGATTGTTTGGAAAAGCATCTGGCTTTACCAGAACTCACCTTTGGAAAAACACTACCCTAGACAAGCAAGAAGCAAATGACCCAGATTTCTGCTGAAACAGAAGAATGACTCAAAGGCTAGCAATTCCACATGTGTTAGCATTCCAGGAGAAGGCAGGACTTGAGACAAATGCATCTCTGATTGTATCCCATAAATGTTGCCTCCTCTCAAGTTACACTGGAAAATCATGATTTTTTGGGGGGCGGGTCCGGTAGTGGGCCTGAACTCTGGCCCTGGGCACTGTCTCTCAGCTCTTCAGCTCAAGGCTAGTGCTCTACCACTTGAGCCACAGCGCCACTTCCAGTTTTTTTCTTATGTGGTGCTGAGGAATCAAACCCAGGGCCTCGAGCATGCAAGGCAAGTGCTCTACCACTGAGCCACTTTCCCAGCCCCTGGAAAATCATAATTTTTATAATATTATTTCACTTCTTGAATTCATCCCTTCTCTCTTTTCCTTTACCTTGTCAGCACTGGGGAGAAACATGAGTGGCAAGAGAGAAGGAAGTATCATGCCCATACAAAGTCGGACATGTACTGTATGTGGCTAATGGAACTGTATATACTGAAGTGTTTCCACATATTGTACCATGAGTACCTATCTATAGTCTTCAAATTAGGCATTAAGATGACCATTTTGCAATGAATACTCTAAAGCTTTGTTGGGATTGTTGAATGAGGTATTTCATAAATGTATGAATTAGCTTAAAGCTTTGCTCTTCCTGAGAATTTTACTGGATAACCTTAGTATACCTGCTATCCAGGCATACACAGAAACAACAGAAAACATACCAATAATATGTAGATAGATAGATAGATGAGAGAGGACCTGTTAAGGGAGCTAGATAATGTAATTACAGAGGCTAAAATGTAGCTTGGCTCAATGTAACCTAAAGGCCTCAGAGCAAGAAAAGCTGATGGTGTAATTATCAGTCTAAGGTTGAAGACTGAGCACCCGAAGCCCCCTGGTGTAAGTCCTTGAATCCAAAGTCTGGATATCTTGTCTTTCTGTTGTCAAAGGATAAGGAAAGAAAGGTTATCACTGCTCTGGAGATAGATGCTTTCTCTGTTCTTATTCTCTTCTGGCCTCCTAGCCAATCAGACACTGTTTGCTCACACCGAGGACAAATCGTCAGTCTACTATATGCTAATTATATGCTAATCTTTGGAAACATTCTTATAGCTCACTCAGAAGCAACATGAATTTGGGTTTTAGGTATTACTTGACCTAGTCAAGTTGATCCCCATAATTTCCTATCACCACACCCAGGTTATCCACCTCAATGGGAAGATAGACAAAAGGGCACAAACTCAACTTTAGTGGTATTACTAGACCAGACTAGCCATTTGGAAAGTTCTTTTCCATACAGTAGGCCAGCTGGCCCAGCGCTGTGAGACCTAGGAGAAGGCCCTAAACTTTTTAGTTCTGATTCTGGATGGAGGAAGGACATACTTTGTTTAAAGGCCTGGGAAAAGTACAAATACTTTCTAAGGAAATAATTTGACAGATGGAAAAGACTGGATAAAAAAAGCTCTTCCTTGACACTATTTATAAATATAAGAAGAAGAAATAACCTGTTTGGCCGTATAACACCATTAAGTAGCATATGTATGTGGTCATTAAAATAATGTCACTGAATGACTCTGAAAATGTTTAAAAGAGCATTTCTTGAAAAATAGTAAAAATGAAGATGTGAGACTATGACTATATGAAAGGGGAAATAATGAAGACATAAAAGTTAGTCCTGTGAGAAAAAGATTGGAAAGAAATATATCAAAATGTTAACAGTATTCATCTATGGCAGGGAAAATTAGAAATAATCCTCCTCAAACTTTTAAATTTTCTTCAAATGGTCCTTTTTGTTCATGCATATATTTTGTATTGAAATTTAACAAATTTAAACATAAGGAATTTTTTTAGGGAAATAGCTTAGCTTCAAACTTATCTCTTAAGAATTGTGAAATATAAAACCAGATACCAATGGCTCATATCTGTAATCCTAGCTAGTCAGGGGCATGAAATCTAAAGTTCATGGTTCAAAGCCAGCCCAGGCAGAAAGATCTGTGAGGCTCTTATCTCCACTTTGCTGCCAAAAAGACAGAAGCAGAGTTGCAGCTCAAATGGTAGAGCACTAGGCTTGAATGTAAATGTTAAAGGACAGCACTCAGGCCCCGAGTTCAAGCCCCAGTACCATCACACATACAGACACACAGTCACACATGCACGCACGCACGCACACACACACACACACACACACAATGCTTTCAAGAGAAACATCACTGACACCAACACATAGAGGCACTGTGCTGCTCCCTTCCAGCCATTCATCATTCCCTTAGTTATCCCTAGGAGTAAGGATGGTCTAACATCAGTCTTCAGTGCATACATGTAGAAATTTGAATTATAAGCCTTGGTGTGAAAGTTCTGCATTACAGGATCTACACATCTTTAACTTCAGTTGATTTAATACCAAACTGTTTCCTAGGAGTTTTAACAATTTATTCTCCCATGAGCAGGAAGTATGGGTGTTAATTCTATCTGGAATGGGAAATGATGGCCCACGGAATGAGATTTTCTTTTAGCCTTTTCTTCCCCAAGATAGGCTGAGGAAAGCTGTGTCTGCTGGTGGAAATCTGGAGGCTCACTGTAGTGCTGCCATTGCTGGACACTTGCCAGATCAGATCTAAACTGCTCTGGATGTCAGCTTCCCCATAGGATGAAAAAGCCTCCCCTCCCACAGAGCTGTGAGACACTGGGAATGGCATTTTGGTGACTGGTGGATACTAAGGGGTCAAGTACTAGAGGTATGTGATCACTCAAACGAGCTATGATGTTTCAGTAGTTCTCAATGTGGTGCCTTTAGGAAGTCACAGAGTAAATACTTGGGCTGTATTAAGAACAGATTGAACAACCCTAATCAGAAAATCCAAAATGCCTCACCATCTGAAAAGCTGTGGCTACTGACATGATGCCACATGTGGAAATGTCCACAACTGACCTCTGCTGATGGGTCTCAGTAAAATGCAGGTGAACTAAATACTTGGTAAAATCACCAGACACACTGTGTACAAGGTATGTATGAAATGTAAATGAACTTTTAGATTTGAGTCCCATATCTCATTATGTGTATGTAAATAATCCAAAATTTAAAAAAAATCTGAAGTCAGAAACACTTATGTTCTGAAGCTTTTCAGGTCAGGGATGCTCAATCTGTATTTTAATAATTAAAACTTGGAAAAATGAAAAACGTTGCAGAGGATAGGACTGGGAAGGATTTCTAATATTTCTTGGTTGGTTTTAGCTTGGAATTCTGTGAAATCTCTGTAAGAGTCCTGACTACTTCATGCTAATTATAAGCTTTAGTTGGATGTCATATATATAATATATATCATATATAATCATGTATATATCATATATAATTATGTATTCACACAATGCGATACAATTAGCCAGAAAATGGTGATTTACACCTGCAATCCTAGCTACTCAGGAAACTAATATCTGAGGACCTTGGTTCAAAGCCAGCCTGAGCCAGCGAAGTCCATGAGACTTTTGTCTCCAATTACCAAAAAAAGAGGCAGAATTGTGGCTCAAGTGGTAGAGTACCAGCCTTGAGTAAAAACACTAAGGGACAGTGTTGACACCCTGTGTTCAAGCCCCAATAACAGCACAAAAATATTTAGAATATTAATTTTTAATTGTAATCTCTGTTATGATGGAGCACTCAGGGTCCATGGAGGTGAAGGGCTTAGAGCCCTGAGGTTTAGCAGGTAGAATATGAATGCTCTTCGCAACCTGTGACCACACCTATACCACCTGTTCTGATGCCTCCTTCCAGGCTATTATGTGCCTCCTAGGGCATGCTCTCACTGATGGTTCCCTGTGGGGTTTTACCCCTAATTGAAGGGCACGGGGCCTAGCAGCATTTGATTATTCTGTTACACAGAGATGGTATATGCTGTGAACCCCCTGGATCATCAGCTGAGTAGAACCTGAATTGCATTTGTACCTTTAATTCCTTTTGCTATGTAGCCCAGCCTACTCACATGCTGTATAGATTAGGGTGTGATCATATTTGGGGGCTTTATCCTGACCACTATATCCCTTGGTGGAAAAATAATGATTGATCAGCCACAGGGCTGAAAACCGAAGAGGGGGCCCTGGGCACAAGTGGAGAAGTATTTGCATCTTAGCTTCCAGGATTTCAAAACAATTTCTCCTCTGCAGCTTCTATTGGTAAGGCAGGGTGTCTGTGATGTGACTATACGTTTTAATCTTGGAAGTAACATCCATGGGTTTGCTGAAAAATCTCTGTCTATTCTAGACACTTCCTGGAAACAGCCAGCCTGACTTGTTGGAGAGACAATGGCCTGTTTTGTGGTCTGTTTGAACCTTTCTCCCCTTGCGTCCAGAGAGAGACGTGCTAGTCAGCTTTGCCTTATGACCAAATACCTGAAATACACAACTTAGAAAGAGAAAAGGTTTATTTTAGGCTTGTGCTTTCAGAGGTCTTAGTTCATGGTTGCTTTGGGCCTGTGGTGGCTCAGTATATCATGGTGGGTACATATATGGAGAAAGCCTCTTCACTACATGGTGGCCAGGAATGGCAACAAAAGAAAGAAAGAAAGGGGCTGGAAAGGTGGCTCAGTGCTAGAGTGCTTGCCTTGCATGCATGAGGCCCTGGGTTCGATTCCTCAGCACCACATAAGCAGGAAAAAAAACAGAAATGGTACTGTGGCTGAAGTCGTAGAGCACTAGCCTTGAGTTGAAGAGCTAAGGAACAGCACCCAGGCCCAGAGTTCAGGCCCCATGACGAACAAGAAAAGAAAGAAAGAAAGAAAGAAAGGGTCCCAGTTCCCTTGAAGGGCATGACCCCAATGACCTAACTTCCTCCCACTAGACTCGCCTCTTAACAGGTCTGCCACCTTCCAGTAGCACCGCTTTGGAGACCAACACATGGGCTGTGGGTAGACATTCAAGATCCTAATAGTAGCTAAAAATGTCACCCCAAGTATTGCCTCAAAGAGTGAAAGAGTAGAAGAACCAGATGGAGAACTGAAATACTAGAAAGACGGGGTAATAGTGGCTGATAGTGGTCTTCCTTATTCCAGGTATCCGGCTTAAATACTGGCATGCATTGTCTTAATTGCTGCAGAAACAGATAGTACCTGCGAGTATGCTGAGTTACAGATATAGAAATGAGACACTTGAGCATCACAGTCCCGCAAGCCCAACCCAAATGAGGAAGAGCAGAAGAAAGAGCTGGGCACCTCAGGGCTTTTTCTTAGCTCAGCTTGCCATTTCTGAAGGGCATCATCCTTTTCACTTTGCTCAGCAGCCCTGGGCCCATGTGGTTGTCGGCAACTTCTCCCTAGCAGCCTGGCAAATGGAAGCAACAAGTCGTTACAGCCCTAATTGAGCAGATTAAAAATGCCAGTTCCCAGGGGTGGATGGCAGCATTGCCTCCCATGCCACCTGGCCCCTTTGGGGCCCCGGGGATTCTGGGAAGAGTGGGGGGGTGGCGATGGCCAAGGGATTTAGCCCTCCTTTGTCCCCAACCTCTCTTGTTTGGGTGGGGCCGCATCTGTTGTGGGGGATGGCTGTCGTGTAATGAGGCCAGAGCCTTGGCCGTTTGTGCCCCTGGCCTCATTGGCATCTGATCAGCCTCGCTTGGGTGGGTGTGAGTCTGATGCCCTCCATATGGAGCAGACTGCGCAGAATTCTTAACATGGGATCTCCAAAGATGGAACACAACTGCTGCCCACATCAGGATGGAAGCTATGAGTTCATGTTTCAAATGATTTCATGCACTCTTAGCTGCTCACCCAGAGCCACTCACCCAGATTGTGGAAGGCAAATGGCAAGTTGTTCTTGTCCTTCAGTCACTCCAGTGCCAAAGATGATGAAGGACACAATTAATTAATGCTTTGTTACTATTATTCAGCGGAATTATGGCAGAAATTTAAGTAGCTTACACTGCTTTCTAATATACACAGATGTCCGGTAGAAATATAAGGTAAGCAACTTCTGACTTAACACAAAACTACAGTAAATGTCAACTTAATAATGAAATTTGGGAAAAAAATAACTCTAAATAAGTAACTACATAAATAAGTAGTCAAAGCCCTCTTTTGCTTCATTGAAAAATCATTTCCATTCTTAGAGTGTATCCTTCTAAGGTAAAAATTCACATCAAAGAGTGGATGAATCACTGGCCACTAATCTTAGCTTATCAGGAGACTGAAATGTGAGGATCATGGTTCAAAGGCAGCCCAGGCAGACAAACCTGATAGACTATTTCCAATTAACCACCAAAAAGCTGGAAGTGGAGCTGTGGCTCAAGTGGTAGTAGGCTATCCTTGAGCAGAAAAGCTCAGAGATAGCACTCAGGTCAGGTCCTGAGTTCAAGGCCTGCGTACATGTGTGCGCGTGCACACACGCACACACACACACACACAGACAGACAAATTCATATCAGAAACTGGTGATAAGCTAATACCTCCCTTTCCCAGAGAGAGCACAGAGATAAAGAAACCAAACCTTCAAGTTGACTGTGTGACTGTGGAGGGAACCAACCGTATGTGTAGCAGCTACAGCAAGCCTCATACCAGAGGGCAGGATGGTTAGGACTGCCCTCCCCTGCTGTGGAAGTCTCGGCAGTAATGACCAGAAAGATGCCTGCATTTCCTATATTGTCCTAAAAATGGACTTTTGTTTTGTAGACTGCTTTCCAGAGTTCATAGAATAACAATCCTCCTAATGACCCTGGAAGGAAAAGTGAAAAAGAATATACATTTGTTTTATGGCCCCCAAGTTTGGAGTGCTCTACTCATTCCCAAAAGGACAGATGAGCAAACAAAGAGAACTAGACAGCTTCTTTTGGTCACAAGCAGCTTCCTTGTCCATCCTAGCATTTAGGAAAGCCTCTCTGGCTGTCTATAGCCACAGGTTGGATTTTTATCTGCCAAATTCTCAGAGACCTGATGAGTGTCTGGGAGCTCAGGATGCAAACGACAAGATAGAGCACTTAGTTTTGTTTTAAACAAATGTCTTAAGGCCCCCAATTTCTGAGTGCTCTATTCTTTCCCAAAAGGACAGACCAGCCAAAAAAGACAAATATACAGGTTCTTTTGGTCACAAACAGCTCCTGTGTTTATCCTAGTATCTAGGAAAGGCCCTCTCACTGTCCACAACCACAGCTCTGTTTTTTTTTTCCCACCAAATTCTGGAGAGCTGAAGAATGTTTGGGAGCTCAGGATGCAAATGACAAGATAGAGAACTCAGTAACTGGGGGCCTTAAACATTTGTTTTAAGGCCTCAAGTTCTGAGTGCTCTACTCATTCCCAAAAGGACAGACAAGCCAAGAAAGAGAAATTTACAGCTTCGTTCTGTAACAGGCAGCTCTTGTGTTCATTTTAGCATCTAGGAAATCCGGTCTTGCTGTCTACAACCACAGGTCTGATTTATTTCTGCCGAATTCTGGGAGAGCTGATGAGGTTTTGGAGCTCAGGATGCAAATGACAAGATAGAGCATTCAGTTCTTGGGTCCTTAAAAGAAATGTTTTAATGCCCCCAAATTCTGAGAGTTCTACTCATTTCCGAATGGACAGACATCCCAACAAAGAGAAATATGCAGCTTCTTTCTGTCACAAGCAGCTCTTATGTTCATCCTAGCATTTAGGAAAGCCCCTCTTGTCTACAGCCACAGGTTTGATTTTTTTCCCCTCAGAAGTCTGGGAGAGTGTTTGGGAGCTCAGGATGCCAATGACAAGATATAGCACTCTGAACTTGGGGGCCTTAAAACCAATTTTTACACACTATTAGATGCTGAAGACATATAAGTAGCATCAGATCCAGTCTGATAAATCAAATCTGCATTTTGCTGGTGAAGTTCTACATAGTATTTCATTTCTGCTCCATGTGGTGGTGTAGTGTTCTCTCTAATGAGAGCTGATGCAACTCCCCGATCAACACAATTTAATAGATCCTCTGCCTTTCCAGCCAGATCAGCATACCCAGACATGATGATGGTAGCAAAACAATCCCATCAAACTTGAGGAGCTGAGCAGCTGGCCTGAAGAAGGTCAGGACCTCCTGGACTTGTCTTTCCTGACCCCATACTCAACTTGGAATGAGAACAGAAATCCGGCTCAAAGGGTATTTCCAATGACTGATGGGAAACAGCTCATAGTAAATACTTCCTAGCCCATATTTCTTAATGTTTTATACCTTGTTCTTAAAGATACTTATTCATCTGCATTGATTAACTCTTAGCATGTGCCAAGTACCCTTGTGGGTTCTGAGGCCAGAAGATGAATTTAAGACAACACCTCCTCCAATAACGCCTTTATTTTAAATTGTCACAGATCTCATCCTTATATTTTCATTTCATTTATTTATTTTGTGCCAGTCCTCATAGGGTTTAAACTCAAGGCCTAGGCACTGTCCTTGAACTTTTTTGCTCCAGTCTAGAACTCTACCACTTGAGTCACAGTTCTCCTTTTGGCTAATTGGAGAGCAGAGTCTCATGGACTTTCTTGCCTGGGTTGATTCTGAACTGAGAACCTTAGACCTCAGCCTCCTGTGTGGCTAGAATAACAATAGTGAGTCACCACCAGCTACTGGCTTATTTTGTTTTTAATTTGTATTAGGATTTATTATGATGTTTTATATGCACATATCACATAATTTAAATTCTATCCACCCCCATTACCCTCTCTTATATTCTACCTACTGGTCCCTTTCCTCTTCCCAAATAGTTATCCTTCTACTTTTGTGTCTTTTTGTTTTTAAATCAAGATTCCTGTTTTGAGATAAAACATGCAGTACTGGTCTGGTTTATTAAACTTTACACCATAGTCTCTGTTTCATCAATTTTCCTTCAGATGACATGACTTTGTGCTTTATAAAACTCCATTTCTTTCATTCATCATTGAGGGGCACCTGGGCAGGCTCCACACCTTGGCTACCACAGTAAACATGGGAGTGCAGACAAGCTCTAGTGTATGCTGCATTGGCAGGTTTTAGCTATATGCTCAAAAATGGTGTGGCTGGATCATACGGTGTTCTATTCTTAATTTTTTGTGTGCCAGTTCTGGGGCTTGAACTCAGGGCCTGAGAATTGTTCCTTAGCTTTTATTGCTCCAAGCAAGTACTCTACCACTTGATCTACACCTCCACTTCTGGCTTTTTGCTGGTTAGTTGGAGAGAAGAGTCTCTTGGATTTTCCTGCACAAATTGGCTTTGAACCTGTACCCTCAGATCTCAGTCACCTGAGTAGCTAGGATTACCAGTATGAACCACCAGTGACCAGCTATTTTTAGTGATTTGAGGAACCTTCATACTGATTTCCACAGTGGCTGTACTAATTTACATTCCCACCAATGTTGTTTGTTGTTTATCTTGATGGTTGCTATTTTGACTGGAATGAAAGAAAATCTCACTGCTGTTTTTATTTGCATTTCCCTAATGATTAAAGTTGATGGAAATTCCCCATGTATTTATTGACCATATGTTCATTTTCTAAGAAACATGGATTCAAAGCTGAGCAATCATGGCTCACACCTGTAATCCTATGTAATGCTATGTAATCCTAGCTGCTCAGGAGGCTGAGATCTGAGAATCACTATTAAAAGCAGGCCCAGGCAGGAAAATCTGCAAGACTCTTATCTCCAATTAACCAGCAAAAAGCTAAACGTGGATGTATGGTTCACGTGGTAGAGTGCTAGGCCTTGAGTAAAAGAAGTACAGGGACAATGCCTAGGCCCTGAGTTTAAACCCCAGGAATGGCACCAAAAAAGAAAAGAAGGAGGGAAAGAAGAAGGAAGGAAGGAAGAAAGAAAGGAAGGGAGGAAGGAACAAAGGAAGGAAGGAAGAAAAAGAAAGGAAGAAAGGAAGGAAGAAAGGAAGGGAAAAAAGAAAAATATGCATTCAGTGCATTTGCTAATGTATTCATTGAATTCTCTGGGAGATTTTGGTTTTTGATTTTTTGAGTTCTAAGACAAAATTCTTTCCTGAAGAAGCTGACAGTTTAATACAGATGTTAGAATAAGAATATCTGCATGGTGGGAGTGGAGCTGTAGCAGGTCACAGAGGTGGAGACTCAAAAGAGGGTCTGCTGCCCCAAGTGAGAGGCAGAAAGGCCAAGATGGACATCAAGAAAGATGGAGAGCATGTTTTATGAATTTGGCTTGACTCAGGCATCATTTTCCTAGAAGTTTTTGGACTACAGAATGCCTTGCCACAGTTAAGGGCAGGGGACATAGGGAAGACAACCCAGTGCGCACAGGACAGATGCAGGAAGGATGCATCCGAGCAGTTCTGACCCCGTCACAACAGAAGCAGAAAAGTTCACTGTCAAGGTTTCTTTTTCAAGCAGAGGCTTAAGATGCAGTTAGTTGCAAGTGTAGACAAAGCTCTCAGCTCTGTGGGTCGGTGGGGTTACAACCACCCATGTTGCCTGCATCTTCCTCCAGCCCTTGGCTGAGCAATATACTGGCCTGGATTCATTCCTTGTTGTGTATGCACAAGTCACTCTTTCCTATTAGTGTCTACTACACAATCGCAGACAATCATCACATTTCATTATGCTGCGATAACAACAGGATTATTTATGTTTTAAGTGTCTGTGGTCTATATAAGAAACTATGGAGTGTGCATTTGGAGTGTAAGAATAACTTTTGAATAGGGAAGGAGGGCAGCTCAAGGCGAACCTGCTGGTGAAGGATTCTAAAGCAGTCATCGGGCTCCCTCTGGTGGTGTCTTACAGGAATTACATCCCCTCCTAGGTCCTTCTTGCCCTTGACCTCACTGGTCTGGGAAACAGACCACAGTATGTCAACACAAACCCCAGGCTCCTTGTCAGGAACGGAAGGACTTCAGTGAAGATGTTATGTAAATCAAGGCAGACCTTATTTAAGAAACACAATGGAGTCTGTTTTTTACAAAGAGGGTGTGGCATTTTAGCCATATCCCTGTGTTAATTTTAGTAGGGATCACCCCTCCTGCCCACCCCCTCCCCCACATACTTCAGTATACAAACAAAGCCTGTACAATGCAGGGTCTTACATCCTCCCTTGTCCCCAAGACTGTGTGATAAGGGTGCCCTCTGCCGGCTTGGATAAGTCCCTCATACTCAGGTTGTTCTGAAGCCCCTAGTAGAATTTTCTTCTACACTGCAGCCTTTTCCAGTATAAAGATTACCTTCTCCCACAGGGTGATATTGGTTGTACACTTGTAATTGGTGGGAAAGATGTATTTATTACTGAGAACTAGGTGCATGCTTTGTATGTGCACAGCACACAGACATTCCTGAACTACAGCTGGTCTCTGGTGGTAGAGGTGGCTGAGGTTCACTTGCTCTTCGGTGGAAGGAGATGGCCCTTTTGTCTGCTCTTCTGCATGGATGTCACCTCCTGAAGACAGAGCCTGAAATACAGACTCCCCCACATTTAGGCATTTCCTAAGCATCTCTTAAGTCAGACTAACTCCTTCCTTGGTCCCCCATCCTCCTTTTTAAAGCAAATCACTTTTTTGGGGGGGGTCCGGTCATGGGGTCTGAACTCGGGGCCTGGGTGCTGTCCCTCAGCTCTTCAGCTCAAGGCTAGCGTTCTACCACTTGAGCCACAGCGCCACTTCTGGCTTTTTTCTTTTTGCTTATGTGGTGCTGAGGAATCGAACCCAGGGCTTCATGCATTCCAGGCAAGCGCTCTACCACTGAGTCACCTTCCCAGCACCGCGAATCACTTTTTACCAGCCAGACACTGGTGGCTCTTGCCTGTAATCCTAGCTACTTGGAAGGCTGAGATCTGAGGATTGTGGTTCAAACCAGCCCAAGCAAGGAAGTCTATGAGATGCTTATCTCCAAATAACCAAAAAGCTGGAAGTGGTGTTTGGTTCAAGTGGTAGAGCTCTAGCTTCAAGGGGAAAATAAAAAAGCTCAGGAACAGTGCCCAGCCCCAAGGACTGGTACCTAGTAAAACCATCACATTTTATCATTAAGTAGAAGGGGCTGTGTTGTGTCTTGAGTTCATGGCTCATGGCCAGGGTCCTGGCGTGTTGGGAGGAGACAGTTCTTGGATGTGTGTAGCTGGACATGACTCGGCGTTCGGCTTGGCTGAGTGTGGCCAAGCACTGAGGCATCCGAGGTGACTTCTAAGCCCTCAGTGAATCTCCCACCATATGGAAAACCCACAGAGCTGCCTTCCCTGCTTCTCACAAGATCTGTGTTAGTCCCTCCAGGGTGACATTGGAGTCACCTGCTCCCCCTCCTCCAGTCTTCTCTACACTGAGGAGAATCAATTGGCCTCCTCCCGCATGTCCCATTTTTAAATCAGATATCATCTGCTGATTTAAAAAGTTAAGCTCCTTAGCCAAACAGGGCAGTACAAACCTGTAATCCCAGCACTCAGGAGGCTGAGGAAGATGGATCATATGTTTGAGGCCAGCTTGGGCTACAGGGTAAAACTCTGTCTTACAAACAGGTTGCTCAGGAGGCTGAGATCTGAGGCTTGTGGTTGGCAGGAAAGTCTGTTAAATTCTTATCACCAATTAATCACAGAATAAGCAGGGAGTGGTGCTGTGGCTCAAGTGGTAGAGTGTTAGCCTTGAGTAGAAAGCAGCTCAGGGACAGTGCCCAACCACAGAGTTCAAGCCCCAGGATGGGGAGGGGGGAGGTTTCTAGCCTCTGCGTGGCTGGCTCTGGCATTGTTCCTGGGCGAGCAGTTTCCCTGTGTGTGGAGAAGGTGCAGGAGCTATTTGGTTCACAACATAAATGGATGGGTACAGGGGGCCATCAGAGCTGCGCATAGCTCCAAGTGTCTATTCCCAGATCCTGGAGTAGTAAACCCATGCACACTCATGCCCTGGGTGATTGCACAGCTGAACAGATCTTCTGTCACCTGACCTTACCTGCATCAGATGCCGCCCAGGACCAGGATGGGCTGCAGGACGTGCTCTGAAAATTACTTGCTAAGGTCTGTTGCCAATTTATCTATACTTTTCCACAATAGGAATATATATATATATATATATATATATATATATATA
>NW_012267240.1:9919237-9925829 GCF_000151885.1 Dipodomys ordii
ATATATATATATATATATATATATATATATATATATACAGTCCTGGGTTTCGAATATGGGGCCTGGGTGCTCTCCTAGTTTTTTACCTCTTGAGTCATAGCTCCACTTCTGTATTTTTGGTGATATTCAGATTCCAGCTAGAATTACAAGTGTGAGCCACCGGATCCCTTTTTAAATATATAAATAAATATATATATTTAATTAAATCCCTTTAAAAATATATTTAATTATATACATTTAAATAACTATATGTAATTAAATATTATTATTAATTAATATCTATTTATATATATTTTAAAAGGGATCTGGTGGCTTACACTTGTAAGTTATAAAATATAAAATCATATAATCAGTTCTTATTTGTCTTACATTTCTGCCCTGTTTTGTCTTTCTTTCACATTATGAAGTTACCACATTCAATCGGTGTTTCCTGTCTAGCCCTTTGACTTCTCCTTGTATTTCACAGGACTAAGAGTTTCCCCCTTTACTCTCTCCTCCGGTGTTTACAGCTCAGCCCTCTGTGTTTTCGCCTCCCTCTTTGGCTGGTCTCCTTTCTCTCTGGTAGGACTCCTTCCCCCTCCCCGCCCCCCCACTTTAAACCTTCAGGACCCCGGGCTTTGCCATGGCTTTTCTCACACTCTCCTCCACCGCCTCTAGGCTTCTGTTAGCCTGACACCAGTCATCATCACTGCATCCCACCTTAACCTCTCTCCTGACCATCAGACCCACAAGCTCCAGAACAGCTTCCCTTGGGTGTCTCCCAAGCACCTCAAACTTGAAGAAAGAAAAAAAAAGATCATCATTTCCCCTTAGAATAAGTGCCTCCATCAGTGGCCGTTTCTGAAACCTGGATCTCAGCCTTCCCTCCCCTCCCCCTCCTCTCTTCACCCTTCCCATGCACTCAGTCAGCAAGGAGTGAAACTCTCTCCTCCTGATCTGCTCTAATGCCATACTCTCTATCCCACACTCGCACCCCTCCAGTCTAAAGATTATCTTCCTCTGGAATAATTCAATAACCCTGAGCCTGCCCGCCCTTCCTTCCAATCTGCTCCCTGTCTGTTCTTCCAGGTAGCTTTAACGTATGCTTTTCAACAAACTGTCTTCTGCTTGAATTTTTGTTTTACTGTTCCTGCCTTTATTTCTCTAGTGTTCCAGAGAACAAGGTCCTGTTCTCTCGAATACCAAGTCCATTATTTCGTAACAGTAATCCAGATTATCTTTCATTCCTTGTAGTATCTACATTACTTCTACAAAAAGGAACTTCTCCAGGGCTGGGTGCCAGTGGCTTCTGACTGTCATTCCAGCTACTCAAGAGGCTGAGATCTGAGGATTGCAGTTAAAAGTCAACCAGAGCAGGAAAGTCCATGAGACTCTTATCTCCAATCAACCACCAAAAAAAGAGAGCCAGAAGTAGAGCTATGGCTTAAGTGACAGAATGCTAGTTTTGAGCACAAAAGCTCAAAACCCAGGCCCTGAGTTCAAGCTCAAGTACTGGCACCAAAACCAACCAAACAAAAAGGAACTTCTTCAAAATCAGTGGTTTTGCAGTCTTCAAGTATAGCCATGTAAAAAAGAAAAGAGTAATATTGAGATCTGTTCCTTTCTTCACCAATCCTGATACTCTCAAAAGTGGGTCAATGGATATTTTACTTTTGTTATTAGAAATTTATGAACGTACACATATTTGAACTGGATGGGGGAGGAGAGGGACAAAGGCTGATGGACAATAAATAACATGGAGATATCTTATGTTTCTATATGAAGATGGCATGAAGAAGCACTGAAGGCTGACAATGAGGCTGAGGGACACGGATAGAGAGCAATAGAAGGGGTTATTGGACTGAAATACAATACAGCATGTGAGAAATACCATTGTGAAATCCCTTTGTACAAGTCAGGTCACTAAAACAAAAGTGACAGAAAAAATAAAATGCAGCCAATTGACCACGCACTGTCACCTCTGAATCCATGAGCCGAAGGAGACCGAGACCTCCACTTACAATTGCTTCTCTCAGCTATTCTATCCCAGTGATGAAAATACACACACACACACACACACACACACTCACACACACGTTTTTCTGTATTCTCTTTGGACAGGTGGTTTCTTACTAAGCCATCTGGCCCCAGTGCTGGTGATGGTGCCCTGGGGTCACCTATGGTCCCCAGATGTACCTCCTCAGAGCGGGCATCCAGTTCTCAAGTTAATGATGCACTCATGAATGAACACACAGCGCTGAGTGAGCGGGCCTCAGACCACACCGCCGTGTTTGTACAGGGAAACATAGAAAACAGGTTATTTGAATTGCTCATTGTTCTTGAGACCCCCTCCCCCCACCCCAACAAGATAGATGTTTTAAATGTGGCCTAAAGTTCTTCTTCTCAGGCACAGTGATGGAATTACTCAGTGGATGACAGTACTGACAGAATCACAAAGAGGAGTAATTAAGGTGCTAGGTTCATTTCAGATTTTTTTTTGTTTTGTCGGTCGTGGGGCTTGAACTTTGGGCCTGGGCGCTGTCCCTCAGCTCTTCAGCTCAAGGCGAGCACTGTACCACTTAAGCCACAGCGCCACTTCCAGTTTTCTGGTGGTTCATTGGAGAAAAGAGTTTCACGGTTTTTCCTGCCCAGGCTGGCTTTGAGCTGTGATCCTCAGATCTCAGCCTCCTGAGTAGCTAGGATTATAGGCATGAGCCACCGGTGTCTGGCTCAGATTTTTTTTTAACATTTCCAAAGAAAATTCTTTCAAGGGATTCATGCTAAAAAAAAAAAAAAAGAGGGGAAGGAGAAGGATTGGGATTGGGGGGGAGGGGGGAGGCTGGGAAGGGATGTGAAGGGTAAACAAAGGAGGAGGCTGCAATGCTTGGTAAGAAATGTACGCATTATCCTGCCCATGTAATTGTAACCCCTCTGTACAGTATGTTCACAAATAAAATAAAATTAAATTTAAAAAAAGAGTATAAAGCATTGGCAAATCAGTCTACTACTTCCATTACTAACCATCCCCCCCTCCCCCAATCTCAGCACAATCCCACATCCTACAGTCAGCATCTAAAGGCAACAGGCATGACTCTTTTATTCCTGAGTCTGATTTCAGGACATCCTGAACTTTGAGGCTCAGGAGAACTTCTCAGACCCAAATCTATCACAACACAGTGACAGGAGGGCATCCACACGGATCCTCCATTAAAGGAAATGAGCAGAGAGGCTCAGAAACAGGGAGGCTGAGTGGACCAAATATCTCAGGCCAATTAGCTTCCTTCCCGGCTCTCAGAAGTGGAGCAGGGGCCTCGGTGAGCATGCTTTTGGGGGGGGGGGAGGGAAGACCAGAGGAAGCAGAGTTTGACCTGTGTAGACTCCTGCTAGAGTCCCTCCCTGGCTGGAGTCTTCAAATCAGGGAATCAGGGCCTTTTCTAGAGTCCAGAAGCTCCAGTGGTGTCTCATAGGACATCTTGTGGTGTCACTATGGGATAGATGAGAATCTTGAGGACAGTGGTCATTGCATTTTGGGATAGATAACACCATGGAAGGCCTCTGCCAAGGCAGCGTTAGGCCACAGTCTCCTCTACGTGATGGCCATATTTGGAGCTCCTTAAAAACAGGCTTCCTGCCAGCGCCAGTGGCTCACGCCTGTGATCCTAGCTCCTCAGGAGGCTGGGATCTGAGGATTGCAGGAAAGTCCATGGAAATCTTATCTCCAATTAACCACCTGAAAACCGGAAGTGGTGCTATGGCTCAAAGTAGTAGAGTGCTAGCCTTCAGCAAAAAGAGCTCAGGGACAGTGCCCAGGCCCAGTGTCCAAGCCCCATATCTCACATACACACACACACACAGGGCTTCCTGGACTTGAACTTGGAGCCTTGTGCTTGCTAGGCAGGTGTTTTCCTTCTCCCATCATACCCCCATCCCTTTTGACTTTGCTCTCAAATTTATCCTGAGACCAGTCTAAGGTCTTGATCCTCTTTATGCGTCTAACGCAGCTAATATAACAGGTGCAAGACACAAAGCCCAGATTTCGGTTGGTTGAAATGAGGTCTTCACCCAAGCAGATGTCAAAATCTTGATCGTTCTGGCCTCTGCCTTGACAGAGCAACAGCCTGGCAAGTTCTCCACTGTCTTATGTGTGCAAGTGAGTGTCACTGGTCACATTTTCAAGGTCAAAAGTGTTTAAGCTGAGCTGAAGGAAAGTGATTCACACAAAAAGGCAGCTGTGCACCCAGGCTTCCTTTTCTTTTAATCCTAATGAATTTTTTGCAGATCTAGCTAATCTCCGCCCTGCTTCCTGGGACATCACATGCTTCAAGCTCTTTCTGTAGGCTGAAGGAAGCAGTTAATTTGGGGAGGGGGGGGGCGGGCAGTGTGGGAGGAGATTTCTGCTGAGCACAGCTCAGGAAAAGCATGTGCTGTCTCATGAGGGAGGCCTGCATGTGTCCTCAGGAACTGGTAAAAGAACCCCAGGGTGGCTCAAGGACTCTGGAGCTCCCCTGAGAGACCACTCTGAGCCAGACCCGCTTGTCTCTGTTTAGGACACGCCCAGTGAGATGGGGCCCTTCCAACCAATGATGACTAGAGCTTAAATCCAACATACTCTTAAAACTTCTAGATGGTTCTCTGCTCTTAGCGTACAGTTAATTACTGTAGTAAATAAAGGTCTCCTATGGAGGAACAAATAAAGGAATTAATACCACTCCCAAAGACTGAAAGGATGTTGAGTAATGCCCAGACACATTTCCATGTGGAGACAGCAGCTAGGTCACTGTAGATAGGTATTCTGACCTATTATTCTTTCCCTTCCTTCTCTCTGGCCCTATTGGACTCTGTGTGGAACTGTCTCTCTGAAACCTTGTGTGTGGCGCCCCCTCCTGGCAGGTTGGCCATCCACTCTGCGTTGTTTTTTCTAGCATCAACCTAACTCCTCAACTGACATTTCCCTGAAAAGAAAATTAAAATAACTTAGGTAGATTTAAGGAAATATGTATAATATCCATATTCTAAAATGATGAAATATTTATATCGAAACTAAAGATGTAAATAAATGGAGACATATACTAGGTGCATGGATTGGGAGATTCACTATACTAAGATGTCAACTGTCTCCAAATTGATTTAGTTAATATTTTCATATGAAATTCCAGCAGGATTTTGTATATACAGAACTACAAGGGACTGCCAAGGAATTTTTCAAAATATTCAATTTTAGAGAGAATCTAGAAACAGAACTTTATTCATATGGAAATTAAGTTTTTGACAAATAGTCCTGTGAAACTGGCTAGCTGTAGGAAAAAAATTCCATTCTTCAAATTAAAATCTCCAAATTAAAAATACTTCAAAAATGAAAGAAGAATAGGCAGGGTAAGGTGATACACACCTATAATCTCAGCTACCCAGGAGACATAGGTAGAAGGATTAGTCAGAGGCCTATGTGGGCCAAGGTGTGATACTGGTCCTGAAAAACAAATGAAAAGCAAAAGCACTGGGTCATGGCTCAAATGGTATTCACCTGCCTAGTGAGTGTGAGGTCTTGAGTTAAAATCCCTAGTTCCTTAGGGGGCTGGGAAGGTGGCTCAGTGGTAGAGCGCTTGCCTTGCATGCAAGAGGCCCTGGGTTCGATTCCTCCGCACCACATAAGAAAAAAGAATAAAAGCCAGAAGTGGCGCTGAGGCTCAAGAGGTAGAGCGCTAGCCTTGAGCTGAAGAGCTGAGGGACAGTGCCCAGGCCCAGAGCTCAGGCCCCATGACTGGACTCCCCCCCCCAAAAAAAATCCCCAGTTCTTAAAAAAACAAAAAAGATAATAAATACCTTTTCTTATCCACAACAATGAAGAAATTCATCACTAGGAAACAGGAACTAAAAGGAAAATAAAGTTTTCTTCAGGCAGAAGAAAAATAAGCACAGAAGGGAAAATGTGGCATTTCTGGGAAAAATAACAACAAAATGGACCAGACTGTAGGTAAATAACATCAACTCTACACATTAATATTGATTCTTCCGTGTTATTTCAATTTAGAGTCAGGTTTATAGAAAGGAAATTCATAGGCAGACAAAAAGCAAACATCAATTTTGATAAATATTTTATTTGAACACTTTAATGTTTCGTTCCATAGCCAGACGGTGAGAGGGTGAAGCTTAGCAAACTCGAGTAGCTGATTTGCGTGCCACCATTTGAAGTCCTTTGCGAGATTTAAAATTTTGAAAAGAAATCACACATTTCCCTCATGTTCTATGTGCTCCCAAAGGACTCCAGGACAATGTCGAAGTCAGAGTTATTTTGTAGAAATGCTTTAACTCTGCCCCATAGCTTCCTGGTGCCGCCCAAGAGTTGAACCATATGGTCCCTCTCAAAGCAGTAGAAGGACCTGGCTGTCATTTCCCTCCATATTCAGGACTGGGGAATTCCACAGCCCCAGTGAGAGTGGCTCACTAAACAAGGTGAGTCTCATTTGGTCCTTAAAAATATTAAAAAGAGGGGCTGGGAAGGTGGCTCAGTGGTAGAGCTCTTGCCTTGCAAGCCTGAGGCCCTGGGTTTGATTCCTCAGCACCACATAAGCAAAAAGAAAAAAGCCAGAAGTGGTGCTGTGGCTCAAGTGGTAGA
>NW_012267240.1:9926204-9974984 GCF_000151885.1 Dipodomys ordii
GGGAGGGAGGGAGGGAGGGAGGGAGGGAGGGAGGGAGGGGCAAAGGAGTGCCTCTTGGAGAGGGTCAGTGTTTGCCTGCTTTGAATTTCAGCGCCACACTGTTGATGCAAAACCTCTGGCCGCTGGGCGCAGGTCCATCGGGGAACACATGGCCAAGATGAGCATCACACTGCAGAGGAGAGAGGGTTCTGTTACTCTCAGACAAAGCTGTTTCTATAAAACCAGATGGACAGCCTGCCTGGCCACCCCACGCCAGAGTCTAATCCACACAGGAAGCAAAGTCTCTTTCATCAGAATTTGGTTGTAGCTGGGTGCTGGTGACACCTATAATCCTAGCTACTCAGGAGGTTAAGATTTGAGACCATGGTTAGAAGCCAACCCAGGCAGGAAAGTCTATGAGATTCTTATCTTCAAGTAACCAGTAAAAAGCCAGAAGTGGAGGTAAGGCTCAAGTGGTAGAGCACCAGCCTTGAGTGAAAAAGTTAAGGGACAGGGCTGGGAAGGTGGTTCAGTGGCAGAGCGCTTGCCTTGCATGCCTGAGGCCCTGGGTTCAATTCCTCAGCACCACATAAGCAAAAAAAAAAAAAGAAAAAAGCCGGAAGTGGCACTGTGGCTCAAGTGGTAGAGCACTAGCCTTGAGCTGAAGAGCTGAGGGACAGCGCCCAGGCCCAGAGTTCAAGCCCCACAACCGGACCCCCAAAAAAAAAAGTTAAGGGACAGAACTCAGCTCTGAGTACAGGTCCCGGTACCTGCACCAAAAAAGACTAAAATTGATTACAAAATGAAAGAATAAACAACACAGTACTGGTGAGTATGCCTGTATTATCAGTGTGAATGGGGGTGAATTATTCAATTTAGACCTTGACTTGCTCATATATAAAATGGAGGCAATAATTTTACCTACTTATGAATGGAAACAATACAAATGAGGTTAATATTAACACAATTCCTGGGTAAGTCTCAGTACGTGTGGTTGACAGTGTGCATTTTTTCCTCTACTGAAGGCAAAACTAACTATGCTACTTTTATCTGCTTCCCTCTGCTGTCTCATAAAACCCATGACTCCACCAGGCAGCGGCGGCTCAGGCCTGTAATCCTAGCTATCCAAGAAGCTGAGCTCTAAGCATTACAGTTGTGAGCCAGGCCGCCAGAAAAGTCAGAGAGACTCTTACTCCTAATAGCCAGCAAAAAGCCAGAAATGGAGATGTGGCTTAAGTGGTAGAGCACCAACTTTGAGTGAAAAAAGCCTAATGTAAGGCCTTGGGTTCAGATCCAGAAAAAAAAATGAAAAGAAAGAAACAAACAACAACAAAATAATCCATGCACCAGGAAATGTAAGCGGCCAAGGATATGAAGCTGAGTTTGCCGTCTTGATTTAAGCCATTGGCCATACTGGGTTCCAGGAAGGATGTTCTGCCCCTTAGTGAGTCAAAGCAGCAGCCTTAGGCGGTCGGGAAGGGCCAATCACAGGAATGTCAAAGGTCAGCTCATTCCACTTTCTGTTCCATTCTGAGCCAGGGCTTAGAGGAAAGCCTTTCACTCTTATCTGAGGGCCCAGGGTTAGGGGATGGGAGGAAGGGCCCTTCAAGGGTGAGAGTACCCGTCCAATTGTTTTGATGACAGAGTGCCTTGGGGTGCCCAGGACCGGAAAACTCCCTGTAGCACGCTTGGTGGAATCAGAGAAAACATAACAACGCAAAGCACCTGCTTGCAGACCACCTCCGTGCGTGCAGATCCCAGGGAGGTGTCCAGACGTCTCAGTATCGCCGTGTGGCTTTCATCGAGGCCGGAAGTACCGTGAGCCTCTGAAAACGAAGGCCAGCCAGTCCCGGAGCAGAACTTCTTCTCAGAGCTGTGGAAGACAGTCCCCACCCGGCAGTGATTAAACATGGCTGTTACTAGATGTGCTTCATGCCTTAACTGACTGCTCCTGTGAGCAGAGCGGATTCCTGCGGACACCAAACTCAGCTGAAAGAGGGGGCAGATCCACAGAGCTGTTCCTCCTGCCATTCTAGGTGAGACACTGTCTGGTCACCCTGAGGGGTGATGTGAAGGACTTCCGTCTCTATGTCTAATCTAAAAAACAAGAGCTTTGCAAACTTTCCTACTAGGAACTGCAGATCAAATTCATGTGTTCTAGTCTGGTGACTCTCATCTATAATCCTAGCTACTCAGGAGGCTGAGGTCTGAAGGATCGAGGTTCAAAGCCAGCCTGGAGAGAAAAGCCTTCAAGACTCTAATTAACTAGCAAAAAGCTGGAGGTGAGGCTCAAATGGTAGAACATCACCTGAGCAAGCATGAGGACCTGAGTTCAAATCCTGATACTGGCAAAACACAAAACACGAACCCCTGTGTTCCAAATGCGTAATTATGCTGGCATAATCCGGGCACATCAGGGGAAGTGCTAAGCCTCAGCAGTGGAAATTTCCAGGTCTCTGAACACAGTGCCTGGCTGCCTTGGGGATTCAAAGCTGCCCCTGTGATTCTGAAGCATGAAAAGCAGGGGAGCTGGGTGATGTCCTGCAGGCTGGACTCTCTCGCCTGTGATGCATCTACTGCTCAAGGACATTCTGAGGATTCGAGGAGATGTTGCTGGTGCGCTTTACAGCTTCTCATGATGCAAGCCCAAACCAAACAATTGAATGCATGGGCCGTGAGGTTAAAAACAGGCTCTGTTGGCAGGGCGGCAACCAGCCTAAGGGGTTTGGGTTAGCAAGAAGGCACAATGAGCCCCCCACTTTCCTCGTGTAACTAATGTATGCTAATGAAAATGAAGCTCCTACTATGGTTTGTTTTTGGTGTCTGAATTCAAGGACTAGACACTATCTTTTTCGTTCAAGACCGGTGCTCTACCACTTGAACCACAACTCTTCAAGCATTTTGCTGATTAATTGGAGATAAGTCTCACAGACTTTCCTGCCAGGGCTAACTTTGAACCATGTTCCTCAGATCTCAATCTCCTGAGTAGCTAAGATGACGGGTGTGAGCTGCGGGTCCCCGGCTATGATTAGTTTTATTCACAGGTGTTTCTGGGTGCTTGCAGGGGAGCCTCTGCATGCGGGGAGGTCTCATGAACACACTGATGCTTCAGGCTAGAGCAGACAGAACAGCTGGAACAGCTGTCAAGAGAAAGAGGACAACGTGTAACTTGCTACTGAAGACCCCTCATTCAGGGCTGGGGGGGGGGATGGTAAAGTTCAGTAGTAGAGCCAGTGTTCTGTCAGCATTAAAAAGAAAAAAGACTTTAATCCATTCTCTAAGAGCCTGCATAGAGAAGCTCCCATAAATGTCACTGGAAAATAGTTGAAAGATTTTAGGTGGCAGGGAGATGGCTCTCTCTACCTAAAAAAGAAA
This sequence comes from Dipodomys ordii, assembly GCF_000151885.1. Lineage (NCBI taxonomy): Eukaryota > Metazoa > Chordata > Mammalia > Rodentia > Heteromyidae > Dipodomys > Dipodomys ordii. Next base: position 9,929,559 of record NW_012267240.1, read on the forward strand.
GAATTGACCATTAAGCTCTGCCCCCAAGTGAAACAAAGAATGGGGAATAATGGGATCACTAGGCCGTGAGCACAGAAAAGCTCAGCAGAGAACAAAATGAGCCAAAGCGGGCAGGGACACAGCGTCTGTCACACCCAAATTATTGAGGATCCTTGACAGCTTCTGTCTACATGATCGATGTCAATGTTTAACAGGTCGGAAATTATAGCTGATAATTTAAAACATAGGTGTGCACTACATTTTTATTGTTCGAGACAGTCTGGCTCTGAAGTCCAAGCTAGCCTGCACCTGAGGGCCTCCTATCTCAGCCTTCTCAGAACTGGGATTATAGGCACACACCACCATGCCAGGCTTGAATAGAACTGTTAGTTGTTGGCGTTTGCTAGTACTGGGGCTTGAATTCAGGGCCTCTCATCTTGCTTGTTCATGGCTGGTGTTCCATCCTTTGAGCCACACTTCTAGTCTGGCATTTTGCTGATTCATTGAAGATGGAGTCTCACAGACATTTCTGCCTGAGCTGACTCTGAACTATGATCCATAGGTCTCAATCTCCTGAGAAGCTACAATTACCGGAGTAAAACACCTGTACTCAGTTTAACAGAACATTTTCAGGACAATTGTATTTCCTGAAATATACCAGGCACTTTGAGAGAAGGGCTGCATTGTTTACAATTTTGCAAACCTTTTAATTGTCTGTTTTGAAGACAACTAAACCTTTTCTATGTGCCTCTGCACTCACTCTAATGCCAAGAAGTTCTGATTGAGCCACCGGAAGAGGACGGGAGGGGGTGTGGCCAGTAGTATTTGTATACTTAGCATGCATGAGGTGAGGTGCTGGGTTCAACCCAGAGCACCAAATAGATAGATAGATAGATAGATAGATAGATAGATAGATAGATAGATAGATAGATAGATAGATAGATAGAGATAGCTATATATATATATAAAAGCTATTGTCTAACATGGATGGATACACAGTTGGGGAAAACATCACCTGGTTGGTCTCCTAGAAAGGCCTCAGGGATCTCGGGTTCTCTTTAAAAACCTTAGAAACAAGGACTTGATCCCACCAGATCTGGGTATGAAGCGAGGCACCATGGCTCACATCTGTAATCCAGCTACTCCAGGAGTACAGGTAGGAAGATCATAGCCTGTGGCCAGTGCCGGGCAAAAAAAGTGAGATCCTATCTGAAAAGTAAATAAATCCAAGAAGCTTGGAGGCATGGCTGAAATGGTGGAGTCTCTGGCTGGTAAAGGCAATGCCCTGAGTTCAAATCCAAGTATGCCTCCTCCCCCCAAAAGAAGATTGAGTATGGGTTTCACACTCTTATGTGCTATATCTGTGTGTCCCAGGTAAGCTATTTATTCTTCTGGCATTAGGCTACTGAGGTTACAGAATACCAACAGCATCATTACCTCAGACCACTGCTGTCAGGGCCACCGTGGAGCATACACAGCATGTTGAGAACAGTGCCTGACACATGGTACATATATCAACAGCGATTATTTTTTAATATCATTGCTATGATAAATATTCGGGACCTCTGAGCAGCCCTGGGTCCAACTACAAGTGTGTATATGTTCAGATCTCTTGTAAGTCAGTGACCTAGCCTGAAGAAAGCCCTGAGCTTGATCCCTTGTACTGCCAAAAAAGGAAGGAAGGAAGGAAGGAAGGAAGGAAGGAAGGAAGGAAGGAAGGAAGGAAGGAAGGAAGGATTGAAAAGTTCACTTGGCCTTTGTTCCAGGGAATCACAGCAGCTTTAACCACAGCCTTTCTACCTTCAGCATCAGATAAACTACTGATTATTAAGGGAAGTTTGATAGAGAATTATGAATATGATAAAGCTTTCCAAAATGAGTGACTCTAAAACTAATAAAAAGTCAACAGAAACACTTTACTGGAAGCAAATTCAGCAGAATCTAGAGATTTTACCAAGCAATACAAGGACCAACTTACAATGGAAAACCTAAGACATTCCAAACTACATATTTAAGAGGCTGAGTTTAACTCATTACTTGAAAAAAAAAACCCACACAATTCTGGTTCACATATCCCAGGGTTTTCCTTTTGTTTCAATTGCTTTCCCACCATTTCTAGATATTCTATAGCTACTCAGGAAGAACAGAGGCATCTAGAGACAATGACAACCTAACCCTAGCTTGTAGAATTCCCATTCATTTGAAGGACTTGGGGACACCAGAGATTTATAAATAGTATTATTCAGATAGATGGGATATGCTGTGCAGAAAATGGACTAGTACCAGGCTCTCTCAGATTCCTCTGTGTGTGTGTGCCTATGTGTATGCGCGCACTTATATGTTGATACTGGGGCTTGAACTCGGGACTCAAGACTGATGCTATACCACTTGAGCCATAGCTCCACTTCTGGCTTTTTCCTGGCTAACTGGAGATAAGTTGCTTACTTTTGTCTGCTTGTATCAGTTTCAGTGATTCACAGCTCTTAGCTTCCGAGTAGCTAGAATTACAGGTGTGCGCTGAGGTGCCCAGTAACTTCCTATTTTAAGATTATAGGACCATGATATGTGATCTCAAAACACATTACTAGAGACAGAAGCTCCTCACAAACAGACACCATTCATTCCGACACCACAGGGCATGAGGGGGACTGTGGTAAGTGTGGCAGCGGTGGCTGGAGACAGGGTCTGGAAAAGGAGCTTTGGGGATAAAAGGGGCGCAGGACACACCCCAGGGCTCCTGTAGATGGAGAAGCCAGAGTCATTCTTCACTCTGGGTCACTGCTGTGATTTGCACATGGCTTCGTTCACATTGCATTTGGTCCCCACAGTGGAGGGGTTTGAAGGTGAAGTCTCTAGGAAGTGATTCCATACTTAAGGGGGAATACTGCAGTTCTCCCAGGACTGGCTTAGTTATGCAAAGAGCTGGTTGTCAAAAAACAATGCTACCCTCATGAAGTTTCTTTCTGATGCCACTGTTTGCCTGTGGCTTTTCTAGCATGGGTTGACACAGCACAGAACTGGAGCAGACACTGGCGCCAAGCAGTGGGACTTCCCAGCCTCGGAGCCATGAGCCAAAACAAACCTCACTTCCTTATAAATCACCCCCTGTCTGGTGTTCTGTTATAACATAAAACAGACTAAGACCTTGAGTAAGGGCCTTACGGATCTGGAACATTCATTTTCATGTCTGTTGGGTAGGCATCCCAGGAGCACTGCTGGCAAAGTACCAAGCCCAGTGCTCATGCTAAGTGCTCAAGAAGTTGTGTTTCTCATCCCACCTCCCATGGTAACTCCCTTCATAACTAATGTCCATAGAAAGCTTTCTTTCTTTCCTTCTTTCCTTTCTTTCTTTCTCCCTTTCTTCTCTTCCTCGTTTTCTCCTTCCTTCCTTCCATCTCTGTTCTTTCTTTCCTCTCTCTTCTTTCTTTCTCTCTTTCTCCTTCCTTCCCCCTCTTTCTTTCCTTCCTTCCTTCCTCTCTCTCTCTCTCTTTCTTTCTTTCTTATCCTAGGGCTTGAACTCTGGGCCTGGGTGCTGTCCCTGAGCTTTTGTGCTTAAGGGTAGCTTTCTGCCACTTGAGTCACAGCTTCACTTCTGGTCTTCTTGTAGTTTATTGGAGATAAGAGTCTCACTGATCTTAAGGCCTGGGCTGGCTTCCAACCACAAGCCGCAGATCCCAACCTCTTGAGTAGCTAGGTTGACAGGAGTGAGCCACCAGTGCCCAGTGCAAAGTTTTCATATTGCTGCAGCTGCGAAACAATGGGAGACGCTACTCATCTACAGTCAGGAAGCACTTACTGGGCACCTCCATTTTAGTTTCCTAGGGTGGAGGTGACAGATTACATGTCACAGTACCAAATCGAGGTGTGGGTAGGGCCAAACTCCTCTGGAAACTTCAGGAACCCCTCTGTGCCCCTCTGTGCAGGTTTCTGCAAAGAGCTAGCAGTCCCTGGACTCAGTTGCTGCACCATTTTCATGTGGTACTGTTGGTGACTGTGTTTCTTCTCTTCTTGCAAGACACTGAAACACTGCCACCTTTGTCTCTATGACTTCAACACTGAGTCCATGGACGCAAAGGGAGAAGAAACTGGCCAAGAGTTACTGAAGATAAAGATAAGCAGAGAACAGGGTGCTGATGGCTCACACCTGCAATTTTGGTGACTCAGGAGGCTGAGATCGCAGTTTAAAGCTAGCCCAGGCAGGAAAGTCCAAGAGACTTTCATCTCTAATTAACTACCAAAAAAAAAAAAGCCATAAGTAGTGCTGTGGGCTCAAGTGGTAGTGTGCCAACCTTGAACAAAATAGTTCAAGGATAGCATCCAGCCCTGAGTTCAAGCCCCCCCCCTGCCCCCAAGATGAGCAGAGCTCCTGCTGACAAGAGGGGTCTCAAGGGAGAGCAATGCCTGGGGTCTGTTGTGCAGAGGTCAGGTAATATGGCATCTTTAGGACACAGCTACAGAATTCTTAAAAGCAATGGACAGCCTGTGACCATATTAGTCCCCAGAGCCAATCAGAGGCTCCCTGCAGCCTGCACAAGCTTTCCCGTGTGTCAGTGAGCCCTCTGACTGGATGCCTACTCCAGTGCTCAGCTCTGGGGTGCCGTCAGTCCACTGCTCACGTGCAAGCTTCAGGGGTAATGGGCCATGATGTGATGCCTAGGATCCTCATACAGACTGCTCAAGGCTGGGGTGAAAGCTGCAGACCTTCTGTGGAAGGAGGCCTTCGCCCTGATTGCCTTTTTCTGCTCATCTGATCTTAACCCATTATATCCCCAATAATCCTTTTCCACCCGAAGTCACAACCATTGGTTCCAGGGATTAAGACTGAGAAACACAGTTCAACCCATGAGGTCTGTAAAAGAAGTCAAATGATCAAGGAACTCCAGCAGCCTGTCAGTTTTATCTCCTTAACTAAACAAATGAGTTAAGCCATTATAAAAGTAAGTCCTCAACAGTGTGCTACTGAGTAACAAGAATCTGGAGAGGAAAAAAATAGTCTAAACCTAACATGTGCTTTCCAAGGCAGGCAACTTCATGAACTCCAGGCCCCAAGAACACACAGAACTTCAGTGAGTGGACAGGAGGGGTGAGAAAAACCCCAGAGGCCACACAGAGTGAGGGACAGGCTGCAGGTGCAGGAAGACAGGAGGTTATACTTCCTGCGTTTGCTTTTTAAATTTAATGTTTAGTTTTGGTGGGCCATTGTTTTGCTTTAACTCTATATGAGCTTTATTTATTTATAGTAGCAGAAAGCTGATGAAGAGATTACACTTATTTCCCTCATTCTAAGCTAAAGCAGCAGGAAAAAGAGAACTGAAACAAACTCAAACTTTTTTTTTCTTTTTAAATAAGAAATATCAACTTTGCATCCAAAAAACAACCAAGGGTCCTGTCTTGTTAGTGTGGTGAACAGCTAGCTCCACACGCACAGGCTTTTGGAGAATCGGCTGGTAATCCTGTCACTTTGAGCTACTTTGTGACCTTGCAGATCCAGAGCTGTTTGAACTAACACTGTGCTAACATACTAGCAGCCCCTAGTCCCGTGCAATGTTCCTTAAATAAAATAACATGAAATGAAAATGTCAACTTCTCAGCCACGCCAGCCTCAGTTGAATGCTCGGCTGCACCCAGTGCAGAGGAAGGGCATTTCCATGGCGGGAGTGAGTTCTGCTGGCCACAGTTGTCTGCCCTAGCTCTCAGGTTGTTCCGTGCCCACAGGCCTGGCCTGTGTGGGAAGGGGACATCAGATGTTGAATAGTGAGAAGATACTAACAAATCAATGCTCTCACTGGATGACATTTTGTCTCTGTCATTACAATCCAAATGTAGAAAGATGTGCATGCCTACTGACCCGCCAGCAACAAGACAGCCCTCTGAACTCTGGCAACATGGCTCTTCCTTGGAAAGCTGTCCACTGAGGGTCCACTTCTCTTTCACAGAACCAATGATCAAGGGGTAACTAAGATTTCTGAGCCTGTGTCTCTATTTTTGTGTGTGTGCTGGTCCTGGAGCTTGAACTCAGGGCCTGGGTACTGTCCCTAAGCCACTTTGGGCTCCAGGCTACCACGCTACCACATAAGCCACAGCACCACTTTCAGCTTTTTCTAAGTAGTTCACTGGAGAGAAGAGGTTTAAGGACTTTCCTGCTCAGGCTGGCTTCTAACTATGTTCTTCAGAACTCAGCCTCCTCAGTAGTGAGGATTGTAGGCATGAGCCACCAGTCCCTGGCCTGCATCTCCATTTTACTGCTGTGATATGGTGAAATATCTATTTGCTCTTCTTCCTATTTCCTGGCAAACCACAACTGGAATCTGCCCAGTGATCATGTCTTTGTATGTGCCAATGAGCTGGCTGATGGCTGGCAGTCCCGTGGTAGCTACTGGATGGGCACTAGTCACCAAAGCATGACCAGATAGTTGATTTTTTTTTTTTTAAGGAAGGAAGACAGGCTGAAGGTTAAGTTGATCACCAACAGCCATGGCCAGTGACTGATTCAACCATGGAGCTGCCATAAGCCTAAGCATCAGGGTCCAGATAGCTGAACACATGGAGATATCTAGAGAATGTTCCCTGAGAGGGCACAGGAAGTGTGGCACCCCTCTCCTGTGTCATTCTATTCACCTCTGCATTATACTATCCTCTATCATAACCCAGTAAACCTATGTGTTTCCAGAGTTCTGTGAGCTCCTCAGGTAAAGTAACTGAACCCAAAGAGGGTGTGTGAAAACCTCAATCTATAGTCGTTGATCATAAGCACTGGCCACAGCCCTGGGCTCGTGATCAGCATCTGATCAGCACCCCTGGCATCTGATGCCCCTGCTGGTGTCTGGTCATGTGATCTCACTCCACCTAGGTCACAAAAGTCTCTGTTGTGCTATGATAGTTGGGAGAAAATGGTTTGTTTTCTAGCCACTCCAGGGTGTAAACACTAACTTTCTCCTTGTTTCCCCAGAGCCTCCTGAGTTGCCTCCCCCACTCCCCCACTATCTCCCCACTGGCTGGCAGACAATTGTGGATGAATGTGGGCCAGTCTGGTCCCGTGTGGGCACCAGAGAAAATGGATTCTACTTGTTTCTCGTCCTTGCAGGTGGGGTCTGGCTTCCCTAATGCAGCTGGCTCACCAGGAAAAGTCTGTCTGCTCAAAGCCCAAAGGACAGAAGGAAATTCTGCCTAATGGAAGATTCGCAAGGCTGGCTTGATTTATATTTTATTCTAAACCAATTTAGGGACGATGCCAAAGAAAGGAAAACATCTTTGAAGTTCTAAAAAACAAGACTTCAAAGATATTTCCTTTCTTCTTCATCGAATCTATTTTTTTAAGACTGTTTCCTGTATATCTAAACAAAAAGCTTTTGTTGAAAGATTTTAGATCCAGATTGACTTAGAGAAGGCTTTGAAATCAGGGGACAATTAAATTTACTTCCAGTTAGTGAATGAGGGTCTGGTATTCACCATCAAGCACAGTGGGGAATCTACCCTCATAAAACCCTAAATTAAATTATAAACCCATTTTCCCTGAGAGAGGTATAGTTATTTTTTTAAATCACATGACCAAGCAAATACTATTAGGGTTTAACTGTCTTTACATGCTTCCCTTAAAAACATTCTAATAGCATTATGGTAAAGAATCCGCCATGTTTTCGTTTGCTATTTCCTATGTTTATATAAAGAAAAATATAAGCTAAGAATATAAGCTAAGTCTTGTTAATTGCTCAAAAGCTACGGGGAAAAATTAAGACTGATAGCTTCTAAGAATAGTTCCTCTTAAACAAATTAAGAAGGAAACTAAAGGATACCTGGGAGTTAGGGGAGTCGCTCAATGGCAGAGAAAGTGCTCACCATGCATGAAGCCTCAGCACCAAAACGTAAACAAGAAACGTATTTATCCAAAACCTCAAATGAGACCGAGCTGCCTCAACAGAGGGGGAATTGCTCTTCGTTAGCTCCGGCTTCCTCATCTCACCTGAAGAGTGGAGCATCGCAGCACACACAATGGTACATTCCCGGGTCCTTGTTGTTCAGGTAGGTCCCACTGAAAGGCTGAAAGTAAATGACACATGGGTGCATGTTTCCCACATCATCAGAAGGAGGCAATGTAGCAGATTTAAGCCCAAAGACAGAGAGGATGAAGGTGTAGCTCAGAGCTTGTCTAGCACATGTGAAACCCTGGGTTCCATCCTTAGTACCACTAGAAAACGAAAACAAAAGTAAACACCACCACCATGATGTTTCCAAGTATGAATTTGACAAAACACAAATACCACCAGAGAGGAAATTACAACCACCCAAAGAAGTAGCCTGCAGGCCTTATTTACAATCTGGTCTTGATTGTACCCAATATTTAAATTAGGACATAAATAATGCTCTGTATTTACACAGAAGTTTTCATCAATTTCCATGAATAAAGATGAGAAATGAATCTGACCTTCTGTAATTTGTGGATGTTTTCAGTCTCTTTTCAAAAGAGCTAAATGAGGAACTGGAATCCTTGTCTCAAATATGTTGAAATCCCCAATTAAAGCAGATCATAAAGACACTGAGGGTGTGGTCAGTAGTGTATTTTCCCAGTATGTGCAAGGCCCAGAGTTTGATCCTTAAGACAGGGAGGAGGGAAGAAGAGGGAGGAAAGATTCAAATGCCTACTGAGCACTGAATGCATTGTAGCATCCCAAATGCATGGGAGGTTAGGTTGGGAGGACTGCAGTCTTAGGCCAGCCCAGACACCTCTGTGCCCCCACAAAAAAAAAAAAACACTGAAGTTACCACGTCAATGAGAAGGTGGGTGTGGTGGGGAATACCAGTCATAAAATAATAGGATAAAAATGAAATTCCATCTCAAAATAACCAGTGGGGGAGTGGAGGGGGTAGGGAGCATGATTCGGAAGTAGGGTGCCTGCCTAGCAGGTGTGAAATCCTGAGTTCAATCTCTAGTATTATAAAAACAAAAACAAGCTGGGCGCCGGTGGCTCACGCCTGTAATCCTACCTACTCAGGAGGCTGAGATCTGAGGATTGCGATTCAAAGCCAGCCCAGGCAGGAAACTCCAGGAGACTCTTATCTCCAATAAGCCACTCAGAAAACTGGAAGTGGTGCTGTAGCTTAACTGGTAGAACACTCAGCTTGAGCTGAAGAGCTGAGGGACAGGGCCCAGGCCCAGAGTTCAAGCCCCAGGACTGACAAAAACAAAAACAAAAGAACTTGCAAGTGAAGCCTCCAGTTCCCTGTGGTATTAAGCACATATTTTCAAAGAGCAGCATGATGGGCCATTTCAGATCAAACTTCTGAGCCAACCAGATGGGAGCCCTTGGACATTTTCCCTCTTTAAAACCCCTATATTAGATGCAGAATTGTGAATGCTGTGAGCTAGTCCTCCAGAGCCGGGCGGCCAGCTCTGGCAACATGGCATCTGTGGATGAGGCTTCATAGCCCTCCCCCTGGCCTATGGTACATATGTGCCAGAGAGCTGCCAGCCTCAAGGCTGAGCTACAGAACTCTGTTCATATGAACAAGATACCTGGTAAGGGTCAGAAATGCAATTTCAGCATGGCAGGGGACAGATGGGTAGAGAAGTGACAGAGCATTGCTATCACAGTTAAGTAAAATAAGAGCAAATAATTCATATAAAGAGGAATTGTTCAGCCAATGTATTTTAGGGGATGACAGCTACTCACTACCTCCTCGTCTGACTTCTAATGTTTCCCTCCCCACTCCCTCATTTGACAGATCCTATGATGTACTTAGGACCAAAATTCTGCTTCTCATTTATCTGTCCATTTTAGTAACCATGGAAAATTTGTCTACTTGGTGCAGGGCTGAGTATACACTAAAGTATGAGTACACACTGGGATTAAAATCCATGGTATTCTCTCTCCCTCTCTCTCTGGGGTGGTAAAGGGGTTTGAACTCAGGGCCTGGTACTTGCTCTGCATGACTACTCATGGCTGGCATTCTACCACTTGAGCCACTCCTCTAGCCTGGCTTTTTGCTGTTTAATTCAGATATGAAGTCTCACAGACTTCTGCCCAGATTAGCTTCAAACCATTGATCCAACTGATCTCAGCCTCCTGAGTGGCTAGGATGACATGGCACATTCAGTCCTTGTTCCCAAAGAATGTACTGGTGGCTTAGGTGGGAAGATATACCAGACCATGACAGCCAGGACAGAGGAGTGTATGGAGCTGGGTACTGCCCGACCACTGCCAAGAAGGTGTTCTCACCAAATATTGTCTATCATTGTGTAGAGTCTGTTTTTGTTTGTGTATTTTTACCCTGCACAGCTGATTGGTATTTATTACCTAAAAATTCCAAGACATTAGGGCAAGTTTTGAAGGATGAGACGGCAGAAGGACTTCAGACAAGTAGAACAGTCCAGATAAGGTGAGGTGGAGAGGGAGGACAGGCAAGGCCTGGCCACCATACAGCTGTAGAGCAGGCTAAGAAATGGACACCCTGGCCTGCTGAGCGAGGGGAGCCACTGGGAACTGCAATGGCCAAGAACATGACCAGAATTGGCTTTCAGAAATGATCCCTTGATATCCAAGTCGAGAATGGACTGGAGGGGAGGGGGAGGGAATGTAGCCCCGTGGTACAGCACTGGGCATGCACGGGGTTCTGGATCCACTCTGGACACTGCAATTAACAAACAAAAAGAACAAAAACCAAACAGCTTGGAGTAGAGGGAAAAATACACCAGAAGCAAAGAACAAGCAGCTAAGCGAGTCACTAATGCAGGCTTGCTGTGCTCCTGCTCTGGCTGGAAATTGAAAACCAGAGGAGAGAATGAAAGGCTGGCTAGCTGTCAGGGCTAGGGGCCAGGGTCAGAGAGAAAATAAAGCTCAAGGCACCCCCTGGAATTCAGTCTGCCTGGACTCAGGCAGAGCTCTGTTCTTTGGTGCTGTCAAAACAGTACACTTTGGACCAGACATTGGTGGCTCACACCTATAATCCTAGATACTCAGGAGGCTGAGGTTTAAGGATCAAAGCTGTTCAGCCAGGTGCCCGTGGCTCATGTCTGTAACCCTAGCTACTCAGGAGGCTGAGATCTGAGGATCGCGGTTCAAAGCCAGCCCGGGCAGAAATATCTGTGAGACTCTTATCTCCAATAAACCACTAGAAAACCGGAAGTGGCGCTGTGGCTCAAGCGGTAGAGCAGGGACAGTGCCCAAGCCCATGACCGACCAAAAAAAAAAAAGAAAGTAAGGAAAGATGGAAGTGGAGGTGTGGTTCAAGTAGCAGAGCCCCAACCTTGAGCAAAAAAGCTAAAGCAAGAGCTCCAGACCCTGAGTTCAAGCCCCAGTATCAGCCTACGCACACACATACACATACACACACATTCACACCAGACACCACACACACACCAACAATCAGTAGTAAAAAGCAACACTTGCTGAAAACAGTGGACCCCGTCAAAAGCGATAACTTCAGACAAGTCATATGGGACTATTCTCAAAGGTTGGGGGACAGGGTCAGCAGACACCAATGAAGGGATCAGTATCTGAAAGAAGTTACCACTCCCTATGGGCCTATGGGGTAAGGGAAGAAGCAGTCACCGGAGCTGCCACCTGCAGAACAGGAACACAGCTAACAGCCACACTTCCAGGGCTAAGGGAACCTCAGATCCCTGCTAATTTCTCTATCCTTCTCACTAAGCTCTGACATCTTTCTGCCTGAATTAAGTCAATGGCCAGGAGACAAGAAAGCCAGGGCAGGGAGAAGCCTGTGGAGAGTAGATGAGGAAGGCACCCAGAGAAGGGCCCCCACAAAAGGACCTGCACCTTCTCTTCTGAACACTGACTTTAGTACTACTCAAGTTGGGCTGCAGCTTTCTTTGGCTGGGTGACAGCAGAGACCCAACTTAGTTCTGTTGCCCAGTAAAAAACCATGTGTAACTGAATTCAATCTGAATCCCTCGGCCTGACGAAGCTGACAGAGGCTTACAGTTCTGCTGAGTTCTGAAATGTAAAATGTGGAAATGGAGCCACTGAAAGGGATTTATAACATTAGTTATAAGGGATGCTGCTCATTTTGTACAAGGGCCAAATGCAAAATAGAATGGACCATCTGTTTCAGAAGCCTACAGATTTATTCTCTGAAACATCTGGCAGAGAATCTCCAGGCACCAAGCCTTGTCTGGCTCTTCACCTGAACATAAGAGCAGGCTTAGAATATTCTTGTGTGTGCATGCCTGTGTAGACACACTCACATACACACACACACACACACACACAGGTCAGAGCATCACATATAGCTCTCCTATGCTATCAACAATAATTCAAATGAAGTCTCTTTCCCAGTGAAGACTTTATTAAAATCCCACCTGCAGAAAGCTGTGAAAAATACTAGCAAAAAGTCTGAATGCTTTAGCATCAGGGAACTGGAGGGTTTGATCATGATGACAAGGCCATATGTGAGTTTTCCAGGTACTGAAAAAGGGAAAATGTAAATATTTTTTTGCAGTGTTGCTGTACTGTGGTCTATCTGTGGGACCTGCTTCACAAATGACAATACGGAGTGGAAGTTCAACAGCTCAATTGCAGTGCTTCTAGTTGGACCACTTGTTAAGAATCACAGTGCTGAAAAGAATAGCTTTATAAAGAGGAACCAGTGAAGGCTGAATGAAAGCTGAGATTGCTGACTTCAGTTTAAATAATGTTTTCTCCTCTATGCCCTCAGTCATTCTGTATCCATAAACGGTTATCCAGTATCACAGCCAGACATTACGGTAGACACAAGGGGACAAAACACAGCAGAAAATGTTATGAAGGGCAAGTACTGTAGAATTAAACCTGACTTGGGACTGAGAGAAGGGCTCCCTGAGGTGAACTTTAGGCTCAGAATTAATTGGTGGGTATGAATTAATCAGGAGGAGCTAGGAAAAGGAACATGGTACACAAGGGCCTTCAAGGAATGGGAACCCAGAGTACTTGTGAGCTCCCAGCTCTCCAGCTACAGCTCAGAGACTTGGGGTTGGATAGGATATATGAGCCACTGCCTTTAGGAACTAAGTAACTCTTCACTACTTTTCTCTTTCCTTGAAAGTGGTAGAAGCCACTGAGGGATCAAAGCTGGGTAGTGTTTTCAAAAGGCGTCTTTAAGCTAATACCTGGGGGCTCATTCCTATAATCCTAGTTACTCTAAAGACTGAGATCCAAAGGAGTATAGTTTGAGGTCAGCCTGAGCAGAAAAGACTATGAGCTTTCAGTTTAGAAAATAAGCAGCAAAAAGCTGGACTGGAGGTATGGCTCAAGTGGTAGAGTACCAGCATAAGCAATCATAAAGGTCTGTGTTCAAAACTCAGTACTGACAAAGGTGGGGGGGGGATCCTTCTTTGGTTTTGGTAGCCACATAGGGTGAGAGATGTGCAGCATGGCAGTGGGGGTGCTGGTGGTGGATGTGTCCAGGGCTAGATTCAGGATTCTACAACGGGACAGATTCCAATGCCCAGAGAAGGGACCAATGGAAGAGGAGCAGATTTGCACAGTGGACAAGGCCTACTTGGAGTTTGTAGATGGTCTCCTGGCCCCTCTCCAAACCCTTAACCAGACACTGTACATCAGGCCACTCACAGGCTCAGTTCCTTTTTCTCTGGTGACGTAGAACTGCTCAGGGGTCAGTTTCTTCTGCCACTCAGCCTTGGTGAGAGACGGGGACTCACACTTCGTAAGAGACCCTGCAGTGTTATATAAGGAATTTGTTTATTAAAATCGAAATGCACAATGAACTTCCCTTTCAACCAGAGTATCCTGTCACCCCGTGATAGCCCCGCCCCTTCCTCTCTCTCCATGCTCACAGGGACAGGAAGGCTGGATTACAAAATGCTTTGAATAACCAGAACAGTTGGTTTTCTAGTCTTCCTGGGAACACAGAAGCTGAAGTAGTTGAACTAGGAGTAAGTTCATGCAGAGTAGGTTCTCTTCAAAGTGGAAACTGATTGGCCCTTCTAACTGCTTTCAGACCAGCATTTCCTGTCAGCACAGCTGGGAGCACCAGAACTACCACACTACTATGCTTCCTGGTCTGTCCACTTCTCAATTACTTTTGGACTCTGTGTGTGGTGTTGATACTTGGCTTTTGAACTCTCAAGTAGAGCACAAGTACTCTGCATTGAGCCACACCTCCAGCCCATTTTTTTTTAGTTTGGTACTTTAGATAGGGTCTCATACTTTCCCCTAAGACCAACAGAGGTATCCTCCTACCTCCACCTCCAAGTAGCTGGTAAAGGCATTACCACCACACTTGGTTTGTTTTTGAGATACAGTCTCAATCATTTTTTTGCACAAGCTGACTTCAAATGAACAGTTTCCTGACCTCTATCGACCTCTGGAGTAGCTGGGATTACCAGTGTGGACCACCATGCTCAGCCTGTATTACTTTTATATGTTGACTATAAACAAATAATCAGAACAAGCCACTCTGTGGCCAAAGCCAAAAGAAAACTCAATTGTCAGTCTCCCAATAAATTTCCTAATTATCTAATATTAAGAATTTGAGGGGCTGGGAAGGTGGCTCAGTGGTAGAGCGCTTGCCTTGCATGCAGGAGGCCCTGGGTTCGAATCCTCAGCACCACATAAGCAAAAAGAAAAAAGCCGGAAGTGGTGCTGTGGCTCAAGTGGTAGAGTGCTAGCCTTGAGCTGAAGAGCTGAGGGACAGCGCCCAGGCCCAGAGTTCAGGCCCCACGACCGGACCAAAAAAAACAAACAAAAAAAAGAAATTTGAAAGTATTTTATAATCTCTACAACATTTCAATTTTCAATGAGAAGAGGCCCAGAAGAGGTTAGCAATCCACTCTTGCACTGAAGATAAAATACTAAATGTCTGTGATGTGTGCACTCACATATCAAACATGCAACTGTGTTTAAAATTAATTTTTGGATACACACACAAAAAGTCCTAAATATTCTTTTAGCAAGAAAGACACCTTTATGAAATTGCATGATAATATACTTTTAGTATTGTATATTGTTGACTGCTTATGAGTATAATTTATTTAAAGGCTTTTAAAAAAATAGCAGTGCTGGGTTTAAACTAAGGACCTCAATCTAGCAAGGCTGGCCTCCACCATTTGTACTATGCCTCCAGGCCTGCTTTTTGGTGGTTACTTTTCAGATAAGGTCTTGCTTCCCAGACTTCTATTTTTAGGCTTCCCCCATGACTAGCTTCCCTTTCCACAAACAAGGAATCTCTAATATCTTTCTGTCCTGGCTGGCCTTGAGCAAAGAGGTCCCATTCTCAGGATCCTAAGGAGCTAGAATGTAAGCACAAGCCACTGATGCCCTACTCTGAGAAAGCTTTTTGTTTCTTTGTTTGAGCAAAGGTTTTGGTACGTAGATCATTGTGCCCTCTGACTTGTAACTGACTTCTCTCAGCTCCACCAGTGCTGGGATTACAGTTAGGCAGCAACATGCCAGGGAGTCAAGCAAGAACCATCAGAAAATTCTCAATCTCTTGGGTGAAAGACTTTTGGAAAAGGCCCCAAATATGGCCCTGAGATGACCAATTACAAAGAAGAAAAGACACCTTTAAAATGGAGGAATCTGGAAGCCACCTTAACTAAGTGAGCAAAGTTAGTATCATTAAAGTGGATCTGTGGCATAGGAGACTCATAGTTACTGTACTGGGAAGAACAGTGTACCTAGTACCATTATCTTTCAATTCTTTTTATTTAGGTTTATTTATTAGGCTGGTGCTCTACTATTTGAGCCAAACCTCCACTTCCTGTCTTTTGCTGTCTTATAGGAGATAAGACTTTTCTGTCCAGGCTGGCTTCAAATTGAAACCCTCAGATCTCAGCCTTCTGAATAGCTAGGCTTATAGGTGTGAGCCACCAGGACCTGCTCCACAAAAATGTTTAATCTGATCATGAAGAAATATACGAACATAAAGGAAAGGAAATCCTGGAAAACAACGAAGTGCAATGAGTTTCCTTTCACTGATTTCTAGATCCAAGGAAAATTAAGCAATAGAGACACTAACTGGAACATAGAAATGTCAGTATGACAGATACATTAGACAACAGTGTTATAATGAGGTTCAATCTCAAGAGTATGATAATTGTCCTCTTAGTTCGCAGGAAAAAAAATCTTTGGTCATAGGAGACAAATGCAGAAAGATTTAGGGATAAAGTATTGTCAACACCTACAACTATCTCTAAAATGGTTTAGCAAGTCACACAAGTGTGTGTGCACATACATGTGTGTGTCTCAATGGTATGTGTGTCAATGGTGGCAAAGCATGGGAAAGAGGTCACAGAATTAGGAGGGAACTTAATTTCTGTAGAATTTTCCCCAGTAACCTATAATCTCAGTTTAGTCATGAAGGCAAACATCAAATGATGACAGACTGAGAAGCACTCTATATGGTATGTGACCAGTACTCAAAATTGTCAAGATCCTGAAAAACAAGGAAAGACAAACTGTTGTCACAGCCAGAACAGTGAGAAACGAATGTCACCCTGACTTCCTGAACACTGAACTTTGGTTTCCTAAGCCTAATGGATGAAAACTCACTCAATGTTGCACAAAAGACAATCTTAAGTTCTCCAAGACCTGTTTCCACCCTAGCTCATCATCACCTCTTTTACACCAAAAGTAGCCTGCCCAGTGTGGTAGCTGAGTCTTCTGAGCCATTTTCGGGAATGGGGATGGGTGGGGTGAAGCTACTGATTCAGGACTTAATTCCTTTTCACACTGTGGGGTTTCTGTCCTTGCTAGGGAGTATGAAATAAATTGAGGAGCAACATCTACAAGCTAGGAAGAGTTATTGTAATTGTAAACACAAGGCCATAACACTAGGAATTAGATTTCCGTTGTATGCTAGCTCCTCAAGTTATTTGTAGTAGTTTAACAAGCATACTTTCGAGCCTACCATTTTGTGTGGAATTAGATCCTCCCTTCACATGCTGTAATGAGCAATGCTTAAAACTTGAAGTTAGGCATGGCAGCTCATGCCTGCAATCCCAGCTACTCAGGAGGCAAAGAGGAGGATCTCAAAAGTCTAGGCCAAAACACATCATTACTCTTGCTTAAAATTTCCATGTTCTGCTAGCACCCTCTGCCATCATACCTCTTTCCTTTTAGGTTTCCTGGCTAACTACTACTCGGCCTTCTGAATGAAGTAGTCTATAAACGTCAATTAAAGCCTGTGGATTGATGAAACTTTTGAGTTCAATGACACTTATACTAATTTCTGCCCACTGTCTGTCCATTTCTGAGAGAGGCTATTGAAGTCTCCAACTATGATAGTAGATTTTTCTCTTCCTGGAGTTATTTTCACTTAACATGGTTTGGTGCTCTGTTGTTAGGTGCATATACATGAAGGATTGTTTTGTCTTGGAGAACTGGCCTCATTTATTATGTAATGTCTACCTTTAATCACTGATTCCTTTCCTAAAGTCTTCTCAAATTAATATAGCTATGGTTTTTTTTCAAAATCTTTATTGTGATTAAGTGGTTACATAATTTCCCAAATTTCACAGTATTGTGGGATAGTGATGCTCAGTTAAAGTCACAAACACACTCTAACTTTCCTGGAGCAAATTGTCTATTACAGTCTATAACATATATGAGTTCTATGTATAGCTACGTTTTTTTAAGCATTAGGTGGTATATTCCTTTACATTTAGTCTATGTGTTTATAGTAAACTAATTATGAGTGTGTTTATTTTATTATTTATTTATTTATTTTTGTAGTACTGGGGTTTGAACTCCAGGTCTCAGGCTCATTCGGCTTGCTTGCTAACACCTCTGCCTCTTGATTCATGCCTGTTACTCTTTGACCTTCGGAATCTCAGCCTCCTCAGTAGCTCTGATTATAGGTGTGAGCCATGGGCCACAGCACAAGTGGGATCCTTATGGGGCTACTAGTGTCCTTATAAAGAAAAGATCTGATAGACTGGGAATGTAGCTTAATGGCAGAGTGCATGCCTAGTACCGGCAAGGGAAGGCCTTGAATTTGAGCCCATCACAAAGAGAAAGCAGGAGAGAGAGGAAAAAAAAAGACATGAGGGGAGAAGAGAGACTTGAAAGCCTGTCCTACCCCCCTGCCCCCCTCCCCCAGCCAGAAGGCTAATTCAACACTCAGCAAAAACATGGCCATCTCTAAGCCAGAAAGTGGGTCCTTGTCAGGCAACCAAATATGTCACCATCTTGGTTTTGGACTTTTCAGCCTCCAGAACTATAAAAAATGAGTATGTATTGTTTAAGCCTCCCACTCCATAGTATTCTTATATGGAAGCTCAAGGTCAGACACAAACGCAGGAAGGGACAGCAAGCCAAGGCTCAAACTATTGACCACCAAACCTTTAACGGCAGAACCAAGCCTTTGACCACAGAACCACTACTTGCTTGTCATTTTTGGTGGATGCCTACTTCTTGGTTGAATTGAACTTGCATGATTTACTTATGCGTTCCTTCACTGATTTGGAGGGAAGCCAGTTTCTGGTTCCTAAAGGTAATACCACTAAAAATGTCTTTGCATATAGAGCTTTGTTCTTTTGAATTATTTCCTTAGAATACATTCCAGAAAGGGGGTGTCTGATGAGTTACACAGCTCCTGGTATGCACTGGTGTCTGGCCAGATTTTAATATGGCTGAAGAATTGCAGATGTCAGGCCCATTTATCAGGCTGCTTATGACAGCACCAAGCACATGCATGAAGCAGTTTCTGGTAAAACCCTATGAAAGGTGATGAGGAGAAACCCAGCTCACAACTGTGATATTTCCATTACTTGTGGCTCTCAGCAAACCCTTCCTGGCATACCTGAGGGCTTGGGACAGATAGCAGACAGGCTGCCTGAGACACTGAGGGACTGGGAAAGTCATCACTTGGGGTCATGTTGCATCAGCCGCAGCTCCACATTGCCAAGGCTTTTATTTATTTACCATTACATTTTGTAACCTTCAACAGAAGGCCAGGCTGGTAATCCCACAGAGGTGAAGCTTGGATCTGCCTGGGGCCTGCCACAAGGCAAAACGATGGTGAGTCTACCCGAAAATTAACTGACACACAAAAGAGCAAAAAAGGGCTCAAGTGGTGGTGCGCTTTTCCACCAGTTCCTGAGTTCAAAACCCAGTTTGACAAACACAAGACAAAATCGAACAAGCAGTAAAACAACCACCACCATCACCACCACCACCACAAAACCCTCCCGAGATTAAAACACAAAAGAGGCACACATGAGGTAGTACACTTTCAGATGGCACATTCTCAGCTATCCCTGTGTCTTCAATGGACACACAGAAAACTGGATCAGGAAGTGGGTCAGTTGAGGTCTCTACTACGCCCCTTCCTAACAGAGGACGGCAGATATGCCCCAGTTGCTCCCCACAAAAAAATATGGGAGCCAAAGGTGCTTCTCAGGAAACACACAAACACACACCTGGTCCCTTTGGCCATGAAGAACGAAAGGCCGGTTTCCTGAGGGAGCTGTCTAACCAACAGGTCTCCCGGACCCAGTCGGGAAACCCCGCCTGGCTCCGGGGGCGCGGGCCGCTCCCCTTGGCGGCCGGAAAGCTGGGGGCGACGCGCGGCCCGGCGGGATCTCGGGGGCCCCAACCCCCGAAGCCCGCGGGCCAACGTGGCGTCTTCGGAGCCTCACATTTTATACAATAAATAAGTCACACAACAGCTTTACAGAATCGCGAGCCCGTCCTGGACAGACGCTGCGCCTCTCCGGCCTTTCTCGCTGCGCTGGGGCGGGGGGGGGGGGACCCCATCACCTTGAAGGCCAGGCCAGGATCGCGGCGGTCAGGACACCCCCCCCAATCAGGGCAGTGAAACCAGAAGCCGCGAGGAGGGACGGGAGAGGCCCTGTCCTACCTGCGTCCCCGCGGCGCGTCCCCGACAGGCCCCGAACCCTGCGCCCAGGGACCTCTCGGAAAGGAAGGACGCGGAGAGCTCGGAGGAAGACCTCCATGCCGATCCTAGGCCCGCGCCCCGCCTCTCTTCTCTAGCTCCGCCCCCGGTACAGCCCTCACGCCTAGCCCCGCCCCGTTCTCTGCTCCGCCCCTTTCGTGTCGTAGCCCCGCGGATTCCCCCGTTCCCTGTCTTTGCCCCGCCCCATAACATATCACCACACCTCCTCAAAAGCCACGCCCTCTCACGTTCCTTGCCCCGCCCTCCACTCGTCCTGCCCCGCCCTGGCCTGGAACTCCACCACTCCCGGCTTTTCCTCCCTCTCCCTGCCCATCTAGGCCCCGCCCCCTCCTCCTCCCTTCCTCTTACTTCCCGCCCCCTCCATCTCAGACTTGCAGGACTCTGCACTTGTCTCGCCCCACCCCAGCCTGCTAGACCTTGACCTTCCCGGAGCTTTTCCGGGTTCCTCCAGGCCAACCCCTCCCCCTAATTCTCCAAGCCCTTCTCAATTCCTGGCTCCACCCACCCCTACGTGATTCCTTCCTCGCGCCAACCTGGAGCTGCGTTGGTTTGTTTGCATTTTCCAGGGTGTTTATAGTTGGAATCGTGCAATGTGTCCTTGGCTCGGTCTGGCTTCTTTCACCCAGCCTGGTTATTTTGACAACCCTGAGTGGTTTTGCACGAAACAATGGTTCATTCCTCCTTCGTGTTGAGTAGTATTCCATGTATGGATATACCAAGCTGTATTTATTCACAGCCACTCTGGACGTTAGGCTGTTTCAAATATTTCCATATTAAAGTTAGAGCTCCCAGGAACATGGCTGCGCAAATCTCTGTAGATGTGGGTGCTCTTTTTGCTTGGTTATGTACCTGGGAATGGGGTGTCTGGGTGAGACGGTAAATGCTGCCCATCCAAAGGTCCAGACATTTTAATTCTCAGTACTTAGTGGTGTCTCTGCTTTAGTTTTGCAGTCTGTACGGCTAGTGGCATTGAGAATTTTTTCATGTGTTTATATTCAGAGGATATGTGTGAATTTTTTTATACATTTATCATTAAGTGATTTATTATAGAGTTTTTGGATGTTCTTATCTATTCTGAGGACAAATCTTTTTTTTAAAGATTTGCTTTACAAATATTTGTGTTCCCCCCCAGCCAGCGGCTTGTGTTTTCTATCTCCTAACATGGTCTTAGGAAAAGCAGGAGTTTTTAATTAGCATGAAGTCCAATTGATCATTTTTACGGATGGAGCTTTTGTAGTATCATGTTTAAGAATTCTTTGCCTAATCCAAGATCACAAGATCACAGAGTTTTTCTGAGTCTTATTCTGAAGGTTTATAGTTTTATACTTTTTATAGTTTCATGTATACATTCAGGCCTACCACCCACTTTTAGTTAATACTTTTATTTTTTAACAAAGAACATAAGAAAAAATATAACGTTAGTATAAGATATTGTATTATAATATGCTATTTATAATATATAAATATGTATATAAAACATTATAACATATATGTATAATATAAATAACAATATATAACATTGAACTGTTCAGACCACATGCTATAAAAATCACTTTTTTTCCACCCAACTCTTCTTAAATCTTTGTCAAAAATTAGATTTTGGCTAGCAATATAGCTCAGTGGTAGATGCTTGCCACACAAGGGCAAGGTTCTGGGTTCAAACCAGCATTGAAAACCAAAAACAAAAATCAAATTTGTATCAATGTGGGAAGATGTTTCTGGACTTCTTGTTCTGCTTGTTACTCAATTTGTCTATTTTACATTAATACTTCTACAGCATTGTCACTGGACTGCGACCAGCTATGTAATGCTGTTCTTTCTCAAAGATGTTTTGTGCTTGTTTTAAGTCTTTGTATTTCAGCATGAATTTTTAATTGGCTTGAATTTTGATTGCAATTGTTTTGCCTCTACTCACAAATTTGGGCGAAATTGTCATCAAAACAATAATGAATCTTCTGCCCTGTGAGTAAGGTATATGTCTCAATTTATTGTGGTCTTTATGAACAGTGTTCAAGAGTTTTCAGTATATTGATCTTTCACATTGTTTTTACAGATTTATCCTGAAGTATTTCATGTTTCTGATATTGTATCATTTTATTGATTTCAACTTACACTTGTGTATTGCTAATATGTAGATTTTGTGTATTGATCTTGCATTCTGCAATCTTGCTATACTCAGTTCTAATAACATCTTAATGGACAATCTGATTTTCTGCATAAACAATCAGGTGATCTGTGAAGTGTTTTATGTTTTCCTTTTCCTCTCTTTCTTTCTTTCCTCCTCCTTTCTTTCTTTTTCCTTCTTTCCTTCCTTCCTCCCTTCTTTCTTCCTTCCTCCCTTCTTTCTTCCTTCCTTTCTTTTTTTGCTGGTTCTGGGGCTTGAGCTGAAGGCCTGGGTGCTGTCCCTGAGCCTCTTGGTGCTCAAGACTAATGCTCTACCATTCAAGCCATAGCGCCACTTCTGGCTTTTTCTTAGTAGTTTATTGGAGATAAGAGTCTCATGGACTTTTCTGCCTGGCTTTGAACCATGATCCTCAAATCTCAGCCTTCCATGCAGCTAGGATTACAGGCATGAACCACCTGCCCAAGCTTTGTTTTCCTTTTCAAGGCAGATGCCTTCTATTTCTTTTTCTTGCCTTATCACATCGACTAAGGCCGGTGTGTTGTTGAATAAAAATAGGGAGAGAGAAATCCTTGTCTTGTGCTTGACCTTAGGAGGAAAAGCCTGACCATGATTAAGTGTGGTAATAGCTGAAAGGTCTCCATAGATACTGTGTATCAGATTGAGGAAATTCTCATCTATTTGTAGTTTGCTGACAAGTTTTTCTTTGCCCCTAGTGTAGAAGGCTGAACCCAGCCAGGGCCTAGAGAAGGCTAAGCAAACTCTTCTACTTGAGCCATACCCAGCTCTTTGTGTTTGGTTGTAATTTTGAGATGAAATCTGGTGCTAAATTTTCCTGGGCTGGCTGGGATCATCCTGTCTTTGCTAGTACATCCTGTAGCTGGGATTACAGATGTATACCAAGCTGGGCCTAGCTTTGTTTCTGATTGGAAAAGGATGTTGAGGGTTTGTTTGGTTATTGTTTTGTTTTGTTTGTTTGCTGGCTTGATTTATGGTATCAGAAATTGAACTCGGGGCCTCAAGCATGCTGGGAAAGCACTTAACACTTGAGCCACTACCTCAACCTGTATTTTTGGAAATAGAATCTTCCAGTGTAGCCCAGGTTGGCCTTGAATTTGAGGTTCTGTTTCCTTAGCCTCTTGAGTTTTGGTATTACAGGAGAGTACCACCACACTCAGTGATAATGTCATTATT
The DNA here is from genome assembly GCF_000151885.1 of Dipodomys ordii. Lineage (NCBI taxonomy): Eukaryota > Metazoa > Chordata > Mammalia > Rodentia > Heteromyidae > Dipodomys > Dipodomys ordii. The sequence continues at coordinate 9,952,723 of NW_012267240.1, forward strand.
GGTATAGCCACATCTTTTTCTTTGTTTCCTTTTGATTTTAGTTTATTTATTTTGCTGGTTGTGGGGCCTGAACTCTGGGCCTGGGCACTGTCCCTCAGGTCTTCAGCTCAAGGCTAGCGCTCTACCATGTTAGCCACAGCACCACTTCCGGGTTTTTCTGCTTATGTGGTGCTGAGGAATCGAACCCAGGGCCTCATGCATGCAATACAAGCACTCTACCACTGAGCCACCTTCCCAGCCCCCAGTTTGATTTATTTTAAAATATTATGCCAAGTTGATTTAAATGTTAAATCAATTTATTTGTTTAGTCCTCCTGCAACAACACTCATTTTATTATCATTTTTCTATATTATTGGATCCCATGGAAGATGAGAACTTTGCATCTGTTTTCATGAGGAGTGTTAGTTCTATAGTGTTTTTTTCTTGCAATATTTGTCTAATTTCATATCCGAGTAATAAAGAAACAGATCCAAATCCTAGGAGGTTAAGTACCTGGTTGAAGTACCTGTTAATGGGCTGAAGGGTTAGTAAACTCTCCTAAAGTTTAGAATTAAGAAAATATTCAGAAATAGTAGAAGCTTAACCCAGCTAGCTACATTCTCAAGTAAAATCCCAAGTAGCATTAAAAAATGAATTTAAGACTGTGACCTTGTGAAAAAAAAGAGAGTCTGGTCTAAAACAAGACTCAGTGCAGAAAATCCCAGTTTGTCTCAGCTCAGTGTTCCTTTCGGTGAAATCCAAAATTTGGAGAAAGTGATTACTGATATAGAGAAACTCATCTTAGAGTCTAAGACTCAGATTGATAATTCCCTTTGAACAAAAGAATATCTGAGTTAAATGTAGCATGTGTATGTATATATGTGTGTATTTGCAAGTGTATACATGAAATAACAATGCTACACATATGTAGATTGGGATAAAAAGAATTTTTAACAATGAAAGCAATAAGTGAAGTTAATAAATGATGTGGTCGACAAGTTAAGGTACATGCAAATTTAAATATACACAGATCACAAAATAAAGAACAAAAACAAATGACTAGTTCCAAATGGGAAGAATAAAAAAGATAAGAACAGAGGAGCTCTGAAATAAACACACAGATAAACATTTAATATTCTATAGAAAAAGAGTTATTATTATCTATGTGGGCAAGCTTCAAGTCTGCTGGACAGATGGTTTAAGGGGTCTGAACAGATGGTTTGTACAAGGGAAATACCAGTAGTAGTGAAATGTTTTATTTTTATAATAATTAAAGGATTTCAAGTTAAGATAGTTCTGCATATTACTTCACATATATTAACTTATTAATAATAGATACTTGAGAAGCCAAAGCTAGCAAAGCTTTGGGGACTTGGAGTATATTTTTTACATTGCTTGTAAAAAATAGTAGCATTGTTTTGTTTTGTTTTTTTCCTAGATTACAGAACTCATTACATCCCTCAATTTGGCAAATCTGTTTTGGGAAGCCAATCCTGAAGAACCGACTTGATATCCAGGGAAATATTATTTTTGCAAAGATTTTTACAACTACATTTTCCATAATGTCAGATGAATCCAGAATCATTAGCAGCCAGTTAATGGCTAAGTAAATCTTGACACAGTCATGTAATGAAACATTTTATAGCCACTAAAATGTCAAGTATGAAGACTTAGCTAGATTTATGAAATTGTCTCATGAAAGAATGTAGGGAGGAAAGAGGCAGAAACGGAAGAGTTTATATAAAACCTGTGAATGCACACACTAGGAAATGGTTCGTTCTAAGGCATAAAAATTGGGAAGACTGTCTTTTTAAATATTTTTATACTTTTCATTTCAAAAGATTTTTTTCATCTTACAAATACTTCATAATTATTTTAGATAAAAAAGAGTATGCAAAAAATTCTTAATACCATCTTAGTAATCATTACTGATATTAGGGTGCATGCTTTATTTTTTAACATTTTCTATCATATGAAGCATAATTAATATTTCAATTCCTTCCCCTTCTCCTTGAACTATTCTAACAGTTTTCTTTTCTTTCTTTTTTTTTGGGGGGGGGTCCGGTCGTGGGGCCTGAACTCTGGGCCTGGGCACTGTCGCTCAGCTCTTCAGCTCAAGGCTAGCGCTCTACCACTTGCCACAGCGCCACTTCCGGCTTTTTTCTTTTTGTTTATGTGGTGCTGAGGAATCGAACCCAGGGCCTCGAGCATGCAAGGCAAGCGCTCTACCACTGAGCCACCTTCCCAGCCTCTCTAACAGTTTTCTTGAGACAAAGCCACTTTTCTTAGCTGCATACATACTGACATGATTGGGAGAGGAAGGATATGTACCTAGGTATCCTTAGTGTGTAATGTGTGCCGGTACTGGGACTTGAACTTAGGGCCTTCCACACTTGCTTGGCTTTTTTGTCTCTCTCAAGGCTGATGCTTTACTACTTGAGCCATATGACCACTTATAGATATAAGCGTCACACAGACTTCTCTGCATGGCCTGTCTTTGAACTGTGATAGTCAGAACTCAGCCTCCTATTGGATGTTACTTGAATTTATATATTAAAGACTATGATAGTCTATATGTTAGATTATTACTTTAATAAAAAAAAACAGGGTTTGAACTCTGAGCTTCATGCTGTCTCTCAATTGTTTTGTGGTAGAGATGGTGATCTACCCATTGAGTTATGCTTTCCTCCCAGCTTTTGGTTAATTGGAGATGGAGTCTCTTGAACTTTTCTGCCTTGGCTGGTTTTGAACTGTGATCATCTAGGCCGCAGCATCCTGAGTAGCTAGGATTACAGGCATGAGCCACTATTGCCTGGCTCTTTTGCTATTTTTAAAATAATTTTGTTATGAAAATAATTAAGTGAACGCTGTACCACTCTGTTTATATAGATTTTCTTTTATGCTTGTTCAGAGCTTCATGCTATTACCATTAAGATGCTATTATCCATCTTTTGCTATATTTGTTAAGTCTTGTTGCTGTCATGTTGGCATTTAATTGTGTATTCTAACTTGTTTGTTGTTTGTGTGTTTCAATGCAATTTTAGTATGTCAAAATTTTATTTATTAATCCCACCAAATTTTCTTAGCAGATTCAACAATTTAAGACTTCCTTAAGTTTTCCATAGAAAGCAATCTTCTTGTCACATTACCGTTCTTCTTTTCCTGTCTTATATCTTTAATTTTTTATTATGCTGGCTTAGTCATCCAATAAATGTTGGCTAGAGTAGTGATAGCAGAGTCCTTTGTTTTCCTTCCTGACTCTAAAAGTCATGTCTTTAACGATTTCCCCAGTACTTACAATATTTGTTATTGATATCTATAATTAATTTTTACTAGAATTATTCCTAGTTTACTAAGAGTTCTTGTAATGAAGGAGTGTTGAATTTTATTTGTTGCCTTTTCCTGCAGCTAAAGCCACTGCCATATTTTTTTCTTTTATTACATTGTAGTATATTAATTGATTTTCTTATTTTTGGGGAGGGGGGCGGGTCAGTCGTAGGGCCTGACCTCTGGGCCTGGGCGCTGTCCCTCAGCTCTTCAGCTGAAGGTTAGTGCTCTACCACTTGAGCCTCAGTCCCACTTCTGGCTTTCTCTGCTTATGTGGTGCTGAGGAATCGAACCGAGAGCCTCATGCATGCAAGGCAAGCGCTCTACCACTGAGCCACCTTCCCAGCCCTATTAATTGATTTTCTATTACTGATAAACCACCATTAAATCTTGAGACCAACTCTACTTGGTTATTTTCAATTTTTAAATTGAGTTTGCCAATCTTATTTTCTGAAATTATGTTAAAAACTGAGTTTAGTTTGTGATTTTTCTTTCATAGAGGACTACTGTCTGGTTTTAATATCATGCTTGTGCTAGCCTTACCAAAATGTGACTGAAAGCTTTAGATGCTCAAATTTTAACATGCATAGCATCTATTTTAATGGCATTAATATTGTTTGGCTATATCATCATTGATTTACAAGTTAAAGAAGATACCTTGTATATAGTTTGTTGTTTATTTTAATTGTAAAGATGGTAAATATTTAATGCGACCAACTTAAAAATCATCTATCATTTTTCTGATTTGTCTGGTTCTGCTCCTGTATCACAGAGATGTCTTGGCCTAATTGTTATTTGTCTGCACTTGCTGCTTAATAGAGGTTTGTCCTCTGTCCAGACAGACGAAAGACATCTTGATGACTCTGAAGACTGGCTGCTTTGCAGGTGACCTGTGTTCGGTCAGTCCAAGGATCTCTGGCTGTGGCTGCTGGCTTTCTGTCTCTCTTGTCTAGTACATCTCATGTTGTCTCCAGACTCTGTCAATTGATTTCCTTCCATTAAAATATGATAGCTTTTGCTGTCTCTACTATTTAGCTCTTCTGCTTCCTGAGGCTGATCTAAATTGGTTTCTTTATTCTTCAAGGTAAATCAGATCTAGAAAGCTGAATAGCAATTCTAGTAGTTTCCCTGTTAGTAACAGCCCTTTCCTACCCCCACCTGCCTGGCTACTGGCCTCTTCACCAATTTATACAAGACAGTTTCAGGACCTTCCCAAGAGCTCTTTGCAGTATATTCAGAATTCAAACTGGTCCCTACAATCCCAATATCACCCTCCTGCAGTACAGAATGAAAAGTATAGATTCTCCTTAAGTTGTGTTTTAAATTCACCAGGTGAACCAGATGATGAAGGCTTTCATAATTCTATATGAGTTTGAAACCCCAGATGTTTCTTTTAGTTTGTTTCCCAAAATTAGGATAAGATTCTTAAGTTTTGCTTATTTCCATTTCATTTATTTATTTGCAGTGTTGGAGATCGAACCCAGGACCTCCTGTGTGCTGAGCAAGTGCTTTACCACTGAGCTACATCCTCAGCCCTGATCAAGGCTTTCAGAAGAAACATCATTTGTGGCTTCAAGTACCTTCAGCAACTTCTTCTAAAATCATGGTGGCAAATCTCTGAACATATTTTCAGGGGATGGTGGATCTTCTCTGTCCAGATGGCTCGCTACTACCAGTTAATCCCACTTCATGTTACTGGTAATTGAATTCTCCCCTGAGAAGCAAATTGTATGAGATCCATGAACAGTTGATGTATGGATATTTCTAAACAGCCTGACTTGGAAAAGATTAAAACAGCCTTGTATTCCCAGTCCCTCAGACCTCCTTACCCGCAAGACCCAGATTTTAATCTGCTCCAGGTGGCTGAACTCAGGAAGGTTCGTATCTCTCAGCATCTTCAACTAATGCCAAGTGCAATCATAGTTGGCAGAGTTCAGGGTATTCTGGCATGTTCCAGAGATGGGCAGTCTCCCTGCCAAGTCCTCAGAGTCCTATCTTTTGGATTGCATTTTTCATAATCAAAAGCTACCATGATTAATGAGCTGCAGGCAATGGGTAATCCCTGATACTTAAACATTAGAACCATGGTGGGAATGGGGAGGAATAAGAGCAAATGATAGCATTGCCTTGGGGTTCTTGACCTCAAAAGTTTGGTGCAAAGCCTTTTTTTTTTTAAAGGACCTTTGTCACATAGACAGCTGAGACAGATTGAGTTGTGTTGTTTCTGAGCTAGGCCCCGAGTCAATGGTAGACTTATTGTTATGCTGCTCCTAGGCTAAGGTGTGTGGGGCTGGTCATGTGGAAAAACAAAATGAAGCAGCAAAACATTGAACATTCATATTTACCATTACCAAGTTATGGAAACAGCCCAGCTGTACCCTTCAATCAAGAAAAGATGCTCTCTTCTTTGTATATGTATATATGTATGTATAGATACATAGATACTACATGTGTATACATACATATATACATATACATACATATCATGGAATTTTACTCACATCTATAGCAGAATTTTATGATATTGTGTCATTTACAAGGAAACAAATAGACCTGGAAAAGGTGATGTTAATTGAAGCAAATCAGGCTTAGAGAGACAAAGGCTTCCTGTCTTCGCTTGTATGTGGAAGTTAGATGAAAATTATAAATATATGTAAACATAAATAGGATTATATGCATATATACCAAACATATTAACTTAAGAATGGCATGGCTGGGGAGGATTCCAGTGGTGTAACTCCTTTGCACAACTAACAGTTGAACACAACTCATACCAGGAAGACAGAACATACGTTGTTGGGGGTGAGATGGGGTCGAGGGAAGTGGGGTGGGTGAATGGGGAGAGGAAGAATGGGAGAATGCAGTCATACTACTCAATGTGCACATGTGAAAATGGGAATTGAGGTAAATTGAGGGGATAGGTGGGGCTGGAAGAGATGGGGGGAGGAATAATGGAAGGGCAACATTAACCAAGATGCCTTGGACTCACAAAATGACACGTTGAGCTGAAACTCTTTTGTACAATTACTGAATGATAATTTAAAGAATTCAGAGGAAAAACATAAACATTGGGTTTAGGGAATAATCATAGAACTGCTTTTATCATAGCCTACTTGATTGAACTGAGGCAATAGTGAAGCAGGATATTTATAAAGGGCCAACTATACAGGGGAAATGGCAATAGTCCAGCCTTCAACACATCTTTAGCAAATTAGGCAAGTGCAAAATATAAAAATTCAAACAAATGTCTTTCATTAATCAGATGGCAATGGCAAAGTTTGAAAAGTGAAGCTTCTAAATTCCACTGGAAATCAAGGAAATCAGTTTTGTACGGCAGATGAAAAAGAGGCTAGCATTTGTATTTGGTGCCTCTTTAGAAATGCTACGCAGATAATGGAGTGAAAACTCACCTCTAGGAACCTTAAATAGACTTACACATTTTTGGTGAAGGTACTATGTTGGCTTTTATGACTATCAAGGGGTCATTAGAGGAAAAGAAAATAGTGTTCATTTATTGTGACTAAAAGAAAGAAATATTAGTTAAGTCCTTGGCATTTTTCTTTTTCCATTTTATAAATTGCTAAAGTTGGTATTTAAATGAGATTTCATTAGTCATTGTAAAATGGTGCGTTGACTTCATTACACATTGTTTTAAAGGCTGCAGAAATGGAGTCAATTTTATTTTATCACACACACGACATAAAAGTCTGTGTAATTACTCTGTTTTATGAGACTCCTCATCCGCTGGGTATATTGTAAATATCCTATTCCACAGTTTATAGATAGAAAAAAACCCAGCCACGTGGAGGTTAAGTTGCTTATGTTCACATTATAACAGCAGTGTTGGAATTCAATTGAGACATTAATTCTAAAGGAAGAATCTGTGGCCTCACAAGAAACCCAGACCCCTTCAAGTATTTGCAGAGAAGGGTTTTAGAAATGGCATCTCTCAAACTCAGAGGAGTCCCCAATCAGCCCTATGGGATGTCATTATCTTTTTCTTTAGAAAAACAAACAGCAAGTGTCCCAATCTGTCGTTATCAACAATGAAAGCAACACCATAGTGGTTCTACTTTGCACAGCCCAGGAAGACTGAGAATTCTGAAACATGAATGAAAGCAGGAGGAAAATCAGAAGGAAATGAATGGAGCATCAAACCTGATTCATTCATCCATCCTGTCCCGTAATTTGTAGGACCTCACATTCACCCTTTTCCCCACAGCTTCCCTTCCATGTAACCTTCCTCACAATGCCTTTTGGAACTCCAAATTTACCACAAACAAACCCTTGCTTGGAGGCTCTGGTTACTTCTGCCCGAAGTTCTCATGACCAGTTCTTAGCCTGGTCATCTGTCAAACCTTCAGATAACACTCCCACCCTCTCTGAGGACATGAACCTTCCTCAGTATCTTTCTCTTTAGGCAACCTCAGAGTTCATGCAGGGAAATGTTCATCACGAACTACAGGTTATTTGGCTCTTTCACTTTCCCCAGTTAACCAGGGCATCAGATACTCAAAAGCCCTGGGCTAGACAGCATAAATAAAAGGTGATACCCAGAGCATTTGCCTCAAGCTATTGTAGTAAGATTCCCAGCTACAGAATCAGAAAAAAAAAACTTTGAGGACTGGGGAACTCCCTCTTCCAACCTTCAGCACTTCTACAATCTTGCTCTTAGCTCAGAGATCCCTGGTAGCTTGTTCCTCCCACTCCCACAGGGTCTCAGGATAGCTGAGACTTCAGAGAAAGACTCAAGAATTTAAGGAACTTTTTGACAACACATGATTTCAGCAGCTCCTTCTTTGAGAAATGCTCTAATTTATAATATTTGAGATCTCCCAAATCTAGCTGGTTTAATATCTTGGAATCCAGTTTCTTTTTCCTCAGCTCAGTGAGATGACTGATACCTGCACTTCATCGTCATGTGTTATAATTTGCATGTTTCCTATCTTTCCAGGATCACAGCCTTCTGCTGTCTGCTGTCTATTGCCTTTAAAGAATTACTACACACATTTTCTTTGTCCTGGAGTTTATCTGTTGGGAGTCTCATAGTTGCTACCTGATCAGGACCACAAAGATCAGCCTAAGGTTTGTTTTGTTTTGAGTGTTTTCTATTTTTAATTTTTTTATGTTAAAAAACTCTTTGAATAGTTATACAAAGGTGTTTCAATTCAACTTATGAATTCTGTGCATCTTGATCAACGTCACTCCTTCCATCATTTTCCTTCATCGCTCAACTTATTTGCATTTTGGTCAAATGAGATTCATAAAGGTTGATGCTGTCCCCAAATTCCCCTACAGGATCAGAAGCAGAGTGATGGCTTGTGTTTTCTGACCTTTAGTGCGGACTTTCTTTTTTTTCTTTTTGTGATGAGAATCAAACCTAGGGCTTTGTGTATGCTAGGCAAATGCTCTAGCACCCCTGTGACTCTCTCCTCTCTGTCTCCCTTTCTCTCTTCATATTGCTACTGGGGCTTGTACTCATGGCCTTACCTGGTCACTTGGCTTGTTTACTCATGGATGGTATGCTACTACTTGACTTGCACATCCAGTTCTGGCTTTTGGCTGGTTAACTGAAGGTAACAGTTTGCTATTTGTCTGCCCAGACTAGTTATAACCTCGGTTCTCAGATCTCAGTACCCATCACTAGTATGTATGCTTTATGCTTTATGTGCAAAATAAAGATTCACTTCTTCCAACTTGGTTATTTTATTAGAGGCAGATCTATTCATTCAACAAGTTCTATGAGCCATAGAACTCTACAGGAGGGCCACAGAGAACTAGAGATGACTAAAAGGATCATATCTATTTTGTCTTAATTACACCAGTGCATTCTATTTCCTAATGCTTGGTTTATTGCTCCAAAGGCCTGTGTTTTAATTAAAAATATTCATTTTCTGTTATAATGAATACATATACTTTATTTAAAACTATTCATTTCTCTGCATGTCTTCATAGCTGACTAAGCAGGCGATGATAGCCTGTTTTGATTACCTTTCAGCTTGCCTCTTGTTACTTACCTAGATCTACCTGGGGTTTGAATGATTGACTTACAAACTGAGAAACGAAACAACACATGCCATCTATCTGCAAGTCAAGCTGACAAGGATGTGGCAATTATCTAAGCAGGTGATACCCTAAGCAAAGTATCTTCTGTTTCCTGTCCTTCATAAATAAATAATCTTCCTTTGAACAAAAAACATTTACTTCTTGATTCCTTATTATGTGTTGCTTTGTAGAACTTTAGGCTTTCAAATGATGAATGAAAAGAGCTTCCTCTGTAAATTCTCAACCCTGTAACTGCTACATCACTTAAGGACTTAGGGCTACAAATATTTATTAAGGGCTTGTGTGAAATGTCATACAACAGACATCCAGTTTTAGTCTGTCCTCAAGATGTAGATTTCCATGATGGAAACAAGAGCATAAATAAGTTGGAAACATTGGCGAGAGTTTCATAGAAGTAAGTTTCAGCTCAGAGGCATGAAAAGAGCTAGACAATGTGTGAAGTTGGATGGAAAACAGTCAAAGCAAGAGTGGTAAAACAGGCATAGGAAAGATATCTAGCCAGCAGGCTACTTACAGGAGTGAGGCTAGGTGGTAAGTAACAGCCAGAATCCAACATTCCTGGAATTCCAGGTATTCTATTCCTCTCTGCACATCTTTGACTTTATTTAAGCTCCTATGTATGAGTCAAGGATTAATCATTCAACCTCATTTATGACTGTCTTCTGTAGCTTGAGTGTAGGATACCCCTCCAAAGACCCATGTGTGGAAGATTGGAGCTTAGATTGGAGCTGTGGGGAGGTGGCCCAACCTTTAAGAGGTAGGGCCTAGTGGGAGGTCTTCCGGTCCTTGGGGAAGGCATGTCTTTAAAATAGATTCTAAGTCTCTGCCATTTTCTTCTCTGGCTCTTTTGTAACCTGGCTGTGGGATGAATTATTTTACTGTGTCAGGCACTACTGTCCTAGTGTGCTATTTCACACCAAGGCCAAAAGCTACAGAGCTAATTAACCTTCTGAAATCATGAGCCAAACTAAACATTTTCACAGATGGACAAGTTGAGATCCAGTGGGGCAAACCACTTCTTAGGTTCCACAGCCAATAGCTGAGGGTTCACTATTTGATGATTCAATCGGCTCCACTTCCTGTGCTCTTAATCACTGAGCTCTAAAATTGCTCCTGGGAGGAGGATCAGATATGACAGAAGGCAAATATCTTCATATTTTCTGATCAACTCTAAACCCCACATGACCAAGGTGTCTCGCTTAGAATATGCAAGTGTGAAACTTACATGACCGACCAACCAAGGAATGAAGGAAAGCTTTTCTTCTAATGAAATGTACTTTTGTGTTTTCATAAACAATATGGATTTAGCATTTCCCTCATTTTCCTTTGGCTCCTGAAAAGCCCAGGGCCTGATTTCTGGCCTAGTCTCTGTTAGGTTTTTAAAAAGAGGTAGAGTGGAAGGTTAAGGGTCAGATGGGGCCAAACCCTTAACCCACCACGTGGCCAAGATGGTGGATTCAAGATGGCGAATTTCTGAAAAAATGCAAAGAAAGCCTGAATAGATCAAGCCTACATTGGCTAGCCTTTGAGAGGGAACCTAGAGGGGGGTCCTTGGGACCCAGCCTGCGTCGCACTCTTCAAGGCACAAGCCAAAAAGTTGTAGAAAAAAGGGTAGAAAGTTGCACATGAATGGCAGAGAGAGAGCAAAGAGAGCCTGAAATTAAACAACTTCTGACCATTTACCATTGCAGTAGCAAAAGCTGTGTACATCTGAGAATGGCATAAAAATGAGGCGCTCTGGCTTTCCAGGGAGCGCAGGAGACATTTCAAAGGGGTTTCACGGCTCAGGCGTGATGTGTAGCACCCCATTAAATGAGTAGAGTCAGTCTAGTGAGTGAAGGAGAGCTGACCAGGCAGAAGCGGCGTCCCGACTTCCCCCAGAGCCCTCTAGAGAGAAATGGCCAAGCCCCCAAAGCCAAGCGTCCTCGGCTTCAGAGGTGACCGGCCTTTCAGCTAAAGGCCGTAGGAGCTCTCTGGCATGGCGCCACGTCTGGACAGAGACTGAGTAACAGAGAGCCGTAGAGTAGTTTCACTCACCAGAGTAGAGAAGTGGTGTGGACGTGGATGTGAAGGCAGCAATGGTATCGATGCTTTGATTCCGCCGCAGACAGACTGGTTCGCAAAAGGCCGTCAGAACTGTGGGTATTCCTCAGAGCAAAAAGGGAAGAACAAAAAAAGAAAAAAGAGGAAAAAAACAGAGAAATCCCAGCTATCCTGACTTTAAGCCTTTATCCGAGTCACGGCACCATTTATGTTAGGTTTTTAAAAAGAGGTAGCCGATTGAGAACTGCACCAGGCACGCACGTGGTATTCAGGTAAGGGGTAGGTTTATTCAGTAGACCTGCTGGGACCAGGCAAGGTTGGCACTCCACGTGGCTGGGAAAGGCCTGGGAATGAGAGAGAGCTGGGAAGAGAGGAAAGAGAGAGAAAAGAGCCAGAAAAGAGCAGAGAGAGGGGTAAGAACAGTAGCACTCACGTGGTATTCAGGTAAGGGGTAGACCTGCTGGGACCAGGCAAGGTTGGCACTCCACGTGGCTGGGAAAGAGAGAGAGCAAGAAAAGAACAGAGAGAGAGCTAGAATAGAACAGAGAGAGCAAGAAAAGAGCAGCAAGAGCAAGAGAGCGTCTGGGCCTGGGCTAGGCCTTATGTAGGGTATGGGTGGGGAAAGGTGTGGCCACATCAAATTTGGATGTGACCTCAGCTGATGCAGATGTGACCTCTTCCAGGTGTCCCAGTTGCCTAGGTAACGCAGGTAATGGGTGGAGACTTTGCTGCGAGGAGGGTGGAGTCTGCTTGCCATCCAGGGGCGGACCTTACAGTCTCCAAGTTAGGAAATTGCATATAATCTTCTCATCATTTATTTTCCATTTTACCTATATTATCGATCAGCTTGACTTTTAAACTTTTTATCTAGACTTTTACTTTTTTTTGTATTTAAAAAAAATTTGTGTTGGTACTAGGGCTTGAACGCAGCAGTCCCTTAGGTTTTTGCTCAAGCCTAGCACTTTACTACTTGAGCAACAGCTCCATGTCTAGCTTTCTCGTAGTTAATTGGTGATGAGAGGCCCTCAGATTTTCCTGCCCTGACTGGCTTTAAACCATACTTAACAGATCTCAGCCTCCTGAGTAGCTAGGATTACATGTGTGAGCCTGTAAGCATATTTGGTGCATTGGGAAGGTGTTTTATTTCACAATGAATATTCAGCCCCCCCCCAAAAGTTTATTTAAAAAAATTAAATGCTTTTCTTTGCAAAGGCATGTGACCAATACAAAGTCACTCATTTATTTTCTTTTAAAGCAATGAATATATATATTCAGTGAAAAGGCCAAGGTACTTTTGGATTAATGCCTCTAACAAATGATCCTCTCTTGAGAATTGGAATTAGCCAAGAGTAAGCTTGTGTAAATTCATAAAGCACTAGCACATAACTAAAGAGCACTGAATTCAATTATTTTAAATTTATAATACAATGTTGGTTCCTCCATGCTTTTCTTTAAAAGGAAAACTTAAAATACCTAATGCTACCTTTTATTTCTCCTTTAGAATCTAACCATTAATTTTGTTTTTTCTCTAGAGAAAAGTCCCCAGTAGTTTTCCTCCCAGCTAGAAGGACTTGCCCAGACGCACTGAAAGAGCATATTAAAACTCATGCAAACATCAATTTCAAAAATAAATACCAAAGCCACTTTCCCTTTATCCTTCCCTTTTTTAATGAGATGGACTCCCATTATGTTGCACAAGCTGATCTCCAACTTGTAGGCTTAAGTGATCCTCCAACCTCAGCTTCCTGAGTAGCTGGGATTATAGACTGTATGTATATATTTGGGTGATAATATCTCCAACTTTGCCACTGAATGAAAATGAGGCCATTATTCTCTCTCTGAACTCAATCTCATCATAATGTATATTCAACACACATGATAGAAATTTACACAACAAACACTATAACAGTGAAATAGTGTGGCGGAATTTTTGACAGACACAAGAAATTAACCTACAACTGAATTTGGATGTGTTCATCCTGTCATTAAAAAAATACAAAAACAAGCCTGGCACTAGTGGTGCATACCTATAGCTACTCAGGAGGCTGAGATCCTAGGATTATGGTTCAAAGCCAGCTGCTGTCGGAAAGTCCACGAGACTCATTTCCAATTAACCAGAAAAGCCAGAAGTGGAGCTAATTTTGAGCACAAACACTCAGGGATAGCACCCAAGCACTGAGTTCAACACCCAAAGCTGGTATGTGTGTATGTGCACGCACGTACATACACACACACACACACACACACACACACACACACACACACACACACACTGCAAAAACAAAAATACAGTCCAATCACTAAGAGTTACCACTAGACATTGCAGAGATGGTTCTTGGCTTATTATCACCATGATTCACTATGACAACAGAAAATAATCACTGAATGGACATGGCCTGCCACTCAGCATTTCACTGAGAAGCTCAACCTCTAAGACCTGACCTAAGAACTCATGGTTGAGGGTTATTTCCTGGGTGAGAGGATACAGCTAAGCATGGGCAGAATCACACATTCACTCATCTGTCCCATCAATTTACAGATCTGCAGGGCAGGAAGAGCCATTTTGGTACAGATAGAGGTAGAATTTGCTATCTCATTTCCAATTTCACAATCCTGTGCTAAAATGGGCAATTTAGAATAATAAAGCTATCATGTGCTTCCAAGTCTCTTTCCTCGCCTTTGAATTGTTGCATTTAGATCTTAACTCTTTGCTTTTCATCCTTGGTGCCAGATATCACAGAAATTTCGCTGACTTGGGATATATTCAGTGTACAGAGTAAGAGAAAAAGTAGTTGGGTGTATGTTATTGGCTAAAAGGTCTGGCGTGCTAGCCGTTATCTTTGGAAGATTGTCCATTTTGCAATTTTACATTTTCCTTATTTCTAGTGATAATCTCTCCAGCGCATTAAAAAGGCTAAAATGGCAGAGACTGGAGATACTCAACCTTATCATTCTAACTACTTGGGAGGTTAAGATTGAGGGATCACAATTTGAGGCTAGTTTGGGCAAAAAAAAAAAAAAAGGCTCCTGAGGTTTCATTTCAACCAATGACTGGTGTGTGCCTATCATACCCTGCGAAGCACAAGAAGGAAGAATCACAGCCAAGGCCCACCCCCAAACCCTACCTCAAAAATAACCAATGCAAAAGGGGATGGAGTTATCATCTGATAAAGGCCTTTCTTACAAGAGTGAGTCCTTGAGTTCAATCTCTGGTACTGTAAGATGGGCACTTAGATGGCTAACAATGAGATTTTAATTCAGAAATTCTTAAATCTGCACACTTTGTTTAGTTACAAGTCCAACGACAAAACTTTTCAGGACCAAGTAGCACTGGCAGTGACTTGTGGCACATAAGTAATTGAGAAAGAAAGATTCAGACTGGCTGGCATTGGTGGCTCACACATGTAACCCTAGAGCTACTCCTGACGCTGATACAATCATGGTTCAAAACCAGCCCAGGCAGAAAAGTCCAGGACATTCTTATGTTGAATTAAACAACAAAGAAGTAGAGGTGTGGCTCAAGTGGTAAAAAAAAAATACAATTATGATCACAGTCATCCCTGAGTGAAAAACAAAAGGCAAGCAAAAGCATAAAGCTCTGAGTTAAAAAAAAAAAAAGGCAGACTAGCCTACCTGGGAGGCATATTCAAGTTCTACATCAATGGCTCTTAAAAAGGGTAGCTGGAGACCAGCGGAGTCAGGTTCACACAGAGACTTACTACAAACACATTCTCCAGGGATCTGATGAAGATCAAGAACTCCACATTTTGAGAATTCTTCATCATGTAGTGGGAGCTCAAGTCTTGAATTATAAAGTTGACTTATGTTAGATTGTGGAGGGATGAACATACCTTAGTTTTTTGTTTGTTTTAGAATCTACCCACGGTTAAGGTTACTGGACAGAACACTAAGGACCATTCTTCCTTTAAAGTGGCTTGTGGTTTGGGGGATGGAATTCCTTGGCGTTAATTAATGATGTGATTACTTAACTGCTTACAAGGTAGATAATGGTGCCAATAAATTGGATAGTTGGCAGCCAATCTTCCACATTGAGGCTTGAACACAGACAGCCCACAGGTAAAGGGTATGTAGGAGATAAATAGCCAGATACTGCAAACCACTGTGTGTGTGTGTGTGTGTGTGTGTGTGTGTGTGTGTGTGTGTGTGTGCTGAGGCTTAAACCCAGGGCTTGGGCACTGGCCCTTCAACTTTTTCACTCGAAGTTAGCACTTTACTGCTTGAGTGACAGGTCCACTTCTAATCTCTTGGTTAGAGATAAGAGTCATATAAGCTTTGCTGCCCAGATTGGCTTTAAGCCTTTGGAGTAGCTAGGATTATGAGCCACCGGTGCCTGGCTGGACATCTTTCTATTGATGAGAGGTAGCATTACCAGAGTGGTGCACAGTTCAGCACTCATGCTGGCCTTCTCCCTCTACCTAGAGAAGTCACCACTACCCTGTCCCACATGTCTGGGTTTCCTCTGGGACAGGCATGTGATCACTATGAAAGCTGGGGCCTCAAATCAATTGGAACATATTTACATTCTGCCATTTGTCAAGAACTTTTATGACTCTACTAACGTTACCTTAAAAAAATGTCTAAGTAGAAACCAGGTGCTGGTGGTTCATGCTTGTAATCTTAGCTACTCAGGAGGCTGAAATCTGAAGATCATAGTTCGAAGCCAGCCAGGGCAGGAAAGTCTGTGAGACTCTTATCTCCATTAAAACTACTAAAAAAAAAAAAAAAAAAGCCAGAAGTGAAGCTGTGGCTCAAGTGGTAGAATGTTAGTCTTAGGCAAAAGAAGTTCAGGGACAGTGTCCAGGCCCTGAATTCAAGCCTCAGATAGGCACAAAAAAATAAATAAATAAAATAAAAAAGAGAAAGAAAAAAGAAAAAAAAGTCTGACTAGTATCTATCTATCTATCTATCTACCTATCTACCTACCTACCTATTTTCTATCTAAGTCTGCCTAGCCTTTTAGAACAAACAGAGAATGAATGGGGATGGTTTACCAGAGCATGTACATACTAATATCTCTTTAAATTGTGCTTGTACAGGATTGTGTGCATTATTGATTCGCAGGTGCATTGCTTCAACTGAGCACAACCTTTTATGATTTTCTGATATTGTTTCACCCAGTTCTAGGTCATGACAACCTGACTTTTGAAGTTTCAAGTTAAGGCAATCTCCTTGTATCCTGGGTTGACTGTATAAAAGAGGTTTTCTGCTGGAACAAACTGCCATTTGATGAGATTGAGGTTGTCCTATCTTACCCATGGTGCGAGAATCTTCAGCAAGGACTCATTCGGGGGCCAACTGAGGAAGCTGGCCCAGTGTGGCTCTTTACAAAGAGGAATTCTATGTTCCAAATTGAGAAAATTGTGCTCGAGTCTTCACAAATCAAAGGTGAGGCAGCAATTGCAAAAGGTCAGACCTGTGTCAAGTCTCAGGCTGGATTAACAACTCTTCCTCCCTTTGCCTTTTCTGGTCACATCTCTGGTCACATCACATGCACTCTTTTGTTTCCTGCTTTAATCCACACGTGGTTTTCTGTTGGGGAATCATAGCTCTAGATGGATTTAACTATGTTTGGAAAGCACGGTGGCTGTGGGCTTAACAGTTTCTTTTTCACTCTGTCTGCCTTACTATAAAAATGTTTTGAAGAGTGAGAGATCAGAAAACTATTCTATGGCTGGGTTGCAGTTAATTCCTAACTTCCTGTTAGCTAACAAAGGGGGTTCTTGTGTCTGCAGTTGGCAGTATAATAAAGGAACCACTAGGGGGTGCCCAAGCCCTCAGAATAGTCCACATCTCTTAAATGATAAAGGTAGCTGAGATGCCTGCCCCTCTGAAGGCGGCCTTTAACTCCACCAGGATCTGGAATGTTCTGCAAGGCTTTCATGGAGTCCATTAATGGTTGGACAGTGGAGTGTTCTGCTGGTGTATAGAGGGGAAGTTAGGGAAGGGTGAGGAAAGAGGAAAGAGAAAAGGAAGGAAGAGAGGAAAATGGAAGGACAGAAGTAAAGAGAAATGGGGGGAAAAAGATGGACAGTGGGAGGGAACGCAAATACAGGATTGGGAAGCCCCACAGATATTGGAAGATGGCATTTCTGTGGATTGTGTGGTATGGCAGGGTGCAGAAAAAGAGCTAAGACTTCTCTAGGCAATGCTGGATTTGGTCCAAGTCCCAGGGCATCCTGGGCTTCCCCGGGGGTCTTGGAAGACCCCTCTACCTACTTACAGCCTTTGACTATTTTGTATTTTAGAGTCATACTTTGCCTGAATAAACATCCTTCTGGAAAACAAAGATCCACTCTAGTGTCAGAGCCTCCCAGTGGAAACATCGACAAAGATACAGAATGTGGGTTTGCTAATCACTTCCCCCGACCTTTAGAATCAACGGGGGCCCCAAGATGATGGGAAAGGAAGAAAGCTTTCCCCATTTTGAAAATGTGTCAGACTAATAATGGTTGTTAACGTTTACAGAGCTCTCCCTGTGTTTTGGGTGTAACTATAAACATCTATAAAGTTAGGTATCTAATATGTAAAAGAGGACCCAGTTGAAGTAAGAGGATGTGTGGAGAGATGGGGAGAATGAGGAAGGGTGTGCCATCCATCAAGAAGCATTGTACTCACAAATGGACAGAATAGGACTGGGAAGGTGGCTCAGTGGTAGAGCGCTTGCCTTGCATGCCTGAGGCCCTGGGTTCAATTCCTCAGCACCACATAAGCAAAAAGAAAAAAGCCAGAAGTGGCGCTGTGGCTCAAGTGGTAGAGCGCTAGCCTTGAGCTGAAGAGCTGAGGGACAGCGCCCAGGCCCAGAGTCCAGGCCCCAGGACCGGACCCCAAAAAACAAAAACAAAAACAAAAAAAAACAAATGGACAGAATACGTACTGATAGTAAAATTAAGTAATTAATTAATTTTAAAGAGTCAAATATCACTCAAAGTAATCTGAGGAAGCATTTACCTGAAAGAGACTAGCTCATCCAAAGAGAAATACCAACTGACAAGTGGAAAATCTAGAATATTTTGTTCTTGCAGGGAGGGGAATGTAGCTCAATGGTAGACCACATGCTTTGCTTGTACAAAGGTCCTAGATTTGACCCCCAGCACCATGAAAACAAATACATTTTCTCTCTGTTTTCATATGTTGATACTTCAACATATGAAAAAGTCCCACCGAGCATCTTCTACTGTCTTAGAAACTAATTTCTTCAATTACTGCTTTCTCCATCTGGTAACAAGTGTGAGGTTTTAGTTTACAAAGAAAAAAGTGTCTCAACTCAGTGAAGACTTCTGCCGACCCACACCTGCCCTCTACCGCTGGCCAGCATTTCCCTTCCACTGCAGGCTCTCAGGGACATCTGCAGATGGGTTCCAGTAAGTGAGGAGCAATGGTTAGGGAAAACTATGGGATCAAAATGATATTCTCATGTTAAGGAGAACAGAAGCTGGGCTCCAAGGAAATTTCAGGTTCCAGATGAATTCTCATGTCTGGGTCTTGTTTCCTCCCTTGCTTTACAGTGCAACAAAAGCCAGTGCCAGGCTCTGCCAGGGTTTATTTGGCCAATGTCACCTAAGAATGCAGAGGAGTGATTTGTGGTGGGAGGGGTGTGTTAACTGCGCCCAAACTGCTATCCAGTATCTCAAATGTAACCCTCTTCCTGCAGGGTTGAAAAAGGAGCTGGGCCTCTTGGAAAGTTGGCTTTTCCTTTACAGAAGCCTTCCAATTTCTTGGTTGCAGCTGGCCAGGCTCATGAAGCAGGCAGGATGCCCTGGGAAAGAAAAAGGGGCTTCCCTGTCAAACAGGCTGATGGATAATAGGAGAGTCAGAGCCTTCCTAGGAAGGCCTCTTCTTCCTGGGCCCCAGGGCTTGGGGATAGGGGAGGACACAGAGCTTCTAGCTACATCCAAGACTACCAAATCCCTGGGGGACTGAAGTCTCCTGGAAGAGCCTTATCTTTTGTGTGTGTGTGTGTGTGTGTGTGTGTGTGTGCATGCCCACTCATGTGTGCTGGGATTGGAGCCAGGATCTGGTACATGCTAGGCAAGTACTACCACTGAGCTAAACCCTCATCCCTCATCCAACATAAAGAGTGCAAAGTTCTTAAATACTTCATCCTTCCCAACAAGCATCTATTGTGTGGCAGACACCACGCTTTCCACTGAGGATCCGATTGTTTCTTTGGAAGGCATTAGATGGCATAAGGAGCTGTTGGTGCTTAACCACAGTCTCACCTCTCTCCAAAGAGCTTTTGGCTTAGGCTCAGTGCTTGTATGCCGGGGAGGAGGGGAACCTTACTTTTGTGACTTTTAAACCAATGCCTTGAGTTTATAACGGACAGTTTGATTTGTGCTGAATCAATGAAAGTGGAGGTTTGTGAGAAAAGGAACTTGCACTTGTGATGTTTTCCCTCAGTGATTGGGGGATGTGTTCTCATCAGCGAGCGGGAGTCTCAGCAGCTGTGAAAGAAGTTGGACAGGAGGGAGGGGCCAAAGACTGGATCCCAGCACCTTAGCTTCCGGGTGGAGGCTGCCTGAGCCCCAGCAGGGGGATGCTAAGCAGCCGCCGCCTGCCCACAGCCTCCCTTACTGCTACAGATTTATCTCTCCAAACCACGGCCTCTCCATCTGTTCTACCCTCTAATTACAAATGCAAAAAAAAGTGGCTAATTTGCAATGGCACCATAAAAAAGGGAAATAGAAATGATTTAAGGCTGCTTCTTGCTATGCTGGTCATGTTTTATGTACTCCAGTCTGAGGGAAATTTCTCACTCTCTCTGGGCTGAGCAAGTTTCTTTCTATAGTTTCCTCCTATCTTTATCCATGATCTGGACCCACTGAGGGGAGAATTCTAGGAGGAGCTGGCCCAGAGGTGATGTCCCCAATATACTTCAGATCTAAAGAAGTCAGCCACTGTGGTTAGAGGTCAAAGCCAGGGCCATACATGATCTCTAGATTATTTTAATTCCTTGAAGAAAAAAAAATCTGGACACAGAACCATGATCACAATAAAATTATCTCATTTTGAAACCATTTTAAAATTAAATTTGTTTTTTAATGGATACATAAAATAGGTGCATATGTATGGAGTATCATGGAGGTGTTTGAATATATGTACCCATTGTGGAATGCTTAAAATTAAATGCAACATTTCTTTCTCCTAAAGCATTTATCATTTTTCTTATGGTTAAGCAAACTTACAAAGCCAGGTACTGGTGGTTCACACCTATAATCCTAGTTACTCAGGATGCTGAGATCTGAGGATCTAGGTTTAAAGAAAGCACTGGCAGGCAAGTCTATAAGACTTATATCTCCAAGTAAGCAGCAAAAAGCAGAACGTGATGGTGTGGCTCAAGTGGTAAAGGATTAGCCTTGAGCAATAAAGCTTAGAAACAGCATCAAGGTCCTGAATTCAAGCCCCATTACAGGCACAAACAAAAAGGAAGGAAGGAAAGAAGGAAGGAAGGAAGGAAGGAAGGAAGGAAGGAAGGGGAGAAAAAAACCTTTCTTCTAGCTTCCTGCACCTATAGTCTGTTACTGTTGTCTGTAGTCAGCTAATTATTCAGTATCATACCAAGTTTCTTGTTTCTCTCCATAACTTGGTACCCACTCATCAACATCTCCATATCCCTCCCTCCCCTCTAAATTATTTTCTTTTCAACTGTGCCAGTGATGAAATGATGAGGGGGAGGGGTTCAAGATGGGCTACCCTGAAATATGGGACACTGGCACATTCAATACTTGAAGCTTAAGGAATCTGAAAAAAATTAACAAGATCAAAGAGTTTTCCTTGACTTTGTCCTACCCATCTTATCTCATACAATATCGGAAAGATTCTCTGAGCTTCCTCTCAACTTGAGGGTTCTGAGATTTCCACATGAGCTGTGCTCTCCCTATAGTGAAAGGAAAGGAGCATCCTGTCTCTGAAGATTAGAACCCAGAGGAGAATTGGGACAAATGGGCCTTGCTATGTCCCCTACCTCACTACTACCCGATCAGAGACTTTCAGCCATCTGTACTTTGACTATTCATTACCCATCAGGTCTAGCATACAAATATACCGGCTGGTCATTTCTTCAGGTTCTTTTCCTATGACATCTTTCATGTCAGATAAAATTTATGTAGGGTTTTTCCCACCCTTCTTGTTAATCTGTTGTTACAGGGTCTTCAGCCATGAACCTAGAATGGGGAAGAGTATTTTTCTTGTTACAAATCCTCACAAATAGGTAATGTACACATACCTGCAGGCCAGATTTGTGAATTTGCATCCTACCTCTCCTTTTTCTCCTCATCTGCTTTCCATCTCTAACTATGGTGGACCTTAAAAATCACCTGGAGCAGCAGCAATATGAGATAGAACTAAGACAGACAGCCTTGGGGTCTAGCTGTCTCCAGCTTAGCCACCTTGGGTTTATATCGGTGCCGAGAAAGTTGAAGCCTTCCTGAGTTTCACCTCTTTTAGTGTGGGTGAGATTGCCTACCTGGTCACCAAAACTGTCCCTCGGATCCCTATTTCACAATGGTTAACCAAGCAGGAATTTCTTGGAGAATGATCTACTCTCAGATTCAATCTTTATTCTACAGGTGAGGAACCAAGGCCAGACAGGCGACTGGCTGAAGTCTTGACCAGGTTCGGGCAGTGAGACTTAAGCCTGGCCTCACATTTGGCCTGAGTCATCTTTATATGGAGTAGACCATACGTAATCTCTTGGTATCCAGTACAGCATTGGTTCCAAGGGAAGGCCACACAAAAAAAAATAAAAGAAAAAAGAAAAAGTAAAAGAAAGAAAGAAAGAAAGGAAGAAAGGAAGGAAGGAAGGAAGGGAGAGAGAAAGAGAGAGA
>NW_012267240.1:9985753-10040753 GCF_000151885.1 Dipodomys ordii
GGGTGTTGGGGTAGGGAGTCTGGGTCAGGGTCTGGGGATTCCC
This sequence comes from Dipodomys ordii, assembly GCF_000151885.1. Taxonomy (NCBI): domain Eukaryota; kingdom Metazoa; phylum Chordata; class Mammalia; order Rodentia; family Heteromyidae; genus Dipodomys; species Dipodomys ordii. The sequence continues at coordinate 9,985,797 of NW_012267240.1, forward strand.
TCCAGCTCTGGTCTCCCTTGAGGGATACACTGTCCCCTGTGGGGTACTCACCCTGGAGCTAGTTATTTCTGTGTGGTGTAGGTCGTCAGTTGCTGTTGCAATCCGAGTTCAATTGGGGTGGTTGCGGGCTGGGCTGGGCAGTGGTGGCTCTGTGTGATTCTTTTCTGTCTCTGCCTCTGTTGAAGCTGTCGGGTCCACAGTGTCCACGCTCAGGCGGCTTCTGTGCGGGTGATCTGCAGGCAGCCCCCTGTGCCTCCGGGACCCCGGCGGCCCCCTGCCGGGTCCTTGCGATCTTGATCTGGCGTGTCTGGTGCCTCAGGCAGCTTCTGCATGGGTGGTCTGTAGACTGCTGGTGCTGGGCGGCAGGATGGAGCCTTTCTGCTTGGGTGGAGAGTGAGGGGTAGGGGTGGGATCTTCGTGGAGACTCCTGGCTGGTAAGTTTCTCTGTTTGTGGCGATCAGCGGGTCTGCAAACTGGTACCTCAGGCAGCTTCTGTGTGGGTGATCTGCAGGCAGCCCCCTGTGCCTCTGGGGCTCTGGCAGCCCCTGCCGGGCTGGCTGGCTTTAGCTTGGCGCACTGCAGCGCGGCCAGTAAAGGTTGGGGGAGGGGTCTTCCCTCTTCTCTGTTCTGAAATTCTTCTTTTCCTCCCTTTCTTTTTTGTTATTTTCCACCTCCTGTTTTTCTCTGAGTGTTCGTCTTGTTGTTGTTGTTGGTCTCTTGGGGAGATTAAGCGTTGGAACTCGAACTCTCTTTTTGGTTGGGGAGAGCTGTGGTGTTTCCCTACTGCCCCGTCGCCATCTTGGTCCCCCCTCTCTACTTTTCTTGTTTTTTGAGGAGCTGGCTTGGTCCTGATATCCCTTTCCCCAATACTGCCAGGCTTGTTTTGTTCTGAATCCACGCTGCTAGGAACTTATTGAACACTTTGGCCAATCATTTGCTTCTCTGGGCTTAAGTTTTCCCATGGAAAAGAAGGTTGACAAGATGGTCTTTAGTTCTTCAAGCTATATTACTGGTGGTGGTGTGTGTGTGGGGGGGTGTGACACAAGAAAAGAAGGCTTGCCTGGCATGTGCAAGGCCCCAAGTCTCATACCAGCGCCACAAAAATAAATAATAAATGAAAATTCAATTGCTATAATGTTATTGAATATAATTGGGTTGACAAAGTTCGTCTGACTAACTTTAGGCTTGAAACATTCATTAGCTCAGATGATCCATGGCCTTAAAGTACTCTACTAAATTAATAGGTAAAAGTTCTTTCTGAAAAAATTAGTAAATAAATGGAAAATTCATATGGGTGAGTCCAAATATGCCTTCAGGGGTTGAGCATTAGAAGTAAAACTTACATTTAATGAATCTGTGTGCCTCTTCTGTTATTCTATCTTTGGTCCAGGGATCCCAAACATGAGCCTAACAATGAGAAAGAAACTTGCATTTCTCTTAGTTTTTTTTTCTGTCTGGGCACACACACTTCAGGACCCTAGTGAAAAGATCTTCCTAAGCTGTAAATGACACAGGAAAGAAAATAAGCAGTTTGCTTTTGACGCAGAAAGTCTCAGTCAGAACAACTCCAAGAGCGTGTGCTCTGGTTAATCTGATACAACTAATTCAGCTCAAGTGGATTTGAAAAATGACTTTAAAAATAGACTGTATCCCTATTGAAACCATCTGCATTTCCTGTTTCTCTTGCTCTGGGGAGCAAAGCTTTTGGAATTCTGACCTCACATTTTCATAACACCTCAGTGAACTGGAGGAGTGTTTCTGGGTAATTAGCATGCAAATGTGCATTTCAATGTAAGATCATAGACAAGCTTTCAACTCTCCTGCTGAGGAACTGATTTTGTTAGAGGGCCTGAGGAGGTGTGTTTTTTTCATTTAGACATGCTTGTGTGACTATGAACACATAGAATAAATTCTATCTAGGTAGCAATTGATAAGGAACCACACGTGAAATGAGGTATGAGTAGAAATCTCTGAGTCCTCATTGGCCTGTAAAAGCTGGCTGGAAGATAAGGTGTGTCAGAAAATATTAACATGAAACCATTTGGGTTTTTTTTTACCTAGATGTGTCTGAAGAAGCGTTTCAAAGTTTCAGTGGTTACCCTAAAGATAGCTGAATAAAGAGTGGTACACTGAGTCCTATAAAATTAACTTTATTACTTCAACACATGGCTCACTTAAAAATAAGGTACTAAGCAATTGTTCTTTCTCTTCTAATATTAAAGAAGGGCTTGCTTAAGTAACATTGGGAAAGATGACTTTCTAGTCTCTGCAGTGAATAGTTTTTCTTGGTGTGTCTAAAATTATCTTCAGTTCTCCTAACTTCAGAGGTTTTTTTTTTTTTTTGTTGTTGTTGTTTTTCCCAGTCATGGGGCTTGAACTCAGGGCCTGAGCAATGTCCCTGAGCTCTTTGGCTCAAGGCAAGCACTCTACCACTTTGAATCACAGCTCTAGTTCTGGTTTTCTGGTGGTTGACTGGAGATAAAGAGTCTCACCAGGACTTTTCTGCCCTGACTAGCTTCCAACTGCGATCCTTAGATCAGCCTTCTGAGTAGTTAGGATTATAGGTGTGAGCCTCCAGCGTTGTGCTGATTGTTTCATTTTTTATTTCTTTATTTTTGTTGAGATGGTCTTACTATACATTCTAAACTGACCTCAAATAAAACAATCCTCCTGCTTTTGCCTCCCAAGTGCCATTTTGTAGGTGTTCACCTACAATCCTTTTCTGACGGATTGGGGTAACATCTTTTGTAATGTCTGAAGAAGCCCCAAGTCGGGAGGCATGTTGGTGAGTTTGAAGCTATGGGACCACTTTGGGCAAAGAAAAGGAGTTACTTGAAATGCGAGCTGTCTGTCTTTTGGGTAAAGAAAAGCTGCACTGGGAGATGGTGAGTGACTGTGGAGTTTTGGATGTCCATCAAGTGGGTGTCTTGATGGGAGCTTAGGGTAAAAGTGAACCGTTTATCCAGCTCTGCATCCAGGTCTACAGACCCATCATTAAGAACCCTTGAAGGGACCTTATGTTCACAGTGGCAGCCACCCTTGGCCATGGAGCTAGGGGTGGTTATTAGGTGCTTCTTCATCTATCTGTGTGTATCTGTCTATATATCTTTGGGAATCCTAAAGCCTCTTTTATTTTTTTGAAGTTTGCCATTCTGGAGGTCAGAAGGGAGTGAGGCTCATCAGCAAGAGTGTTCAGGATGGAACTTCTCCTCTTTATGGCTTTCTAACCCTCCTTTGGGGGTCACCTGCCTTCTGTAAGGGTGCATGAACACCAGCCAGATGGAATCAGAGGTATCTTCTCCCCAGGAAGGAAGCCTTCCCTTGAGGGGCAGTCTGCTCAGATGGCCACTTCTGTTCCTCGTTGCCACGTCTCAGGGCTGTGGTGCCTGCTTTCCCTTCTAGCTGCCCTGGATGGTGGTACCTGTCTTTGGCATGTTGATTTATGGACCTATTTGGTATTGGGTAATTGCTCACCAATATCCTATTCATCATCTGGCTTGTCGTAGGCTGTGGTTACTATTCCACAGAGCCAAGACCTTTGAGAAAGGAGCAGTGACTCCAATCCCCAGAGGAGGGGTGCCCATAATGTAAGGCACCCAAGTTCTTCTCTCAGCAGTCTGCTCTTCCCTTCTCAGCTTTCCTCTGAGGGAATCAGCCGGCAATGGATCATAGTGTGACTACAGGACACACGAGGATCACAGGGGTCCCCAAATACCCTTGCTAAGGGATTGCCTTTGTTTTCTCCTCCAGTTAGAATTAAAATCTGCATATTCAATAGGCCATTAACTTTTTTAGAAGTAGAGTGGAACAAAATACATCAAACATACATATTTGGGCCCAAGATTGTACCCCAGTGGTCAAACACCTGCCTAGCATGGGGGAGGGCCTGTGTTCCATCCCCAGCTCCGCAGCAAAACAAAGACAAGAAGCAACAGAAATCTGTGGTTGGTTAAAAAAATCCTTCCTTCTTTGCTGTATTTTTTGTTTTGTTTTTGTTTCTTTGTCAGTCGTGGGGCTTGAACTCTAGGCTTGGGCGCTGTCTCTCAGCTCTTTAGCTCACGGCTAGCTCTCTACCACTTGAACCACAGTACAACTTCCAGCTGTATTTTTTGTATTGTCGATAATGAGGATGTATAATGTCTATAATAAAGAGGTTTCATTGTTATTCTAACTTTGTTTTATTTTTGAGACCATATCTGGCTACATAACCCAGGCTGGCCTTGGGCTTGAGATCCTTCCACTTCAGCCTTCTGAGTGCTGATGTTTGCCTCCATGCCCAGGTAATAATAAACATGCAGCTCTAGCAAACAAAGAATCTGTTTTATATACATTGATTAGTATTGGCTTCGTAATTGGAGAGGAAGTCATTAGGCTTCAAGGTTTTTGTATTTCAAATAGCAGATGGGAGTTTATCCTTCTAAAACAGTGGCCTTGGAGTTGATGGGCAGTGGAGAGTAGGCTTTGATATGTGTGAGGAGGTGTTGGGGTGCAAAGGCTGGGAGAAGAGGCTGAAGGTTGAGTTGGAGAATCAGTTGGAACCCAGCCCATCCCAGTGGTTGCTGAGTTAGAATGTTCCTGATGGCTTCTACAAACCTGAATCTCTTCCCCCAGTAATGCATTAATTCCTGAAATGTCCAGCTGCCGGAGATCAACAAACCCAGCACTCCCTTGCCCTGGACTTCCAGGGTTCAGGTCCTGAGTTCTACCCCATCAAGCCTTGATCTTGAGAGGAGAAAAGGAAAGTAGAGACAGTTACTGCTCCTGACACTGAGCTATTCAAAGTGGTTTTTCTTTCAAGAGCAAAGAACTTTTTTTTAAAAAAAAATCATACTATCAGAAACTATGTGGGCAGATTTTCCAGCTTTTGTTTTTAAATGAAAATGTTGCAAGTATAGGAAAAAGAAAATATTTTTCTTCTATCAACCTCTCTTAGGATCATTGACTGAGGTCTTGCTTGTGGAATTTCTTTCCTCTGAGTATGGAAGTCTCCAGCTGTAAATTACTTTCACATGCATGTGCTAATTACCATGGACTAACAACTTATATCTGTAATTTATGAGAAGAATGAATGACATTGTCCTTGGCAAGAGGGAAGTATGGAGATTATTCCTTGTGCAAATTACACATCTATTTCCCAAGAATAAGGTAACATACCTATAAGTACTAGTCCCTAAAGGGACACTATCTTAAGGTATTCAAGGCCTGAAGACTTTAGAGATTTAAATATTCCAATATGATAAGCACATAAAGATGAGGAGGTGGCTAATCAACTCGTCTGTCTCCTCTTCAGCAAACTATGAAACAGGAATGATGAACAGTTTTAAACTGATGGCCTCTTAGAAGGCAGGTCATTCTATATAACATGGCTCTCAACTTGTCCTTTGACGTTTTATTGTCTTTTTGGTAGGAGAAAAACAAAGGAGGAGGCAACAATGCTTGATAAGAAATGTATTACCTTGCTCATGTAACTGTAACCCCTCTGTACAGTATTTTCACAATAAAAAACTTATTAAAATAGAAATAGAAATAAGCATTTTTTAAAAGGCCAGATTTCAGTTTTTTAAATCATCAAAGAGCAACCCCATGTCTAATATAGACGTGAAAACATTAATCCAAGCAGAGAGATTTTGCAAGTAAACCTAACCAGAGGAAATATTTTGAGGCTGACACAATCCAGAATATTCTATGGTGCCTAGTAATAAATTTGAGTACTTGGTTCCTGAAATCTCTTTTCTGCCTATAAACAGAATTGCCCTCCCATACCCCAGGAGAACTCAAAAACCCTTCCCCAGGAGCAACCTGGGAAGACTGACTCATCATAAGAGACTACAAAAAAGCTGAGCACGGGGGCCTCACGCTTGTAATCTAAGGAAGCTGAGATCTGAGGATTGCAAAACCATGCCAGACAGGAAATGGCAGGATACTCTTCTCTCTAACTAACCACCAAAAATCTAAAAGTAAAGCTGTAGCTCAAGTGGTAGAGCGCTAGCCTTGAGCTAGGGATGGCACCCAGTCCCGAGTTTAAGCCCCAGAATTAGCACACATACATGCGTGCACACACATATACAGACAGACAGACACATACACACATACACTCTAACAAAAAACAAGAGAGCGGGGAGGGAGGGGATAATAGGAGAAAAACAAAGGTGGGGGTAACAATGCCGGACAAAAAATGTACTCATTACCTTACTGATTTAACTGTAACCTCTCTGTACAGCATCTTTACAAAAAATAAAATTAATCAACAACAAAAAGAAGGCTTGGGGTGGGGTTCCCAGGGGCTGCATTGCCCCTCCCCACTGGCTAGTCCTGCCCATATTTTCAAGAACTGGGAAGAGCATGGAAATAGCTCTCTTATTTTTTTTTCTTTTACAACTATGCCAATAATTTGCTGGTGAGTTCAAAGCTAGCCCTCAAAGGTCTCAGATGGTCAGTCTTAAGAGATTTATCCAGGCCTTCCTCATTTCTTGGATTCCTTTTTGTGGGATTTTGGATTTGTGAGTATATTCTCTGAATGCCTCAGGTCGACATCTGAATGAGCAGCTGAGGCTTAGGGCACTCAGTTTGCAGAGGATTTGAGTGAAAAGGGAATGGCTAGTTATCCTATGCATTCAATGTTTTTAATTCATCAGTGTTGGCATAGCTTGTCATGGCTGACGGGTGTGAGGAGGGCTTCGCGGATGCTAACCTGGGGAAGTATTGGTAAAACCAGCTAGCAGGGGCTTCAGATCATCACTTCTGAGTGAAGCTCTGAAATCCATTCTGGGGGCTCAAGCACAGAGCCTTGCATGTGTGAAATGCATGCTGTACCTCTGAGCAACACACCAGCCCTTTTAGCTTTTATTATTGTCTTACTTAGATAAGGACATTACTAACAAAATAAGGAAAGTTTCCCCATCTCATTCAATGGCTAGCTTTTTCCTCTCATCCTAATTCATAAGGGAGTTACTAATTATATAAAAAAGAATACAAACTAGGCTTTCTATCCTGTGAGGGTCTAAGGGACCAGCCTGGTTATCTCTCTGTCCCTTTCTTATTTGTATTAATAAAATGAGACTTTTAAAAACTCCTTTTCTGGAAAGCTAAATAAAGGAAATCACAGAGTTAGAAAATTGTGTGTACAGATAATGACTGATGGTCAAATGAGTCAGGAGATAAATGACTTGATAATACAAATATGAATGCATTTGTCTGGGTTCTTTAGGGTTTTACTAAAAGTAAAAGACAATGAAAACAAAGGGAAAGCTAGGCTATTTCGAAGAAAGGAAGCTATAAATAAACTAATTGGACGATCACTTGATTTGTGTGTCAGATATGTAAGTACTTAGGGAGAGTGCTGTTTGTTTCAGCTGTTCTCATCAGTATGATTAATGACTCCTTAAGAGTGCTTGATTCCATTTGTATGCCAGCTGTTCCTGTGCAAAACCAGCCAGGACTGTCTCAGTCTCATCTGTCTGTCTTCAGGGGTTGGGAGAGCAGCTACCTATGAGCTGTTAATAGGGTGGAGGTAGAGTGTCCCTCACCATCCCATGTGTTCACATTTGACCACCATCTTGGAGTGCTTTGGGGAAGTGATGGACCCTGCAGGAGACAGAGCCTAGTAACAGGAAGTTAGGTCATTGTGATGTGCCTGGAAGAGGCTACGGGACCCTAGTACCTCCTTCTTTTCCTTTTTTTTTTTTTTTGGGCGGTTGTGGGGCTTGAACTCTGGGCCTGGGTGCTGTCCCTCAGCTCTTCAGCTCAAGGCAAGTGCTCTACCACTTGAACCACAGTCCCCCTTCCAGCTTTTTCTGCTTATGTGGTGCTGAGGAATCGAAACCAGGGCCTCATGCATGCAAGGCAAGCACTGAGCTACCTTCCCAGTCCCTCTTTCTTTTCTTCTTTTTCTTGCTTTCTTTCTTTCCTTTTTTGCTGGTCCCATGGCTTGAACTCAAGGCTTGGACATTAGAACTCTACCACTTAAGTCACAGCTCCACTCGTGGCTTTTTGTAGTTAACTGGAGATAAGAATCTCATGGATTCTTCTGCTCTGGCTGGCTTTGAACCTCGATCTTCAGGTCTCAGCCACCTGAGTAGCCAGGGTTGCGCGTGTGAGCCACTAGCACTCACCTGCTTTCAGACATTTTAAAGGGAACAACTTTGCTTCACAATGTCATGATGTCCTGCCACTTTTCAGGCCCAAAGTGACAGGACCTGCCTATATAGACTGAACCCTCAGAAACTGTGAATCGAAACAAACCTTTCCTCCTAAAAGTTGATGACAATCAGGTATATGGCCATAGTGACAGAAGGCTGGAAAATAAATTGTTGAATCTCATTCTGCTCGTTCCTTTGAGGTCAGACCCAGATACTGGTACTACATTGCAGTGTAGCTACTTTGGATGTTGCTTAGTAGGGGCTTGGAGAAATGGGGCCTGCTCCTTTCTGAGTCCTGGGTAAAAAAAACACCCCAAAAAACAAAATGAAGCCAGGCAGTGTAATGCAAGCTACTCAGAGACTGAGATATGAGAATGGCAGTTTGAAGCTAGCTGGGGAAGGATCGTCCATGAGATTCAGATCTCCAGTAAACTACCAAAAATTCCCAAAATGGAGCTGTGGCTCAAGTGCTAGAGTGCTAGCCTTGACCAAAAGAAGTTCAGGGATAGTGCCCAGGTCCTGAGTTCAAGCCCCAGGACTGGCGCACACACAAAATTTCTTAAACTAATACAGATCCCTATTGCTTTGTTGAAAGGTTAACAAGAACACAAGTCATCTTAACAAATAGTACTTTGAAAGAATGTAGGTGAGTCACAAAACCAAGACAATCTCTACCTACTGAGTAGTAGACTAAATCATAAAACAGGAAATAATGCTCTTCCCTTCCTCCTCTCTTCCTCCCTGGGAATGGAGCTCCAGGGCCTCATGCAGGCTAAAAAATTGCTCTACCACTGCGTTACATCCCCAGTCTCAATTCTACAATTGGGTTATCTATGGGAAAGCAAGGTATTGAACTCATGTATGTGAACTCAAGGTGTGAACTCATGTCCAATGGGAAATAATTTCAAACACAACTTCAGACACAAACTTCCTAATCAGTAAGAATTCCTCGATTTTCACATCAAGTTCAAAAGTAACTGTGCGATCATCCATACCCTCCACCCTTAACAGGAAAGGAAATCAATCAGAGATTAAGTGATTTTCTTTCCCATCAAACTCTTTCTTTCCAAAGTATCCAAGTGGAAACAAAACTAATTAAAACCCCATTTTAGCCCTTAAGATCAGTTAGTCTAACACTTATAGTCAACAAATACAGTTCAAGTATCCATGCCAGACCGGAAATACTTCCCACTTCCTGGAGGTGAGGGAATTATCAAATAGTGAGCAGATGTCAAATGCTAACTATTAGTATTAAAGAAAAATAAAATTGAGACCACAGTTCAACACAAAGGCCAACTGTCTATACATAGACAGGTAACAAAACAAAACTCATCCTGATTTCCCTAAAACGTTAAACCTAAACATAATGAAACACAAATGTTTTTCTTTTTCTTTATCATCATTGCTCAGGACCATTGGGATAGCTATGGAGACCACTGCTACAGTCTTGCCATGGAAGAGAGAGACTGCCCCCCCCCCATGAATACAGCATGAGCTGGCAGAGACTTATATCCAAAGACCAGGCAGAGTCCATGGATGAAAAGTTACTAAGCAGAAGCATTATGCTTAGGGGGTTTGAGGTAATTGATTAGAGCCCTTGGTGAGGGCAGGCTAGGAGGGGATCCTACATTTATCCTGGGGTAGTGAAGGATGAGGATCACAGATATTGAAGATGTAGATTCATCTCAAAGTGACTTAGTGGTGCTCTTTGCTAAAACTGAACTTTAAAAAGAAAGCACACAGCTGGCAGAAGCAGAAGATCCAGAAGCCTGACTGCAATTTGGCCAAGCAAATAATCTTTGTCATTAGGATTGAATGAAAATAAACCAATCAGCTGCAGGCAAATCAGCTCAACGCAGCTGCTACCCTGTAAAAAGAATATAAGATAGCCAATCATAGGAAATATTAAAAAATAGTTCCTCCTTCATATACTGTGTGTGTATGACTGCCATAAAATTGGGATCTTGAGGACTCCTAGTTTTCTTTTTGTTTTGTTTTATGGGTTTTTGTGGTCCTGGAGATTGAACCTGAAGTCTTGAGTATGCTAAGCACATGCTTTAGCACTGAGCTACACCTCCAGCTTATCAACTGGTCTCCATTTATGCATGATAAACTCTTAAAATTCTAACTTGATTTGATCGTGGAGACTTGGTTTAGCACTGAATGTGAACTGTCAAATTTACACTCCAAAGCAAAGTTGTGAAATAACTACTATTATTGCCCACCCATTTTAGAGATGTAACAGTGACACTTTTTCTAAAGAAAAACTAAGAATGACAGAAGCAAGACTCAACTGCACATCTATCTGACTGAAAAGACTTCATGTTCTTAACTGATATGTAAATGGAAATGTGCATCAAGAAAGTATCAGACTTGGGCTCACATCTGTAATCCTTGCTAGTCAGGAGGCTAAGATCTGAGGATCACTGTTTGAGGGTAGAGAGGGCAGACAAGTACTGGGGACTCTATTTCTAATTACACACACACACACACACACACACACACACACACACACACACACACACAGCTGGACTGAAGGTATGGCTTAAGTGGTAAAATGCCATCCTTGAAGAATGAAGTTGACTAACAGTGTGAGGCCCCCAAGGGGAAAAAAAATATCAGTTTCAGGCAGTAATCATGAAACATGCCAAATGAGTGCCAAGACATGATTGTAAGTGATCACCAGTAGAGCAGGGGGTATCTAAGAACTAAAGGAAGAAGATAAGGCTTAATTTGAACTTGGATGCAAACTTGTAGACAAAAAGATTTAGCAGAAAGATACAGTAGGATGTTATTAAGGATACCCTCCATGCTTTCTCCCAAATATGCCTTTGAAAAGTAATCTCAGCTATTTGGGAGGTTGAGACAGGAGGATTGAAAGTTCAAGGCCAATTTAGGCAAATGTAATATCAAGATCCTGTCTCAAAACAAAATAAAAGCAAAAGGACTGAAGAAATAACTCAAAGGGTAAACAGCTTGCCTCGCACGCAAGGCTGTGGGTTCAATCCCCAGCATCACAAAATAAAACAACAACAGTGCCTTTGCTAAGCTTAGACTCCTTCCATCATACCACCTTATGCATTTTCAGTGTCTTCCTGGTTCATTTACTTTGTCCCCAGGCTACTTGGGACCAGTACGCGGGTTGGGGCTGCTGGCTTTGCTGTGCATCCTGAAGTCTTTTGTCTCCAACTCATGCCAGCAGCCATAAAACTGGAAGTTAGCTTGAAAGTAGCATAACAAGCCCAAGTACCCAGAAGATAGGTCAGGTGTCAAATTCATCATCTTTCTTACTGAACAATAGGGTGTCTGAATTTGGCACCTATTGAAGAAATATCAAGTAGGTCCAACTCACACACTGAGAAGCTATGACAAAATGCCTGGAGCCGGGGGAGAGGGGTGGGACTTCCTTGGTCACTTAGCTGAGATGTCCAGAGACTGAGTTAAGTCAAGTCCTTTGCAGATCCATAACTCCACAATGCACTAAAGAGAGGGCCAATAAATTATGAGCCAAGAGCGGAAGCTGACCCATGTCTGTTTTCCTGATATAGTCTGATTGTCCAGGGGTTAGCTGTGGCTTTGCTGACATTGTCATAGCCAATGTGTAGAATTGCACGTCCACATGCGGATCTTACTTCATCTTTGCAGTGCTGTTATGAGACCTACAAGCTGCAAACCAAACCTCTGAAGCTCAGCCAGGTTTTGCCTGAAAATGCTGCCGCTTGCTAGCTGGCTGATAGATACATGAAAGGAAGTAAATTATGAAGCCTCTCTATGCCTCCATCTTCTCTCTTCTTACCTGTGGGTTACATCAGAGGTTCTAGAAAAGTTAGAACTGTACAGAATAGTCTCTGGCAGGCAATATGCAAATGTTTGCTATTATCTATTACCACTTTCTGGAGGCATGAACTGAGGGACAGAAAGGTTAAGCCATTTTTTTTCAAAGTCACACAGCTAGTAAAGAGGAAAAGCAATATTTAAGCTCTGCTTCTAATGACTGGGTTTTTTTTTTTTACTATGCTTATTATATTACTTCTCAAGAATAAAGGCTTACTAATTTAGAAATGGAATCACTATAACAAAAGTTAACTTTTCCAATAATATTGTGTGTGTGTGTGTGTGTGTGTGTGTGTGTGTGTGTGTAAGTCAGTATTGGGACTTGAACTCAGAGCCTAGGTGCTGAATTTGAACACTGCTTTTACCTTTACAATTGTGATGCATGGTTTAATTATTGGCTGATCTACAGATCTCCTGTAGTGTGTGAAATCCTTAGGAGCTTTATCTGAATTTGCTTAATTAATATGGTCACATCCGATATTTTGATGATGGTCCTTGGAAGTGAAGCCCACATTTATTATTAAACTAATATCTCTGGCATTAAATTTTAAAAAGCCTAAGCCAGTGATCCATATAATGCTCAAGTAATTTTAAACAAAGAATTATTCCTTTAAATACTAAAAAATACTAAACCCTGAGGAGATTTAGTATTGGTATACCTTGAATAACCAAGAATAACAGTATTTTCCATCCAGACATTAGTAAGTTTTCAGGTGAGTTTTAAAACAAATCCTATGTGGAGTGCAGACTTCTCTGGTTGGTTCTAAAATTTGCCCCCCACCCACTGCTGTTCATTTCCATCCATCCATATCTCTGGCAGGAAGAGTAGGTCGATGTCTTGCTGAGACACGTGACAAGAATTTTGCTTCAATAGAAAGAAAACGTCAGTATCCATTTGATTTTACATATTGCTTTGAGCTTCTAGAAAAGCATTTTTCATGGATAACAATGCATTATGAACATTTCTTTGGCAGGGGAATATAACACTTGAAATCGGATGTGTTCTTACCAAACTCCAGGGCTCCCTATGCCAAAACCTGCTCAGAGGCTGAAAGCTTGGACAAAGGGCTCTATTTCAGTGTTCATCTCCTGACTTAATGAACAGCTATTTCTAAAGTTATTGATGAAATGTTTTGATCCCAAGTGAAACTCTAGTTTTTTATTCTGGCAGAGCAACAACCAGATATATAGAGTTATATCACTTTAGTATAAATACTGCAAGTTATGTATATATATAGTTATGTAGTTATGTTATATATAGTTACGTAGTTATGGCTGTTTATAGTTATATATAGTATACATAAATATATATGTATATGTGCATGTATATATATGAAACTATATATATTATATATACATACACACATATACATATCTATATGGTTTCAAAATATCCTAAGGGTTTGAGATTTTAAGCTCCAGTCAGGTCTGTGACTCAAATCTCTGTGTTTCTAGATATGACTCCCATAGTGTATAGATCTAGCCTTAACCAAGTACCATGTTTTTGATGGAAGTGCATGTCCTGAACAGAATCCTCAGAACTTTTCTCTCCTACTGAAATGATCAGGGAAGTCTTATATCCAGGATACACAGCTATAACTTGGAGAGATTTTGTCTTAGTCTGTTCTTGGTGGTATTTAAATTGTTCATAGCATATGATCTGATGGCTGAAAAGTCTACAAATGGAGGCGGCTTTTGTCATAACATGGTATGTGGTATGGCGTGTGTGTGTGTGTGTGTGTGAGAGAGAGAGAGAGAGAGAGAGAGAGAAAGGGAGAGGGAGAGAGAGAGAGAGAGAGAAAGACATACATACAGAGACACAGAGACACAGAGAGAAACATCCACATGGTGAGTGAAGAAGCAAGGGGAGCTTTAATATGTTCTTTAATATTAATCTGTTCTTGGTGAAACCAAACCACTCCTGGGAGATCTGATTGTACCAGGCCAACATTAATGTCTTCATGGGGGTGGGTAATGACTCAATCCACTCCCACTGACCCCACCTCTTAAAGATTGCACCCCTTCTCAATTCTATTCCATTAGGGACCATGCTTCCTTGCACCAAATATTCTTTGCTTTTTAGTTGATACCATAAAAGTGATCTATAGAAGGAGTTACCATAAAGAGTACGTTTATTTTTGGACAATGTCATCCCTTCCTTCATTTCCCCCCACCCCCAACTATCCCCTTCTGTCCCCATCCAAAAGTTGTATAGTTCATTTTCAATGTAGTTTGTACTACCACTGCTGCATTTGTTCACCTGATGTCCATCCATTTTTGTGCTACCCCTTCCCCCCCTAAAAAGATGGGAAAATGAACAAACAATAAAAAAAAACAAAAAAACCCTCTCATTACCATTTACTGGGGTTTATTTTGATAAATATTTTATATGATCTGAGACACAGAGGCATTGTGCCTTTGTGATCCTCTCTAAGAGACTGCACACAAAACTTGGGAGCCATACCATATCCAAGCCATAGCAGGCTTCTAGAAACCTGGGGCCTTGAATAACTATGTGGAGCAGAGCTCTTTCTCTTGATTTGTGTTTGACATGTAGTATGATAATCTTTTAACTTACTATGATATGTTACCACTGTAGAAATGTATAGGGTAAGCTTGCTTAATTCTTAGGTTTATTACATGTGATTTTGACCAAATGTGGCCAAAAATATTTTTTTTAATCAAAGGAAGCTTCAATAACAAAAAACATAAATTCCCATGTATGCATTGCATTTCATACACAGTTAACACAGAGAAACTGTCAGCGCTGCATTTATCATCAGCTATGTTTAAATCACTGTGTGACCTGCTGTGTCCCTGCCCTTAATTTTGTGGGAAAAAAATTCAGTCTGTTTCTTCCCAAAGCAATGGTTTCCAAAAAAGCAATATAAAAGTTTACTGTAATCTTCTCAAGCCCCAAAGGATGCACAATGTGTTTTCTCAATAGAAGTGAGGAAGGGAATATGTTTGATGTGTTAAAAGGTGGCCAGTCTTTAGCAGAAGTTGGGTGATGTCACAGGAAAACTGAATTAAGAACCCACAGCACAGTGCTGAACTCTATGCATCCTACATATTCGCAGATTTTCTTCAGCTGCGGTCTCCTTGGCACCATATGCCCATGGATATCAAGGGCCTGTTGTAAGTGTTGGTGTCTATTTTCCAAGTAGATTGTCTTTTTCTTAGTGCTTTATATAAGGATATTAAAAAATTAGCATTTAGTCTGTTATATTCTTAGTCTTTTTTCCTTCCAATCTTTTTTTTTCCAGGGTTACTTTGAACTTATTTTGAACAACGTTATTTAAGAACTTAAAGTTTACTGGGCTGGGAAGGTGGCTCAGTGGTAGAGTGCATGCCTTGCAAGCATGAGGCCCTGGGTTCGATTCCTCAGCAACACATAAACAGAAAAAGCCAGAATGGCGCTGTGGCTCCAGTGGTAGAGCACTAGCCCTGAGCTGAAGAGCTGAGGGACAGCGCTCAGGCCCAGAGTTCAGGCCCAATGACCCCGGCAAAAAAAAAAAAAAGAACTTAAGGTTTACATAGTTAAACTTGCAATCTATGTTCATTCTTAATTTCTTTTTGGCAGTACTTGGGTTTGAACTCAGGACCACGTGCTTTCTAGGCATGCTATCACTTCAGCCACATCTCCAGATATATGTGTTCTTTTATGGCTTCCATTTTTTTCTGTCATTCATGGAAAGTGCCTCCATTGCTAAGATTATTGTTTTCTCCAACACCATTTATTAAGTAGGCAAGCTATTACTTTCCTTTTGGACAAAACATCCAGTTTTATAATACTAAGTCCCAGATAGAAAAAATAGATGGCAGATGGATAATAGACAAAACTATATCTAGTCTTAATTTATCTAGTTTTAGGCCTGTACCACACTGTTTTATATTGCTTTTCAATACATATTCTAAAATATAATAGAGGCATTTACCTACATTATTCCATTTGTATTTGCTGTCTATTTGTAGGTCCCCGATTCTAGTGGAAATTATGCAACTTGTGCATATTAATGTGGACACACTGAGAGCTCTGTCCTGCTGAATTCACCATCAGAACATGCGGAATCCCTTCAGTTATTGAGACCCTCACTAAAATTTCATTGCTCATGCATACTTTTTGTTAAATTTATTTAAAGTTGTTTCACAGTCTTTAATATGTTCCTTTCTCTTCCTTCCTCTTCTTACCTCCCCCCCCCCTTTCTTTCTTTGTCACTGAGCTTTTGTGCTCAAGGCTAGCACTCTGCCACTTGAGCCACAGGTCTACTTCCAGCTTGATAGTTACCTGGAGATAAGAGTCTCACAGACTTTCTTGCCTGGGCTGGCTTTGAACTATAATCCTGAAATCTCAGCCTCCTGGGTAGCTAGGATTACAGGCATGAGCCAATAGCACCCAGCTGTGTTTTCTTTCCTTTTTTTTTTTTGGTCAGTTGTGGGGCTTTAACTCTGGTCCTGGGCACTGTCCTTGAGTTCTTCAATTCAAGGCTAGTGCTCTACTACTTGAGACACAGCCCCACTTCTGGTTTTCTGGTGATTTATTGGAGATAAGAGTCTCATGGGGACTTTCCTGCCCAGGCTGGCTTTGAACCCTAATCCTCAGATCTCAGCCTCTTGAATAGCTAGGATTACAGAAGTAAGCCACTGGCGATCAGCACATTTTCTTTTTATAATTAGTTGATTATTAACTTTATGGCTCTACCTTTTTCATTTAATGGCTCTACTCTTTTTCAAAGATCCATCTGACAATACATTTTAAACTATTCCTCTTAGTAATTACCTAGAGCCCAGCAGAAAGAAAGAGAGAGAGAGAGAGAGAGAGAGAGAGAGAGAGAGAGAGAACATGCACAGAATTATCTCCAAAATGCAAAAAATAAGTAAAAAAGTTTCCACAGTATGCAGAGAATTAAAAAAATTGGTACCTATCTAGGTGGCTCTGAATGGCACCTCTACCTAATTCTTCCTGGATGTTAGACAATTATCCTATGGAAATTCCTGTCAACATTTACCAAGAGGTTGGTTTATTATTTCTTTCTCAATATTACATTTCACTAACTATGAAGACCCCAAAGGGAATCCTTCTGGTCTTTGATCCTTCTGAGAAACTGCTCTGGGCTTTTATCTAGTGGACCCCAGGATATATTATAGAGCACATAACATTTTTCTCTGAATGAGAGCGCTGACTCCAATGTTCTTTTAATACTGGGCCTTGATCTCCAGGTCTTGTGCTTTCTCTTAGTTTTTCCTGCTCTACCACTGGAGTCATGCCTCTGATTCTCATTCCTCACTATATTAATGGGTGCCTTCCGAATACTAAATTCATTTCTGACCTTGAACTTTTTTTCCTACATTTACTCTTGCTTTTCATCTTCAGAGTCTCAGAGACTCTAGCTTCAATTAACTAGCAAAAAGCTGGAGGTAGAGACATAGCTTGAGTGGTAAAGCACCAGCAGCAAGCAATAAATTACACCATATACATGCACGATACACACATATACACACACACACACACACACACACACACACACACGTTTATTTAGCCAAGTGTTCCTGATGAATGACGAACAACAGTGAGAAGTTCACGGTCACCCCATCCTGACATCAGTACTGTGTACCTTCAGGGGTGACTCCTAGGTGACAGATGAGCCCCTTAGGGACCAGGGGCTGTGCTGGCTAGGGCCATAAGAGCATGTGTGAAGGATATCTCAGTATAAGATGCTCTGAAATAGGACCTTGAACTCTTACCTTAATCCTGAAATCAAGCACACACCATTGTCCAATCTGAGTTTCTACACTGAACATTCCCAATACTTTTATTGCAAGAATAAACACAACCAGTGAACTTCTTAGGAAGAAATGTCTACAGCACGATTCTTGTTGGAGCCACTCTTGTGTGGGCTTAGCTAGTTTAAATAAATTGGTAAATATCAGCCTCTCGGCTCTGTTGCTTCATCAATGACCCTGGATGGAACATGAGATCCACAATATACAGGTCTGGGCTGGGGAGGAGCCCCGTCACTCCCTTTCGGGACTCATTAAGCAGCTTTACTTCATTCCATGCCCGACCATACTCTCCTCGAACGAGAGAGCAGCCAACACCAATTTTGTCAGCCAGAGCCTGTGGGAGAAACGAGAGATCCACAATTGACAGTCATAATGGAAGAAAGACCCCGGGCTGGATTCTCACCTTGGATGAAGATGAAATACAAATCTCATGCAAAGACCTATTGAGACAGGGTGCTGAAAATGTGGAATACTGTGGGGAACTGATGAAACATGACAAATCCCTGGTCACCAAGATCTGTAACCCCAGTCTCTGTGGGGGAACCACCAGGAAGTGACACTTATTGGGCATATACTCTGTTCTCTGTCAGCCCAAGATGGATAAGGTAGCCAGAGGAAGACTGTTCTTTCTACTTGGTCTCAGCTCCAGTGTGTACATCCATCTTCCCCAGATGAGGACTGTTCTGTGCAAGTGCACTGGGATTGGATGAATGGATCAAATGGGAGGGACTTATTTCCAGTTTCTCCCTTCTGTGTCACATAGACCCAGCTGTCGGGCAGGAGAAGCTGAGCTGTGATTGACAACTCCCTCTTGGGCTGCTGGCTGCCATCTCACCAGAGGTTGCTCATGTCCCTTGGATTTGTCTCTTTTAATTACACTCATTTTTTTTTTAAATTTGGAGGTTGCTTTATTTTTTTAACCTATACTTAGAGTAATTTGGATTCCTCTCAGCCATTCCATAGTGAATAACAGAGCTGGGTCAGACTGCCCAGGGTTAAATTTCAGCTCAGCTCTGAGAGTCACACATCAGCAGTGACTCCACCTGTCTGGCTTCCCTTCCTTCCTCTGTGACAAATGAGGACCGCAATGCCTTTGTCCCTGGTGCTTCTGAGGAGGAAGGGGACTGAGCAAGTACTCATAGTGTCAGCAGGCTAGGATGACTGAGTTAATTTAGTAACCTCGACATTAATTTCTTGATCACTTAATGCAATCCTTGCACGGAACTGTTTGGGGAAGACCCAGGTGATCAAGCATAGCTGTCATTTTCAACATTTTACATTCTAGCTAAGTCAAGCGTGTAGTCAACTCCAACGCAAACAATATTGGCTCTCACAGTCCAGTCTGGACACGGAGACCCACATTTACAATATATAACTAAATACTTCTTTATTATCCATCATTTATTTATATATACATATACATATATAAATGTGTACATATGTGTGTGCATGTGTATACATATATTTATTCAGAAGACATTTTCCAAAATAAAAATATATTCTCTGTAAAAGCACTTCAAATAATAGAAACCATAGAGATTTCTTAGTTTATGTTGCAAAGCTGAGATTAGATGCATTTTCAAGGTTATCTGTCTTGAGTCTCAGAGTATAGCCTCAGAGTTACCTCAGCGTCTGAGTGTGTAACCTCCTCAGCTAGTGTGAGATCATTGTTTCTGCGAGGAGAGGAACAGAAATAGGGAAAGCTTTTGAGGAAAATTGGGAAAAGGGTCTAGGACACAGAGCTGGAGAACACACATCTTCACCTAAGTCTAGACACCTTGCATCTGCTTCTATGTTCTGCAGCCTGGGTGGGTATAAGAGTGTAAGGTCAGGCAAATGGCTGGCCTGGGTTAGTGGCAAGGCAGTGGGGGCTGAGAGATGGGTGAGTGGGCAGGTAGGGAAATTAATAAATCATCAAGACTTTGGACCATTTATCTAAGCTGCCTAGCTCCATCTCTGGCTGATCTTAGGTAAACTATTTTTCCCCAAGTATTGCCTTTCTTGTCTTTAAGGCAATGATAGTTACTTCAATTTTGAGATTCTTCACAATGATGTATATCAGCTGCCTGGCATGTGGCTCAAAATGACAGTTAACACCAGCTGCAAATGGCTCATGCCTATAATCTTGGCTATTCAGGAAGCTGAGATGTGATGATCCTGGGCAAAAAAGTCTGTGAGACTCTTAGCTCTAATTAACCATCAAGAAGCAAGAAATAGAGCTGTGGCTAAAGTGGTAGGGTGCCAGCCTTGAAAGAAAAAGCTAAAGGACCATGCCCAAGGACTTAAGTTCAAGCCCCAGTACTGAAGCCTCCCCCACACACATATGCATACACTACAAATGGTTATCACTACAACTGGTTATCATAATTGGAGTCACAATAGTCATTGTAGATATGACAAAAGACTTCTATTTTCTCTTTATTTATTGCAGACTTAAGCATGTTTAGATTTTGAAAGAGGAGGAAGAATTAAAAACTCCAAGAAATTAGGAAAAGCATTTGGATTATAAATAAAATTGCCTTGGAACTGGAGGTAAGATACACATGGATGCAATGAAGCTTATAGGTATTTGGGAGATGGTAGGAATTTCAGACATTCAATCAGTAGGTTACAAAATGGTCTTGCAGCTCCTGTTGTGTGCCAGACCTTGGATATAGATGCAAATACACGACTAATGTCTGAGTCTGGAATAAGGGCAGAGTCTGGAAAATCCTCCTGTTCTTCTCATGAAAGTTCTTGTCCTACACCTGGGTAGCCACCAACTCCCTTTGCTTATGGCTCCTAACTTTCTCTCTCTGTCTTTCTGTCTGGCTTGCTTGCTTGCTCTAACTTCATCCCCTCTTCCATATCTGTGCCTCATGGTATTAGGATTTGGATATTAGAGGTCCTCTACAGGCTCATGAATTGAGTCATCAGCTGGTAGTGCTACTTTGGGAAATTAAAGAAACTTTAGGAGGTGGGTGCCTAGCTGATAGACGTAGGCTCTGAGGCAGGTCCTTGGGGGTTATATCCTGTAGGCCCCTTCTGTATGCCCTCCCCCTTTCTGCTTCTTGTCTGCCATGCGGGTGAGCAGTTTTGTTCCATCATCCCTCTGCTGTGATGTGCTGCCTCACTGAGGCCTAGAAACACTACTGCAAACTGTCCATGGATTATCACCTCTGTCCCTCCTCCCTTAAAATGGTTTCTAAGAAGCCAGGCAGGGCAGTCCATGCCTGTAATTCCAGCACTTTGGAGTCTGAGGTAAGAGGATCATCAGTTTAGGGGCAGCCTGAGATATATAGAAAGACTCTGCCTCAGTCTTCCAATCTCCACAGAAAAGCAGGGACATTTTTCTCAGATAGTTTGCTGTAGCTATGAAAATTCTGATGCACACAGCTTCAGTACAGGTGACATACATTTATTTTTTCTGCAACCACTTCTAATTGGTCTTACCTCTAGTCTTAGCCTTGCTTAAATCGAGTCCCTCTCTTGCCTAAATAGATTTTTTTAAGTCATGTCTATTAGCAATTTTCAGTGGTTCTCTTAGACTTCAGGACAAAGAGCAAACTCACATAGTGTTTGATGGTCAGCTTTAGGCCTCATCTACCTCCCTCCCTCCCCACTTTTGGGATACAGGTAACCAACTCCACATTCCTCCATAAACCACTGACTCTCT
The DNA here is from genome assembly GCF_000151885.1 of Dipodomys ordii. NCBI lineage: Eukaryota > Metazoa > Chordata > Mammalia > Rodentia > Heteromyidae > Dipodomys > Dipodomys ordii. Next base: position 10,007,208 of record NW_012267240.1, read on the forward strand.
TACAGAAAGATATTTGTTATGTTTAGAATGTTTTTGTTTTTCTTCTTTATCAGATATAGTCATGAGTCCAGGCTAACCTTGAACTCTTAAACTTGCTATGTGATCTAGGCTGCCTTGAACAAAAAAATCCTCTGATCTCAGCTTCCTGACTTCAGTGTTTATAAGCATGTGCTACCATACCTGGTGACCAGGAATTTCCTTTTCCCTTTCCTGACATTTTGGAAAATGTCTGGCTTAGGAACCTCCTGAATTTGGGGGCTCTTGTTTTAGTAACTCTAAAAGTTCCAGGACCTATAACAGAAGCTTTGGCCTATATTAAGTATGTGACAATTAATCTTGATTGTCAATTGGATTGGATTGAGAGATGCCTAGGAGATTAGTATAGCATATTTCTTGGTGAGTCGCTAAGAACATTTCTGGAGGGAATTAACTACAGGGGTGGGAAGCTCCACCCCAAATGTAGGTGGCACCTTCCAAGTTGGGGACCTGATAGACTAACAGGGCAAGGAGGAGGAAGCCAAGAAGCATGGCCATTCCACGGTCATTCTCTTGCTCTCTCTGCTTCCTGGCCACCATGAGGTCAACAGCCTCCACCACACATTTGTACCCTTGTGATGTTCTGCCTCACCTCAGGCTTTTAAAAACCATGGAGCAAAGAACCATGGATTGAAGACTCTGGAATCAGGAAGAAAAAAATAATCCTTCTTGCATGAAGTTATTGTCTCAGGTATTTGGTCACAAGGTATATGATAAATGTTGTAGGTGTGTGTATGTATATAATCTATGTGTATATGTATGCATATATACATACACCCAAATATATGTGTATTTATGTACATATGTCCATATATGATCACATACAGGTCAAAATATAAGGAAGTCTAAATATTAGGATTGATATTATCCAGTTAAATGTTAGCAACTGGCTCACTTTGATATGGATCTACAAAACATTTTAACCTAATGTCAATCAGACAAAAGAAAAAAGAAAAACCTTAAATACCTTGAAAAGCAAAGCTCGATGGCAGAAGGTTCCTTTTTTGATATATCCAATTGGTAAAACATTGGATTTAAGTTGAAATTTCAGCTCGCTTATGTGAAGTTCCCAGCTGAAATCATGTAGTCTTTCTTTTGGAATCCTACCACCCATTTTGTCTGCCACGTACCTGTGTCAATTGTATGGAGATTAAAAAATCAGTATAAAGTTGCAATAACATTATATGTACAATTATATGCATAAAAGTTAATTATTTGCTTTGCTTTTAAAAATATATTTACAATAAGCACATTAACATTAGGATTGCAATCTTCAAACCATTACCTGTACATAAACTGAAATTCTAGCAATTTTATGCAATGCAAAGAAGGAAATGAATATAATCTCCTAATATTTATAACAAGATGTAATTCCACACCACACCAAATGTTCATGGAGTTTTAAATTTTTATCTTAATGTTAATTTTTAAAATTTTTTTTGTTTGAATTTTTTTTGTGGCATTGGGATTTAGACTCAGAAAACTTGCACTTGCTAAGCTGGTACTTTCATCTTGGCTTTTCTGCTGGCTATTTTGGAGATAGAATCTCATGGGCTTTTCTGCCTGGGCTAGCTTCTAACCAAGATCCTCCAGATCTCGGCCTCTTGAGTAGCTAGGTTTACAGACATGAACCAGCAGTAGTAGTTTTAACTGTTTTAATTGAGATCCAAGGCATTAAAGTAAAAAAGACAGAAAATTCCCCATTAGACTCATTGACATTTTTTAGTTTTTCTTTGAAAAAAAAGTTTTTAATTTAGAGAAAGATATGAGACTACAAAATTCTCTAATCAGGGTAGAAAAGAAGAGAGGAAGAGACCAAAGGGGAGAATTCATAGCAAATGGGTGATACAATTATGATACTTTGTGATTTTCTTGTAATAGTAAGCATTCTCTGAAGAAAGCAGTGAACACACTTCCAAAACCTCTGTCAACTAAAAACACATCTCCCAAAAAATTCAGTCATCTAAGGCCAGTACATTTTTGAATAAAGGAAAAATTGTGAGCTAAAGGAAGGCATCTCCTTTAGTTTATCATCATTTATCTGCTAGAGTGGGAACAGTAATGGTAAAGAAACAAAGAGAAAGGGATGAAGAAGAAAGCTCAGAAGTACCATGTAGGACCATGAGCCAACAGGACATTAATGAATGCCAAGAACCAAGGGCTGCAGACCACATGTCTGCACTTGAACTTGTGGGCTCAGGTTAAAAGAAGACCAACTGAGAGCAGTGGAAAGCATTTCCCTTAGGAACAAACGGTGAGGGAAATGTTTGGAGGGACTGAGTCAGAGTTCTTCCGAGCCATCAAGGACATCAGGGCAACGTGGGGTGCCAAAAATCTGTTCTCTTTCCATCTTGCCTGTCAAGAAGTCAGTGATCTGGCAGTGACACTTATGGTTGTCACATCCAGGTTTGACAACCGCTCCTCACTTCTCCTTGGAGTAGATACAAGCTCCCATGGAGACGACAGCTGTTGTACAAGCCAGCAGCTCTGCTGGAGGTTAGTGTCAGGACCGACCTCCAGGGATCCCTGACCCCTCACAGTTTCCCAGTCACTGTGGACACTGGGTCAACAGGACAGAGTCCTGTCCTGCCAAAGCACCTGACCCTCAGGATCCTTACCCCCCCACTTCAAGACAACAAGCAGAACAAACTATCAGACATACATGTAACAGAAAAGCAGGCGTTGGCTAATTGTATTCAAGATAACATATGTGTTAGTTAGTCTACAGATAATTGATAGTAGGATTCTTTTAGATTCTGGGCACATCATATACCTAAAGAATGATTCCATTTTCAAACACTGATTCCTGCACAACGTCTTCAAGATCACACCAAAAGGTATTTTTAATGGATTAGCTAAAAATGACAGTGTCCTTTTTGTTTTTGTTTTAGCTTTTTTGTGGGGGGTGGTTGTTGGTCTTGGGGCCTGAACTCTGGGCCTGGGTGCTATCCTTGAGCTCTTCAGCTGAAGGCTAGCATGCTACCACTTGAGTCACAGCACTATTTCCAGCTTTTTTTCTGCTTTTGTGGTGCTGAGGAATCAAAACTAGGGCCTCATGCATGCAAGGCAAGCACTGAGCCATCTTCCTAGCCAGTGACAGTGTCCTGTAAGTCACCCCTAGGCTCTGCCTTGGATTCTTCACAGAAACTTAACATAGAAATTGAGAATTGTTTAAATTCATTTCCACGTCAGAGCTAGCATGCCTTGAACTTCAGTTTTATTTTGGTGGGTTTATTTACATTGGCTACAAGAAAAAGCAAGTCCAGTGAAATCACACCATGAGACATTTAAGCTATATGTCTACCAAGAGAACTTACTTGGCGAGCACTTCGATCTGTTCTTTAATATTGGTTATGGGCAGGATCGACTTGGTGACCTCGTACACATACACACAGAAGTCAGGGTCATGGGGAGGGTACCATTCTTTTTCAGGGATGCCTTCTCCAGTCAGTTTGGGGACTGCATTAATATCTTCCTCCTCTTTCACTTTCTCCTCTTCTTTTTTCCCTCTGCCTTTCCTTTGAGAGTCAACTACAACAGTTAGAATCACATCATCTGGGAATCAAATCAACAAATACTAATCGATGCTCTGGAATGAAATGTTTTCTGCCTTAAGAACCATACAACACACAGGGTTGAAATGTCCATTTATTGACTGATCATTATACTGGAAAAGTTAATTTGGAAGAGAATATAATGAGATTGACAGCTATTACAAAGCACATGTACTAGACTTCTACATATTGTATACCAAAGTGGCTGCCACATATAGTAAATATCTACTGAGATGGAAACACAAAAAGAAAAAAAGAAACCATTTGCCTCCTTACAGAATCTAAGCAGTAGACTTTGTTTCCAGTTGGGACCTGAATTTATTCTTCAATGGAATTAATATAGGGTTGAACAAAACCAGGATGGCATATTTCTATAGAATAGGAAAGGCTCATCCAAGATTGATTGAAGCATACTTAGCAAAAATAGTTATTAACTTAGTCAGAAGTAAAGATATTATTTGTTATGAATTGAAAATTCCAGGATTTGAGAATTACTAGTCACCATGTGGATATTTGTGTATCGAATATGGAAATAACCTTTATCCAGTGGAAAAGATACTCCCAAAGGTTGCAATTTCTTGTCTGGTAGGATATTACCCAGTTTCCTACATAATTCAGCAATAGTTTCTCAATGTTGCTTCAACAGGATATAAAAATACCTTGGGCCTCAAATGGAACCAATATAACATCTCACTGGTTTTCCCTCATCAATTAATGAGTTGAACAACAACAACAAAAAAAAACCCCAGTAATATGAGTTCTTTATTTCAAGAAATGCACAGTACCCAGGTCTCCTGTTGAGCATGATCATAACACAGGAAACAGGAGAGGAAATACCTAATAGTTATTTGGGAACCCTGGAAAGTAAATAGCTACAGGAAGATCAGAAAGCTATGAATTTCTACTGAACTGATAGTTTATCCTTTTAATTTCTTCTACTGTTCCCTGTTCTGGACTGCTCAAAGGGACCCAGTAACTCCATAAATGCAAAGCCCCTGCTCTATTTTGCCTTTTCTTATTCTTCTCCAGGTTTGTAACAGCAGTGAAATGGGGATCGTGTGACTGAGGAGGCAGTGGGGACACCAGGATCCCCTGAAGCTAAGCCTGCTGTTCCAGTCTATCAGCCATCCAGTCGTTTGGCTGTAGACATGACTGCAGCCATGGCAGAGTATAGCAGATCAAGGTCAATGAAGGTTTTTGGCTATAGGACCCAAAGGAAAGCTCCAAAACCCCACAAGACAAGACAGCAAAGAGCTCAGGAGAGCAACTCCACAGAAGTGTTCTTGATTTCCTAGGCATAAGCCAGATCTGTGCATATGTAGTCTGAGCCCTCGCTTCTCAAGCAGCCCACATGGAGACTGAGCACTGAACTATGGGACAGAGGACCACCCAAGTCTCCAACTGGTTGGTGTGCACTCTGGGCTGATCCAAAGAACACAGCAAGAACTTTAAGAACATGGAGTCACAACCCATGGAAGACTGGATGGAGTTTAAAACTTGAACCCACTAGGCCAATTAGCTGCTAAAACTGGAGGAGGCTGAGGTGCTGGGAGTCCAGGCAATTTGGTGGACTCCAGCATGGGCTGAGAGGCTGCCCTGTGACACACCTACTTTTCTACCCTAGACCTAGTTCCCTAGTTCTTGGGCATGATGGGAGAAGTTTCCAGAACAGGCTAGAATGGGGCTTTAAATGGGTGGAGTTACAAGGTGGCAGCAGGGTTTCTAGGTCCTGAACACAGGCAATGCAGTTCAGCCAGCTTGTGCGGCTTGGTCTCACTTCTATATTTCAAGTCTTCCAGCAGATTTTTGTCACTTTGTATCTAGTAACATCACAATAAACACAAGTTCACAATGAGAAGAGACTGCCTCCTTGCCCAAATATTAAGCACTTTTTTCTTATACAGATGATCGTCTTGACATTTGACTTTTGGGGGTCAGACATGGTTTACACATTTTGGTTCTGGTCATAGGGTCAGACAAATGCAGGGAATGATGGTGAGGAGATATTTCGGTATGACTCAGAAATGACCCACGCCTGTTTCTGACAGACATTTGGAGTTATTCAAGATTTGGAAAAATAAATGAAAATAACTGAGGTATGGGTAAAAAAGAGACTTTGTGGGGAGCTATTTTTAAAATGGAAATGTTTTTAGAAGTTCTTTATCATGGGGATCAAAATTATCTGAAAGGCAGAAACATTAAAACATATGTTGTAAGTATCTAAAAGACTTCAGAGATGAGGGTACTGGAAGAAAGATATGAAAAAGGAAACAAAAATGATATATATTTAAGTGTGTGCGATCAATTCATGTGTAATTGACTTCATATTATAAAAACTAGTCTGAATGCCAAGGACAGCATACACTACATGAATACATCTAGTTTGTATTTCTTTTCATCTTTTCTTTTTAGGTCTGAAACTAGAATTGGGTACACCTCACACTTTTGCTCTACCAACTGAGCCATGCCTCCAACCCCTAGTGTGCATTTCTTATAAGAAATTTTGTGGGGGCTGGGAAGGTGGCTCAGTGGTAGAGCGCTTGCCTTGCATGCCTGAGGCCCTGGGTTCAATTCCTCAGCACCACATAAGCAAAAAGAAAAAAAGCCGGAAGTGGCGCTGTGGCTCAAGAGGTAGAGCACTAGCCTTGAGCTGAAGAGCTGAGGCCCAGAGTTCAGGCCCCATGACAGGACCCCCCCCCAAAAAAAATTTGTGTATATGTATTTGTGTGGATGTGTGTGTGTGTGTGTGCACGTGCACGCGCTCCAGGGTTTAAACTTAGGGCTTCACACTTGCTGAGCTTGCTTGCTTGACTGACACTCTACCACTTGAACCAGGCCTCTATCCTGCTATTTTGTTGGTTATTTTGAAAATAGAATTTCCTGGATTTTTCTGCCTGGGCTGGCTTGGAACCTCAATCCTCTGGGTCTCACCATCCTAAGTAGCTAATTACAAGTATAAGCTACCAGCTTCACAACTGGAGAAAAGTCTTTATGAGGAAAAGCTTTAAGAGGAAGTAGACATGCTGGTTTTAGTAATGCCTAAGGAGGTAAGGAACAGGTCAGTGGATCAACAGGAATTAAGTTAATCGACTCTCCCACGTGTCTTCATGAAAAATGAGTTTGACTAGGACTAGAGAGATGAGTAACCTATCCAGAGTCAGAAGAAATACCCTGGGTACATTTGAAAGACAGGGACAAAAATAAAGGTATTTTCTAAGACTTCCTGGGTATCATGCCTCATTCAGCACAGCAATTTCAGAGATAAAACTTGTTCTCTCTTCCACAGAGCTATATCTCAACCCGCAGCCTGAGAGATAGGCAGTTTTGAACTGGGAAATTTGCCATGTCCCTTGGTAGAACACTTTGCCCAGCTTGTGTGAGGCCCTCGGGCCATTTCCAACACCACCAAACAAAAGCCATCTCTCCTTTTTTACCAGCCCAGCTTGTAGTTAGAACTTGGCATAATTATAAGTAGGAGGAGTCAACATGTCTTACCTCACTCCTTTCTCCTTGCCCCCACTTTTGGAAACAACAGTATTTCGTCCTGAAGGAGGTTCTGACTTCTCTTCTGAGGGAGAGCCAAATCCAGTACTAAAACGAGAACTATGCATATATATTGTCATTTAACAGAAACACTTCCAAACACACAGAAAAACACAACTTGTTACATGGGCAAGTATCATTGGTAACACCTTTTATAATTATATTTTTTATCACTTATCATTTATGACACCTTTTAATTGCCATTAGGATTCGATTCTTTTCAGCCTTCGCAAGCACAGGGAGTGAGGCTTAGCTATGGCCATAGAAACTAAATCTACCCAGAGCACTAAGGCCTCTGGCTTGACATCACTGTACAGTTACAGCACCCAGATTTCCTGTCTCCTCTTCCAGAAATCCTTGCTACAGCAAGGATTAGTGACAAAATCTAAAAATCTATTTTTTTGTCCCATTCCCAGCTTTGGGGGAAAAGCCATTTGAATATAAAAAAATTTTCTTAAAATTTTTTTTACCTGGCCTTTTCTTTACTTGCTCTTCTTAGGGAAGATGAGGAAGAAATACTTCGTCCATAACCGACATCTGATGATTTGTCTTCCATGGATGGAGGGGGAGAGCTAAAATTTTACACATGTGAAATTTTGCACATATAAAATATATCAAAACTGGCTTGATCTTACACAACATTACTTTCTGAAAGTCATATTTGGATGAGACATTTCAAGTGATATACTTATTCAAACCCAGAAAGGAGAAAGACAAAAGCATTTCATACCAGTCATATGTATGTGTATACATAATATACAGTCATTTTAAAGAATGTTGAAGTTTTCATTTTTCTCCGTGTTTGTGCCAGTACTGGGGCTTGAACTCAGGGTTTCACGCTCTTGCTTGGCTTTTTCACTCAAGGCCAGCACTCTACCACTTGAGCCACACCTCCAGTTCCAAATTTTTCCTAGTTAATTGGAGATTAAGAGTCTCTCAGATTTGTCTGCCTGGGCTGGCTTCAAACTGAGATCATCAAAATCTCTGAGTAGCTAGGATTATAGGTATGAGCCACTGACACGCTATAAAGCTTTACTTTTTCTCATCTATTTACTTATTTCAAAGAAATGTTGGGTGGGTAATTACATTCTAGCATACCAGGAGATTTGTAAACATAATCCCTCTTGATTTGCTCCTGTCTAGTCAGAAGACAGGACCCCTGACTTTTGAAGCCTGCTGGAAATTGACTGGCAATATGGCATGGAATGAAAGGGAAGAGAGCTATTTAGATTATATGGTGCTGTTCCTTGTTAGGCTCTGTGTTGATGGACCAGAGTTTATCTTTATGGTGGTGGTGAATACAAAAAAAAAAGAAGAATACCAGGTATCTTTACACATTTACACATACACACACGCACAAAAAAAGTTCTTTCCTTCATCCCCTTATTCTCACAAAAGACTCACGCATCAGATTTGCTGTTGACTAACAGGACAGCACGCAGGTCATTTGGCTCCTGCATGCACAGCTCCTTCAGTGGCAGAAGTCTTGAGCCAGCATTGCTCTGTAAGATGATTTTGAGAACTGAAAAGTAATTTCTCTGCATGTGTCTTATTTTTTAAAATTATTTTTATTATAAAAATACTGTACAGAGGGGTTACAGTTACTTGAATAAGGTAATGAGTACATTTCCTATAGAGTGTTGTTATCTCCTCCTTTGTTTTTCCCTTCCCATAATCCCACCTCCTTCCCCCCCCACCCCAAATTGTAACGTTTGTTTTCAACATACTGTCTTGTACATCTCATTGTTACAATGGCTCAACCTGTATCCTTATTTCAGCATTTTATTATTTCCCTTCCCCTCCCCAAATTAGAAAATTAGTATATACAAGATTCAAGGCACCAGAATCCAATACAGTGAAAACAGGGGTTAAACCATGGGGGAAGAACATACAAAAGAAACATAAAAAAATCACATGGTACATTATAAGTACATTAAAAACAATAGCAAGAAAGATAAAACCACTTGTGTCTCTATCTTGGGGGTCATTTCACTTAGCATCATATTATATGGTCATATGTACCTAGCTTTTGACCTTTTCTGCTTGTCCTAGACATATATTAGTTACTGCAAATAAGGAAAACTATGAGACCTATGTTTCTTTGGGCCTGGCTTACTTCACTTACTATAATTTTTTCCAAGTCTTTCCATTTCCTAGCAAATGGAGCAGTGTCATTCTTTCTGATGAGGCATAGAATTCCATTGTGTGTGTGTATGTGTGTGTGTGTGTGTGTGTGTGTGTGTGTGTGTGTATGTGTATCTCACATTCATCTACTGAGGGGCATCTGGGTTGGTTCCATATTTTAGCTATGTTGAATAATGCTACCTCATAGTTGTGTTGGTAGCTTTAGTATGGCCTTGTTTGTGATCGTTTGGGTAAATGCCCAAAAGTGGGATTGCTGGGTCATAGTCTTTTGAGGAACCTCCATACTGCTTTCCAAAGTGGTTGAACAAGTTTACACTCCCACCAACAATGCAATAAGGTTCCCTTCTGTCCACATCCCCTCCAGCATCTGTTGTTATTAGAGTTCTTGATTCTAGCCATTCTAACTGGGGTGAGGTGGAATCTCAATGTTGTATTGATTTGCACTTCTTTTATGGCTAGAGAAGTTGAGCATTTCTTCATGTGTATATTGGTCATTCTTATTTCCTCTTCAGAGAAGTTTCTCTTTAAGTCTTTAGCCCATTTATTTATTGGGCAGTTGTTTCTTTGAGGATTTGTTGTTTGGGGATTTAATTTTTTGAGTTCCAAGTATATTTTAGATATGAGACCCTTGTCCTTTGTATGGCTAGTGAAGATCTTCTCCCAATCTGTAGGCTTTCTATTGATCTTGCTAGCTATGTCCTTTGCCATAAAGAAGCTCTGCAGCTTCATGCAATCCCATTTGCCCAACCGTTCTTTGATTTGTTGTGTTTCTGGGTCTCTATTAAGAAAATTGTGGCCTGTGCCAAGGAGCCCTAGAGTTTCTCCTATTCCTTCCTGTAATGTTTTCAGGGTGTCTGCTTTGACTTCAAGGTCTTTGATATATTTGGAGGTGATTCTGGTTCAGGGTGATATATAAGGATCTAGCTTTAGTTTTCTATAGGAGTTTAACCAATTTTGCCAACTGCGTGTTTCTTATGTTTAACATAAACTCTGATAGAACATAATTTGATAGAGTGTTTGAAGATTCTTAATTCTCTTGTCTGCCACTTGAACTTTTGGCTTTTTGTGTCATGGATTTTTGCAGCCCAGGCTGGCTTAGAAGTGTGATCTGAGATCTTCAGATCTCAGCCTCCTGAGTAGCTAGGATTGCATGCATGAGCCACCAGTGTCCAGTCAAGTCTGAATTCATTGTGCACACACTATCCATATAATACATGTGTAAATCTGAAGTTTATGGACATTTTCCCCCTTCAGCAGGATACAACCTCCAGCTCCTATTTACTGCCTCAGCTGTTTCAGACCATGTGTTAATTTACAAACCCATCTTGTATACCTCGCTTGACTGTCACAAAGTAACCAAGTAATGAAACCACTGACTAAGAGTTGTCGGTACCTAAAGATAGGCTAGACAAAGATAGCCAAGGAGAAGATGGCTGCCTGGATGAACTTCTGAGATGTCTTTCCCATCAAATGACTAGAGATCCCTTTCTAAGCCAAGACACATGTCTTGCTAACATTGAGGACAAGGAAAAGGGAATTCCAGCAGATCTAGAAGAAGATCTGATGGTGCTCTCACAGAGTGACTCTTTTGTTCTTCTTTGGGATTTTACTTTCCTCTTTTCCCCTGTGCAACTTTCTCCTGACTTAGGGAGCTCTTGGCATTCCTAAAAAACAATTTTTTATGTTACTAGGATTTGAACTCAGGGCCTTAGGAGGTGTGGTACCACTTTGACCCCCCACCCCAACCCTCTTGCTTTCCATTTTTCAGATAGGGGCTGGTACTCCAGAACTGGGGCTTCCCACTTGGTCAGCTTTCTTGCTCACCAGATTCTCTACCACTTGAGCCATACCTGCAGCTTTCTGCTAATTGGAGATGAAGTGTCTCAGACTTTTCTGCTCTGGCTAGTTTTGTGTCAAGATCCTTGTATCTCTATCTCTTGAGTAGCTAGGATGATAGTTGTGTGCCACTGGCAGCCAGCTACGAGTTGTTTCTTTTGGAGATCGGAATACTCCATTTTTGGGGGTGGGGGTTGGAAGTGGCCTCAAACTGCAATCCTACTTCTATCTCAGATTTTTAAAGACTGCTAGTTTCCCAGGTTTGCCTAGAATTAGATTTTTGGAGTTTAAACTCCCCCACTTAAAAAAAAATTGCTTTTGTTTTCTAATAAAGAATTCCAACTGAAGGAGCTACATCAAAAATACCTAAGGATTTAAAGTGTTTATTTCTGATTTCTCATTTTTCACTTCCTGTTTCAACAACACTGAATCACATATTGCCTTGCCATATACTCGATCAATGAACTAATATTCTTTTAAACCTTAAAATCTAGTATATTTTTCCACATCTTAAAATCCAGTATTATAACTTATTTTAAGCTCTAGAAGGAATAGAATTCCAAACTTAAACAGCTCCTTTTGTGTGTTGTGTGTGATGCTGGAAATAAAACCCAGCACCTTGAACATGCCGGGTAGAAACCTACAACTGAGTCACATACAGTATAACCTCTTTCATATTACCTAAAACTTGCAATTGGCGTTTGCAAGTAGACTTTAAGTACAAGCAAACATAATTCTAGTTAAAACTACAAAAATGTAGAAGTCGACAACCAGAGTTATAGAGATGGCATTTTTTCACATGTCTGTCTGTAAAATATATATATAAATTACACTTGGTGCTTATAAATGGTAATGTAATAGCATCATGATTAAAGGGAAAAAACCATCAAACACAACTGAGCTGCACACAAATGGTGCCACTTACCTGACCATAGTCATAGAACCCATCACCAATTATGTTATTTGATGACAAATGGCCCGTCCGGCTGTATTTCAGAGGAAGGTTGTTGTTAAGCAGTTTGTTATAAGCTGCCTCACTGAATTTATTTTTTCGACTTATTGATAGATTAATTTCTTCAAGGATATCTAAAGCCCTGTCAATAAAAGCAAAAAGCATTATTTCCTTTCTATAAGCAATCCAACATCAAATTCACATTTATATACTTAGGCTCTTGAATGAAGAATTGAGACAGAAAGCTCTCCCACCCACCCACCTCCAACCTTTTAGAGAAAAGCAATCCTGACAGAATTATGAAGACAAATCTATCCTTCTTGAGAATAATATGCCAGGCAGTAATTCATATTCAAACAGCGTTGGAGAATACTGCTATGGTTTGGATGAGTGTTCATCAAAGGGCCACGTGTTATAGGCTGGTCCACAGTTTGTAGCACTATTGGGAGGTAAGGGAGCTACCAAAAGGTCTGGCAAAGTGGGAGGAAGTTGCATCATTGGGGAGCATGCTCTTGATGGGACATTGGGACCTCAGCCCCCAATTTCTCTGCTTATTAGCCATTGTATGGTCAGCTTACTCTCACTCCTAGCCAACTGTGGTCTGAAAACCTAAACCTGTGAGGGCAAATACCCGCTGTTTATGAGTGAATTTATCTTAGTTATTTGTCGCAGCAGTGGAAAGCTGACTAATACTGACACTTCTAGGGAAGAAAAAGTCCTTGTCCATTTAAAGCAGAAGTAGTATTGGACCTAGTATTTTAGCTAACAGGGTACTATCCCCAAAGCATAAAAAAATGCTTGGAAATTAATAGAGTGAGCCTACCTAGGGAACCTTAATACCCTATTTTCTGCTATGTTAAAGGCAACTAAACTCATCTGTTGTAAGCAATAAAGGCAACTAAACTCATCTGTTGTAAGCAAAGAGGGATTAGATGGAGGTTAAATACTGAAGTCTAATGAAAAGGTCTGTGTGGGGGAGAAAAAGAGGCAATCGTCTTGGCTCACTTATTTTAGCCTTGCGTCTGAGAGATGAGGCAGATTGTGCTTGGTGAAAGCAGAGGAAAACAAAAGGAAAACATTTTATCAAGGGAAGAAGCAGAAAAGGCAATTATTGGTGGTTGCATAAAGGTCAGGGATGGCGCCCTCAAGGGGTCAAGAGAAGAAGGACACACGATCTCCTGGTGGCTTAGAGCTAACAAAGGTCCTGTGCTGGGAACCCTCAGGGTGCTTGGTAGCTAGTGGGAGCATAGACTCTGTTTGGGCCTCCTTGGGCCTGAACACTGTGTCTCTCCATGGTCTTCTCTCTGTCTGAGCCAGAAGCTGGACATCATGCACTCACCCAAGCCTGCATAGCTCAAGAGATATTGGCTCATCGCTGGCACAGACCATCACAGCCCAGCTGGCATGCTTCCGGACGTCATCTTTCTTAGAGTACAGGAGCTGTACCAAGGGCTCCAAGCCACCAGAGTTTCTTAACTAAAAGCAAGAAGCCAAAATGTCATGTATTAATAGCATTCAGTATAGCTAAGTATAGTGGTGCACATGGATAATCCCAGTACTTGAAAAATCAAGGCAGGAGGATTTTGAGTGTGAGGCTATATGAGAGAGAGAGAGAGAGAAAGAGAGAGAGAGAGAGAGAGAGAGTTTGAGGCTATATATATACATATATATGTATATATATATCCGAATATATATATATATATATATATATATATATATATATTAGTATTGCTAAAAGCCCAGGGACTGAGGCTGTAGCTTAATGTTAGGGTGCTGGCCTGGCATGTGTGAGACCCTGGGTTACATCTGTAGCTCCAGGGTGGGGGTATCAAAATGAATGTTTTAAAAAAGTCTCACTACTTGATATAAGGTTTCAACTATGCAAAAATGTGTTAGATTGACTGTTTAGATTTATATTTAGATCGGAGTTCAGAGGGAAAACATCGATTGCAGGCAGGAGCCCAGAGTGTCCTTTGAAGTGAAGATGACTTCAGAGAAGAGCCTTCAGAAGCAGTTGGTTAGGATTTCATCATCTGCTTTGAATTTCAGAACTCAAGGCTCATCAATAGCTAGAATTATAGGTGTGAGCCACTGGCACCCACCGAATGACACTTAAAAAAAAAAGTCCTGTGTTTCCAATGTCTAGCACAGTGCCTGGAACACAGCAGTTGGTGTCTTAGCTATTTGAATGGATGTGTGTCAGTGAACTGTGTCTGTGTAACAAGGAAAGGAAGTATAACAGATAAAAGTCATAAGAGACAGAGGGGCGGGGAAGAAGAGGTGGTAGTCTCCAGTCCAGAGCCCCAGAGTATTACAATATGCTTTCTGCACAGAGACAGGGCCCTCAGGCTGCCCTAATCTGCCACGAAGCAAACTCTGCTTCCATCACCTAATTTCTTGCCAGCTCTCACCATGATCCGCGCCTCTGCGTCGCAGGCGATGGCAGCCACGGTGAACGCGGCTTTGCTCTGCACCTGCGTGTTGGTGGAGCTCAGCGGGCCCACCACGGCCTGCATGATCGCGTGGCCCTGGATCACCCCGCGCAGGGGCTCTTGCATTGCCAGGTTTGTTAAGACCGTGGCTGCGTTGGCGATGGCGCCGTCTCGTTTGCACGTCAGGATGTTTATTAACGGATCGATAGCGTCGGCTTCTGCAGTAGCACTGAGGAAAATGAACGTCATTGATTTGTCTCCGTGCAAAAGATCAACTGAAGACAGAACCTTCCCCCCCCCCGCCCCGCCCCAGCCCTTGGTGGTCCATCCACCCTTCCCATGGCATCTCACTTTTTCTTGCTTTGCGGAGAGGGGCCTTCACTGGCCTTTGCTCCCTGCAACTGAGTTCAGACTACGAAGGAGCACAAACGCACCTTGAGTGATGCATTAATTTGTCTACAGGATGAAGCCGGAACTGGGTGCTAGTTCTGGGGGAGGGGTGGGGTGGATTTCAGGTGCTGAAATTAATGAATTCAGTTAATCTTTTTTTTTCTAATAGTTTCAGGTTCTAGAGAAATATTTGACTGCTGCACTCAAGAGGCTTTAACTTTTAAAATTTAACTTTTAAAATTCATTGAGGCATATAAAAGTAGGGAAATTTTAATCAAAGAAAATCTATTATACTATTATTGTTAGGGAAAAACCAAACCTTAAAAAGGAATAAGGGAGCCAGGAGAAATCCGTGTGTTCAGGACAGGGAAAGTATTGAGTATGTAAATTTTGCTTTTACAAACTAAACATCAGAGACAAGATTGATAATTTTGGTAATGCACCTATTCAATCAACTTTTCACTTTCTCATTATAAAGAATACTGTTATCCATTATCTTAACATGGTTTTCATGGTTAGAATACCTAAATCTCATTTTCAAAACAAGGCATGTTTCTGATGGTCCTTATTTTTTACTCATTCATAAAGCTTACAAAATAGTTTTAAAAATGTATTTGAATGTGTGAGGATAACTTAATTAGGTTCTTCAATATCTAGTGTTACTTTAAATAGATGTTCAAACAGCAAGAAAAGCTTAAACAAGATCTACCTGGTTTCCTCTAGGAAGATGCCAAATTATGTACCAAAAGTCCACTTGCATTGTGTTAGCAGTTGTAATCAGGACAATGAAATAACAGATTGCAATCACACAAATGTCTCTTTAAGTTCGTTTTTGACACATTTTCTTTTCATTTAGTATCATCAATAACCACCCAAATGGAAGGGGCCAAGTAAGGCTATTTGATTGCCTCGCCCCTGTCTCCTGAAGCACTTCAGCACTGTCACTTAAGTTTATGACTGTGAAGGAGGACTGGAAGTCAGGACAATTGTCCATCTGGGTAGCCTGGGTGAAGAGAGTTTGGGATCGTGGGCAAACCAGCCCAGAAGGAAACAGAGTAAGAGGGACTGGACAGGGATGACATAAGTGGTGGCAGCTGTGGATGAGGAGCTGGACAGTGTTAAGCCAGGGTTGGGGCCGGCCCCTGGGTTAAGTAAATCACTCAAGCATTGAATGCATCTTACTGACTACCAAGGCAAAGGCAATGTCCAAGTTCCATTCTTAACTCTTTCTCCAGTACTTGGTATTCCATTAATCCTTCTCCTGTATATCCTTTTTGTTTTTTTTTTTGGGCAGATGTTAGAAGGCCCTGAATCCCATTATAAAAGCCAAGAGCTAGCATTTAATGTCCTTTCTTAGGGACAAACATTCAAGAGATAATTTTATGACTAATTCTCTTTCCTGATTAATGTGCTTATTTGGCTTTATAAGAAAGAAAAAATAGAGGTTCTGTTCTGTTTATTAGAAATGTCTCATATTTTTGCTTACATAGTTTTTTTAAACAATTGAAACACTGAATTTTTATAAACAGGATAAAAAGCCTGAAAGATTTTTCTTTTCAGCTTGGGTTGAACCTGCTAGGTTCATGCTTTACTGCTAAATCATATCCATAGTCCCTGGAATTTTAAGCTCTGTATATATTCTAATTGCTATATACTTAATGTCTTTTGAAAAAAAAATTCCCTTGAGTTACTTTTCAGGCACCTAATCCAATCAGTCCATCAAATCAAGTGCTCTCTCTTTATATATATAGTATCATCATGTATTGGCTAATATGCATGATTCCTTTGAGAAGTAGTGTTTTTTTTAACATCTTGGAGGGTTAGTAAAGAACATACAATGGAGAGATTTCAATTGCATGTATGATAAAAGCCAGAAGTACTTAAATACATACCAACAAATTCTTAAGGGCTCTATTGAAAATGAAGTAACTAAGAAACTGGGTAGAGACACAGGAACCTTCATGAGGTGTGTCTGAGCCCTTAGTCTTTCTGCTCTGACTTCGTTTTCTTTCATGAAGGCATATTTTGCACCAGTCCATATATCTTTCCCCTCTGCTTTTTATGGAGAGACTCAAAGGGAAGTACATAAAATTCTAGCTGTTTAAAAAGCTAAGGATTCTAGTCCCACAGTGGAAGATGGCTTTTACTACGCTGAACATAAAAACCGGTGCAGAAAGACAAAGCATGCACGCACAGCTGGGTGAAAAAGCCTGCATTCTACGAACGCATCTCATTTGCTATGTGCAGCTCTCTGCTTAAGTCTAAGAGGAATAATGAAATTAATTCTGGTGGGAAATCTATTCTTATCTGAAAAGAAATGAATTTCATTTATAGAAATGGAGTGCAGGATTTGTATTTAAAAAAAACTGCATTCATTTTCTTTCAAACCCAAGACATTGTTTTATTTTTTACTGACGTTAAGAACACATGCTGAGAGCTGTCATATTTTTCTAAAAAATTCTGGTTGCCTAACTAGTATGACCTTATCCAAATGAATGGAACAGAAGACAAAAAACTGCTTTGTTACAAAATCCAGAATTATGGGACCATATTGTCATCATAAAAATTAAAAAATATTTTCTGATATTTGCTATCACTAGCCCCCATACAGTTGGGAGTTTAATTGAGGAAAAGTTTAAACTGAAAAAAAAAAGCCCAAAGTAAAACACACACACACACACACACACACACACACACACACACACACACACACAGGGATGTCTGCAAACATCTGTTTCTTTCATGTGATGTGTATAAACAAAGGTGATGTCTGACATGTCACATGCATTCAAGCTATTCCAAGTCCCGATTACTTTCCTCCTCCTCCTTTGTTTCTCAAATCTCTCTCCTGTCTCTAGCATCCTCCAAAGTCCAAGTCAACATGTTCTCTTGTGGATTGACATAAATATAGGTGATCCCTGACCTGCAATTTGAGTTCAGATTCCCTCTTCCCCCCTAGCTTGGCAATACACATTTAATTAAAAGCCCTACTTGAATATTTGAATTTGGATTTTCTACCAGGCTAGTAATATGCTATGTGTAGGCACAAATGCCCACTATCAGAGAAAGGTAATGATTTTAAAAGGATCTTACACAGAAGCAGGTTTAATACAAGACTCTTTGATCTGTCATGGAACTCCCCAACGCCCACATTGAGAGAACATTCTCAGGATAGGTATTATGGAGACATCTGATGATACAATTAGTGTCTATTGGTGGCTTGCTGTTGCACACTGGTGTCTGGATGGATGTCCCCTTTGCTCAATCCCTCCCTTGTCCATCTTGCCCACCCTCCAGTAGTGATTCACCTCAGCCACCCCTTCCTCTGTAACATGGCTCCTGACCATCAATGCCAGGGTCACCCAGTCCCTCTCGTGCTGTGTCCACCCCTGATACTTGCTCCTTAGAAGCAACATGGACGTCTTCCTTAAGCTCCAGTTCTATGAAGATGAGTGAGAAGAGTTTTGCATGTGCTGAGGAGTGAGGAGGGAGAGAATTTCACTCAATTTTCATCTGGGAAAAAGGTTAGTATACAACCAAGTTGAGATCTTTCATCACAAAAGGCCTCTGCTCTTCACATTGGTTCATTTTCCCCACCCCTACCCTCAAGGCTCCTCCAATGAAACGGAGCTAACCATTAGATGGGAATTCAAGAAATGTAATTTGGCACAGAACTCTATGATAGAAGCCCAGCCACTTTTGGTTCAGGAGGGACATTTCTGATTTGTCTGTAGGAAGCTATTGACTCTGAAGGTATGGTTGGCTGACAGCATTTGGTTCCTCTTGGAATTGGATCTTTTCGGTGGTGTGAGGTTCCTATGGAACTCCTCTGTCGAAGCTGGTTATAGGAATCCAGGGTGACCTTGGGAAGTTTGGAAATCTGTTTAGCAGAGCCCACATACAGGGTAATGTGTGGGACCCGATGGAACAGATGGTGATTTTGGCAATAAGAACCTTGTTTGTTAACAAGTGATTACAACCATTCGCACCAGCATGACTTTTCATATGTCTCCCTGAGTCCTGTCATATCAAGGAAGACATATTGGTGGCAGACACGCTGTGAGTGGGTCAGGGACGGCACATGTACAGCCTGGACCGAGAGTTGAGGGTGGCAGGGCTAAGCTGTCCCGGCTGATAGGCAGTCTGCCCAGGCGATGGTGGACGCTGGCCATTCTGATGAGCCGGTTATCAAGTTATCTCCTGATTATCACAACCAGGCTGAGGATGCTGGGAACGGGACTCCTGACTTGTTCCAGCCAGTATTTCAACAAAGGTAATGATCCAAGAAGCAAGTATGTGCATTTAATTGATGAATTTCAGATTCCCAAATAGTGGGCCAATTCTCCACCCCCCCCCCAGCCCCCAATCCCTCCACCCTGTACCTGCAGGCCCACAGCTAGAAAATGCTGGAATATTCACACCCAAACTCTGAATAGATTCTAGGACTGATAAAAACAAACAAACAAAACCACTAGCCAAGAGAATTTTCTCCCCTTAACTAGTATGAAGGGAGTTTTCATGACACAGGGAGAGAATTTTAGTAGATTGCAGGCAAACGCTTACAATGAAGGGGTTTAAAGTAAGCATTACAGAAAAAAAGCTAGCCATAGATACAATTGTGTTTTGCAGCCAAGAGCAAAATAAGCAAACTGAAAACACAAATACTAAGAAATATGTGAAGCCAAATTGTTTCTATCATGCTTGGTGGTTCTCAGTAGGTATGATTTCTCTAGTGTTCTCTGGTGTTAAAGCTGTCCTGACATCATTGTTTCTCACAAAGAACTACATAATTTCAGAATCGGGTGTGTGCTAACCCACGAACAGTGTGTGTGTGTGGTATGTGTGGTGTGTGTGTGTGTGTGTGTGTGTGTGTGTGTGTGTGTGTATTACTGATTTGGAGGCTGTCAGTCAAATTCTGGGGGACATCAAATGCAATTTTCTCCCATGTTGTGATGCTCAGCCTTCATTGACCTATCTATTCACAGTGTTCCACTTCCCTAAAGCCTGAACTTGAATCTAGAACACCCAACAGTAATTAACTACCTGCCATCCAGAAAGAACAGCTCTCTTCATTTGGCATGGCTACCTTCTCCCTCATAAAACATAGGCACAGCTCTGGTTCAAGGTGTTAGGATATTTCTATCAACAGTTTTTCTTTGTTTGTTGGTTGTAGAGCTTGAACTCAGGGCCTGGGTGCGGTCCCTGAGCTTTGTGGCTCAAGGCTAGCACTCTACCACTCTGAGCCACAGCCCTACTTCTGGTTTTCTAGTATTAAATAGAGATAAGAGTCTCATGGCTCTTCCTGCCCAGGCTGGCTTTGAACCATGATCCTCAGGTCTCAGCCTCCTGAGTAGCTAGGATTACAGGCACGAGCCATCAGTGCCTGGCCTGGAAGTACCTTGTGCAACTGCTGTGTCACACGGTCTCGCTGGCTCCAGTGTAAGCATGCAGACAGACAGCAGCTTCCTGGAACCTTGTCCCCTTCCCTGCTGTGTCCTATAGACAGCTAGGGCAGAACCTGGCACCAAAAGCAGCCCTCAAATGTGTTGAAATGATTGGAGGAGAACCCCAAGTTCATAGGTGAATTTTGTGACAAAAATGAGAAAAGTCTGTGGAGCGCCAGTGGCTCATGCCTGTAAGCTTAGCTACACAGGAGGCTGAGATCTGAGGATCACAGTTCAAAGCCGGACCAGGTAGGAAAGTCTGTGACACTCTTGTCTCCAATTAATCACCAGAAAACCAAAAGTGGAGCTGTGGCTCAAAGTAGTAGAGCACTAGCCTTGAGCAAAAAGAGCTCAGGGACAGCTCCCAGGGCCCTGAGATCAAGCCCCACGACATATATATATATATATATATATATATATATATATATATATATATATAATAGAAAGTCATTTCATAGGATCCCCTCCACTCATTAGTAGGAGCTGAGCAAGCCTCTAACATCATGCAAGGGTAATAATGGAAATATATAAAATAGAGTGGACATTCTAGACTTCTTTCACTGTTTCGTAGCTGAGAAAATTTTCGACTAAACCTTGCTCATGATGCATCTCAACAAACATAGGATTAAAACCATGGTAGTCTGACTTTGAATCCCTTCCTCTCTCACACTCATCATTTCTTTTCTTTAGTTAGGTCTGGAACCAGGACTTGAACTTGGTACCTACTGCTTTTGCTCATTGGCTGGTGTTCCACCAACTAAGCCATGCTGTGACCCCTTATCATTTCTTTAGGCATGAAAAAGTGTGAGTTTTTTTTAAAGCAAATCCCCCCTCCCAATTCACAGAGAACCAGGAGAAGAAGAATGAGAGAAATACAGAGGGGAGCCAGGCTCTGGTGGCTCATGCCTATAATCCTAGCAATTTAAGAGTCTGAGATCTGAGATTATGGTTCAGAGCCAGTCTAGCCAGAAAACTCTGTGAGACTCTTCAATTTACCAGGCAAAAAGCCAGACGTGGAGCTGTGGTTCAAGTGCTAGAGCACTAGCCTTGAGTTGGAAAATGCTCAAGGACAAGCCCAGGCCCTGAGTTCAAGTCCCAGCACTGACTAAAAAGTAAAAGTGAAGGGAGGTCAAGGGAACACAAAAAAACGGAGGAGAGGAACTGAAGGAAGCACAGGATGTGCCAATGTGCAGCAACACAAGGGGTTCTAAAAGCAGAGGGAAAGTTCTGGAGGGGAAGGTTCTAGGCGGGGAAGGTTAGAGCAGTTTTGGGTCTGGGAAGTACTGAGTAGGAAGTACTGAGCAAGACCTGAGCTGAAGAGGAGGAATGCCCACCCCAGCAAGCAGCCTGGGGATGTGCAGGGCCGACTGCCCCAGTGGGTGGCCATCCTATTTCTGGGAACCTTGAGTCTGATACAGACTGTGTCTCAGTCTCCTTATGTGCAAAATGGATATGACAACCATCAGCCATGACCACCTCCCTGGAAAGACGGCTGTAGTATTTAAGAGGATATCATTGCTTGCCCCATAGGTCTCAACATTCTTGAAAATTCATGAACCACTAGGTGAGAGATTTTTATCTGGTCATGGGGAAAAATGTATTTCACAATTTACATGTACATAGAAGATTTTCATTCTTAGATTACTAGACACCAGCAGGGTGGAGCTAGAACATTTCCTCAAGGATGCTATCCAAATCTTTCCATTTACTAGGTAATTAATGAGTACTAAAGGTCATTCCTGACTGAAGACAAACCAGAGGAATGATCTGATATCAAATAGGTGAGAGTCAAAGCCAGGCACTGATGGTTCACTCCTATAATACTACCTGCTTAGGAGACTGAGATCTGAGGATTGGAGTTCAAAGCTAGCTTAGGCAGAAAGGTCCATGAGAATCGTATCTCCAATTAACCACCAATGGCTCAAGTGGTAGAGTTCCAGTTTTGTTTGAAAGAGCTCAGATATACCACACAGGCCCTTAGTTCAAGCTCTAGTCCAGCAGAAAAAAAAAGGAATAGAAAAGAAAAAAAAGAGGATGTATATATGAATCAGGCAATATAAAGATATCCAAGCTGTTTGATAATTTCCTCTGACAATCCTCTGATGGATATTAAACCTGAGAGTCCTGGCAACTTTAAAATGGTGTTATGCAAATATCAGCCCCTGTTCTGTAGGTAATAAAAGCAGCATGGATAATTTTCTAATTGAACGTTTTATGAGATTTACTAAGCCTCACAAAACCGGTAGCTAATCAAATTCAAACTGTTTGTCAAGGTCGGCTAGGCATCAGCAGACGCCAAATGGGGATGTGGAATTGAGTGGTTTTATTGCAAAATTCAGCTTTTCATTCTAACCTGTTTTTCAAATCCGGTATGATTTGTATCCAGTCTGATATAATCAATGCAATAACAATTCTGGGCGTGAATCTGGTCTGAGGAGCATGGATTGAAAAGTATCCAGTGAACAAACTTGAGCAGCCAGAATACAAGAGTCACTCAGAAGTTTGGCATGAAGACATTTATTACATTGCTAGGACTCTTTTTTTTTCATTCCTTCTTTCCTTTCTTCCACCCTCTCCCTCCCGACCTTCCTCCCTCACTTTCTTCTCTCTTCTCCCTCTCTCTCTCTCCCTCTCCCACACTGTCTCTCTTTGATTCTGTTTCTCTCTCTGTCTGTCTCTGTCTGTCTGTCTGTCTCTGTCTTTGTCTCTCTCTCTCACTCTCTCTCTCTCTCTCTCTCTGCTAGTCCTAGGGTTTGAATTCAGGGCCTAGGCACTGTCCTTGAGCTTTGTTGCTCCAGGCTAGTGCTCTACTACTTGAGCCACAGCACCACTTGTGGCTTTTTCTGAGTGGTTTATTGGAGGTAAGAGTCTGTCTCATGGACTTTTCTGTCCTAGTTGGCTTTGAACCACAAAATCTCCAGATCTCCGCCTCCTGAGTGGTTAGGATGACAGCTATGAGCCCGCCAGTGCACTTAAAGTGTGTAATAACGCTAATTTCTTTGATAGATCTTTAATAAGAAATTAACAGGGTTGAACTCATTCTTCATACCAAACCGAGCCTTCTAAAATGAGTCCAGCTAATATTGCAAGAGCCGCTCCTGGTCTGCATGCTGATGGCGAGGACCTAGACGTTTGCAACAACGTTCTATACAAAAGAATCGGAAGACAGGACGATCCCCTTCTGGAACACAGAAGAATGTGGAGCAAAATGTATGTCTCGAGCAGCTGCTAGTGCTGAGATTTCCTGGGAGTGTACGCTGCTCTTGTATGTTCTATTGATCCCATGTGGCGACCCAGCACGGTGACAAGTCGCCACTGGCTCAACCCAGGTGCCTTCGGCAAGGGGCGGCACTACCAAAGGGGACAACACATGCACACCTCGGTTACACGCCTGCTGTTTGCGGGCAGAACAGGCATCTCTTTTAAAGCATCACAAAGGAAAGGCTTCCCAGATCGCCATGGTTGGCTAATGTTGCTAAACTGTGATTTTAGGCTCACCGGAGCGTGGGTTTAGTTAAACGTGTGCTTTTCGTGAAAATGCACCGCTTTTTTTTTTTTGCCCCTCCCCCAAGGCCCCTTTCCTGAATGGCCACTAGGGGTCAGTATAAAGACGCGGTTCCCTTACTGTGGGCCAAGGGGAATGGCAACTCCGAAAATGGTTTATTTATTTTTTTTTCCTTATGAACAAAACAAAACAAAAGAAAGCGAAGGAAAAACAACCGTGACAAAGACAATAACAATACAGCTTTACACTGGGACCGAACTACACCTCAAGTTAAGTGAGTCTGCATCTTCCATTGATTATGTCTATGGCCAACGTTTCCTTAAATAAGTGATCTTGTGATTTAGAATACATATTCGAAGTACATCTGCATGCGTTGGCCAGCAAGGAGAATGTAGGTAGGACAGGGGGTTAGGGTTTATTTTTTCTTTTTTTTTTTAGGGTTTATTTTTTCAAAGGATGGAGAGAGCACACGTCTAATAATCTCCACTTGTAAATAGCACTGTCTTGTGCAAAGGGATGTTCTGGTAACTTTGAGATATTTTGTGGGTTCTCCTTGCCTTCAAAATGACCATCATTATGGTCACAACAAAGGGGAAATTCCAAAGATATTGTAATTAGTGTAAGACTTAAAAATTAAAATGTTGAAGCAAATAAATATACAAGAATATGACCTGCTTTCTCCCTTGCTTTATTTAGGGGAGTGAAAATGTACATAGTGATATAAGGCCAGCACTCTTCTACTTAAGCAAGGCCACTGTCACGCAACACAGTATTGGCTGTTCTATATTGGAGCACTAGATAAGGCAGTGACTTTTGAAATATGACATAAGATGGTGTATGTGCGATACAATTTTTTTCTCTATAAACACTATGGCTTTCTAAGGCATATTATTCCAAGATTAATCCTAGACATCAAAAAGCATTTAGTTGATTCTTCCTTTTTGTAATAATAAGGAGAACTTTAATATGATGGGTCATCCATATATGCTGAGGACACTCATACAATTAAAAGACATTCAGAGGTACCCCAGGCGCTGAAATGCACATAGAACTTTAGGGGTTCCTTTGCGGTGTACTCCTTACTCATCATTTCCTTTGTGTGGCCCCACCACAGGTCACACAATAGCAGGACTGTCCCTGGAGAAGAGTTCTTTGTCTCTGCTATTGTGGAGGCTTGGCAGTGGCCCAGCAATCGATCAATTACTTTTATTTTGAAGTAACCACTATGTATGCTACTGTGGAGAATGGTCTTAGGTCACTACTGTTGTGGGCAGTCAAGAAGAAATAAAATAAATAAGTAACTAATTAGAAAAACAACAAGAAAATGGAGCTAAAAGGTTCTTAAATATTGAGAAATTGCCCCATCTTGCATGGAGTGAGCATGAAGAACCAGGGTTAGGCCAAGTAACCCATGGCATTATGCAGAGAGTAGGTCTTGATTATGTATTTATGATAGCAAAACCATTGCATTTTTGAGTTATTTTATCTATAGGTTATTAATTTGATTGGAGTTACTACTCTTTATATTTTTATTTCATTGCATTACTTATTTGCTAAAATACATTTTATTTCCTTATCTCGTCAGTAGTTTACCAATGGCCAAATTGAGTTAGTATTGGTAAAGGAAAAGGAAACATATTGAATTCTTTTCATTCTGGGGATAACTTTAATTCTGGTCAGAACCAACAGATGGCAGTGAAGTTATAAATTAACCATTTCCAATAGTCTCATTCTGTGCAGGTCAGCCATCAACAATTCTTAGTATTTGCATAAAAATGTAAAAATTTTTGATATGGTTCATAAAACATGAAATTTGGCAGAAAATATTCTGTTTCAAAAACAAACAGCTTCTTGTCTCAAAAAACTATTCAGAGACTATGAATTTTCAAACTAAGTAGCAGTATACCCAGGAAAGGGTACCTGTCCCAATTAACTAACTGGATTTTCATATCTAAAATTTGCTATTGCTTCTTGTTTTCTATTGTTACCTCTTTTTGTAGCTGGAGCTGTTTTAGCCTCCTCATTTATCTCAATAACAATATTCTCTCCTTTCACCACAAGTGAATCTAAGCTGTTCTTGCTCTTTCCTCTGCTGCCTTCAAAAAGGTCTTTTATTCTTATTCATTGCTGTTTGTGTTTTTACCCACGTACCCTTATTCTGAGGATAAAGAATGGAAAGAATGAATAGAAGGCTCTTACAGGTGGGCCACTGTGTATCCCACTGTTGGCTTCTACTATCTAAATAAACAAAACAACACTGATGATTATTTTAAGTTAGGTGGCAGAGGGTTTAGGCTTTGCTTGAAGTAGACTTCCTATAAGCTTGCTTTCTCTCAGATGCCTGCCGTGGTTTCCATACCAACAGAAATGGTTGATTCCTTCAGGGGTGCTGGTGGTGGAGATGGGCAATAATAATAACCAATGTGGCAGGCGAGTTATGTAGTATATTACAAAATAAGGGCAGCGAGGACAATTGGAACCATGTGTGTGTGTGTGTGTGTGTGTGTGTGTGTGTGTGTGTGTGTGTGTGTGTGTTGCAATCTGAAACACTGTGGTCATGGTAGGACTCTTTGAGGGCAGTGAATATAAAAGACCTTAGACCTCAAGTACAAAATACTGCTGGCAGTTGAATGTAATTGCCAAACATTCTCAGCAGAACATTCTCTGTGGTCTATTTTGATTTTCATCTCATTTTCCTCCACAATATTAGCTTATTTGTAAGCAAAAAGAGTTGCTGAGTGTTAGTAATTGTGTGAACTACAATCTCCTATACTACAATATTCATACAACCCAGACACCTGGGACTTGCTCATATCCCATATCCAGAGCACACACTCGGGGGCGGGGTGGCCTGGGAGGAGCTAAAGGAAGGGATTGGACCAGAACTTTCCAAGGTAGGGAGTTACAAGCTCAGGCAACCACACCCACAAGAAATGGCAAAAGTTCACCACTGGCAGCCTGCCCACGGGGGCCCACAAAACTGATTGCAAGCCCCAAGGGACTGCTCCCCACAAAATGTACTCAGTGAGTGAAGGAGAAGTGGCCCCAAGTTTCCTAGGGGGCTGAAAACATCACTACATGTGGAGTGACAGCCACAGTCCTCCTCTGCAGAGATTAACAGCAGGATGTATGGTCAACCAGAGGACTGGGGGAGGGCGGGGGAAGGATTTTGAAAGATTTTCGTTCAGATTCATTACCAATCATTAATCATTGAAGGAGATCAAATCTCAGGAGAGAGGCTGGAATCTCTGGAGCACTGAGTCAAGGCTCACAGATTGTTAAGACAAGCTGGGGAGAACCCATTTTCCATTAGATAAACAGGTTATAGGCTTTGCTGTGATTTTTCTGTGTTGTTTTGCTTTAGGAATGAATGCAATAAGGCTGGCAGGAAGATAGACAATGCGGCTCTGCTGGGTTCAGGTTAGAGAATCTTTTCAACCTTGCTTTTCAGCATTTGGTGTGCACATAGCACCTAGAACGCCACCAATTTCTTTCTGGTCTCAAAAACAAAAGCAAAATAGAAGAGCTGGAGGCCTATATCAAGTGGTAGTAAGCTCAAGACCCTGTGTTCAACCCTTCTCCCCTTCAACAGGAACCAAGTATCCTTTACTTAATATTTTAATTTTAAATATTTTTAGCTCTAAAAGTTGAAAGTCAAAACTATATAGATCTCAAGGACATGGAGAAAGAACCTCTTACTGAATACAAATGAGATAAAAAGAAAAGATTTAAGAAGAATGCATACTATAAAGTCAATAAGAGGTTTGAAAACCTGCTATTAAAATTTTACAATAAAGGTAAATGATAAAAAGTAAAGTGGGTTGGGGGGGGAGATCTAGTCCTAATTCTATGTTGATTCAATGCAGATTACTGTAAACTTGTTAATTCAATTGAAACAGAAAAATCTGAAGGCAGCCCCTTTAGAAATGATTTACCATTTTCTAATAGTCTCATTTTTATACAAAACTGTGAAGTGAGGGTAGCCAGACAACACACATCAAATCAAGACAACTATAGACTCTGATAGTCTAGGAAGTATTTTAGATGATGTGGTAATCTAAATGCATTAGAAACAGAAGTTCTTTTGTTAAGAGTTCCCCCCCCCCCCCCCGTGGTATGACTTTGCTGAGGGGAAAAAAAAATCACTGCAAATGCTATTTTAAAATTGCTACTTCCTCTGTCTCCATATTCTAGAAGTTGTGTGCTTTTCTTAATTTAGGAAATTAATGCATCAAAGATTGTAGCTGATGCAGGAACACAGTTTTGTTTTAATACTTCAGCATCTCTGCTATGTTTTCATTAGGCATTGTTAGATTTTTAGTCATTCCGCTGAGGTCTCATAAAATATTTGTGTGGGAGTAGAGAGAGGGAAAGAAAGGTTGAGAACAGATTAAGTATGTGAAGGGGAGAAGAGGAGGGTTCAAATTAGAAAAGGGTAGTTTAGCCACAGTGACTCAAAACAACAAGAAATAAGTTAACTCACATACCAAGTGAGATGTGGGAAAGGCATGGAATGATTATAGTCAAAACTTGACTTCAAGAATTTCTTGTTTTGTAAAACAACCTATATTCCGTTGGAGGACAGAACACGGTTGCTGTCTGACAGACATAGAACTGTCATCCTCCTATCTCTGTGTCCTGAGGAGTGATAGGCATGTGTCATTGTAGGGTCCACTTTAGCTATTTAATAGATGAATGCACCCCAAAAAGTTAGGTACATTTGCAAAGTGTTGGCTTCATTTGTTGGAAGACTGTTTGAATGATTTATTTTAAGTAGCTGTACAAGGGGGTTTCAAGTCAGATTATGAGTTCAATACATCCTGATATCAGCCCTTCCCCAAGATTTTTTTTTAAGTAGGCTTGATTCACATGAGGAAGGAAGTGGTTATAACCATGAAAGTCGGGTATGTGCCCAGCTTTTTTCTCCATGATCTTTGCCCAGTTCTTTTAGCTGAATCTTTTTTTAAAGTTTCGATATTTTTCCAATGTTTACTTGTTTCAAAATGGATCATTTCATTTCTTTCTAGATTTGTGAAATGTTTCTATAATGTCTCTAATAATATTTCCAGCATGATCCACTTTTCCCTGTGCTAGCAACTCCTATAAAAAATTAGCCTGAGCCAGGTACACTGGTGGCTCTCACGCCTGTAATAAATCCTGGCTACTTGGGAGGCTGAGATCTGAGGATTGAGGTTTGAAGTCAACACAGGCAGCAAAGTCAGGGAGACTCTTATCTCCAATTAATCACACAAAGAGCTGGAAGTAGTGCTCTGGCTCAAGTGATAGAGTGCTATCCTTGAGCAAAAGGAGCTGAGGACAGTAGCTAGGGCCAGAGTTCAAGCCTCAGCACCCTGGGGGGAAGGTAGCCTGAATCACATGGCTTAACTATTTCCTCAACAAACTGAGAAACAGTGACAGATTTTGTAATATCGTCAGGAAACCTAGTGGTTCTAACCTCATAAGAGATCCTAAAAATAAACCAAGAGAGTTTCCTATTTTTTTTTCCATAGTCCATCCTAAAAGCCAAAATAACCCAGTCAGTGGGAGTCTGTTGGCCTGTGCACGTCCCAGAACAGGCTAGACTGCACTTACTTGGCATTGGCAGGATGATTAGTCGTCAAGTTTGCCAGGGCCAGGGCTGCCGCCTCCCTCACTTCGTCATTGTCACTCTTCAGCAACTGAACTAATTGTGGAATCCCTACAGACAAAAGGAAAAAAAAGATGAAGGTGAAGATGCCTGGGCACTCTGGAAAACGGCCAGTCCTTCACCCCCTTACCCTCACCCATATGTAATTCTCAAAACCTCCTTGGTAGTTTGCGTACCCTGAGTACTGAAAAAGTCCTTGCTGCTGGAATTCTCGCTCATGGCTGAAATGGCTTGAGAGGCAGCGATTTTAGTTCCATCACTTTCCGAGCCAAGAAGGGTTACCAGGCTCTTCTCAACTTCTTGTTCATGAAAAAGTTTTCTATTTTCAGCTTTCATAAACCAAAAAGGGAAAACAAACAAACAAACAAACAAAAAACAACAACTTCAGAATCTGGCTGTAAAAACGGCATTACAAATTCTTCCTGACCCATCCAAAGTATGACAGGAATACAGGCTATCCGGTTAGTGCTGAAGTATGAACTAAACAGCAGGCGTAGTATGTAACCTTTAGAAGACAGAGATAATACAAAATGAGTCATAGATGTTGCAATTCTCTTCTCCCCTTATGGGAGGTTATTTTGATACTATGTGGAAGAAAATTCCATATTAAAGAAGAGGCAAATTTTTAGATTTCTTCTGCAAGAAACACCATTTAACACTAGACATATGCAGACCCAATGCAATGTGTCCACATAGGGTCTCCACTCACAAAAAAACTAAAACCTGTTGACTTGATGGTAAAGGTGAATACAAAACCAGGCGTTGAGCCTACTGTGGCCCAGCTTCAGGACTTCAACAATTGGAGAGGATCTGGGAGAAGAAAGTAGGAATGGATTATGGAGTTACATCTATCCATCTATCTACTATCTATCTACTATCATCTATCTGTCTATCTGACTATCTATCTTACAATCATAACAAAAATGTTGACAATCACAAGAAATTGCCATAATTGATCTATTAAAAAACTAAATTAGGATTCTGTTTATATCATGATATTCACGAAATTCTATCACTAAAACTACCTTGTAAGACACTACATTTGAAACTACAGTTTTGTTTTTTTGTTTTTGTTTTTGCTGGTCATGGAGCCTGGCTCTGTCCCTCAGCTCTTCAGCTCAAGGCTAGTGTTCTACCACTTGAGCCACAGCACCACTTCTGACTTTCTCTGCTTATGTGGTACTGAGGAATCAAACCCAGGGCCCCATGCATGTAAGGCAAGCACTCTACCACTGAGCCACCTTCCCAGCCCCTACAGTGGGTTTGTTTTTGTTGTTGTTGATTGGTTGTGTTTCTGTGATGCCAAGGATCAAATCCAGGGCTAGGCAAACACTCGTCTACCACTGAGCTCCACCCCTAGCTTGAAAGCAAACATTTCAAATGTTCTGTCTCCTTAGCATTTTTTTCTCCTCTTGATTTAGTTGTTTTTAAATGACAATCTCATTGCTACACTAAAGTAAATGTTTAAATTAGAGCACCAAAACCTATTTTTTGTCTGAACTCTAAATTTTAAAAACTTGTGTCCTAGTTAATTTGAAATATTTCTAACTTTTATGTTTGTAAATAATTTTATACCAAATTTAGTTTTAGCATCAAAAAAGGTACCACATACCATAGTGAGAAATAACAGCATTATACATTGGTTATTTTCAGATCCTTCAAAATACTGTCAGATCTGATTCTCCACTAACTGCCTTTGTAAATTTTATAACTTAACCTTGATAAAATCAATTTTCATGGTTAAAATAGCATTGCAGCAGGGTGGGTATTCTGAGGATGGTGATCATAATTTAGATTACAACTTCAACTGTGGAGCCAAGTGATTGCTTATTCATGTTTTAACCAAGTTAATTTCTTCCAGAAATATTTTTAAAGAAACTAACAGCAACTAAGTTGCTATTTTAAATGTCACAAGACCCATTGCAACAATGAGATGTCATTATGTCGAAAAACGAACTTTACAACTTTGGGGGGGAGGGGGAGCGGGGAAGATTGGGTGGGGGGGCAGAGGGAGGATGGGAAGGGATGGGAAGGGGAAACAAAGGAGGAGGCTACAATGCTTGATAAGAAATGTACTCATTATCTTGCCCATGTAATTGTAACCCCTCTGTACAATCTTTTCACAATAAAAAAATTTCAAAAAAAAAAATCAACCATACAGTAAAAAAAAACAAAGTCACAAGAATTCTTGTGGCCCAGCAAAGTGTCTTTCTCCTATAAGCCAGTCTATTCTGAGATCTGAGGATCAAGGATCAAGAAACTCTTTATTTCTAGTGAACCATCAAAAAGCCAGACATAGAGGTATGGCTCAAGTGGTTAGAGCCTCAGCCTTAAGTGGTAAAGCTAGACAAAAGCTCAAGGACCTGAGTTTAAGCCATAGTACTGGCCTGAAAAAAAATTCTCTTTAATAATTCTCCAAAATCCATTCATTTTTGTCTGTGGAACTTAAACTTGGGGCCTAGGTGCTGTCCCTGAGCTTTTGTGCTAGCACTCTATGACTTTGAGTCACAGCTCCACTTCTGGTGTGTGTGTGTGTGTGTGTGTGTGTGTGTGTGTGTTTGGTGGTTGATTGGAGTCTTGTGGACTTTCTGGCCTGGGCTGGCTTCAAACTGTGATCCTCAGATCTCAGCCTTGTGAGTAGCTAGGATTACAGGTGTGAGCCATCAGCACCTGGCAAGCTCTTCCTTTTTACAGAGCAGTGTGTCAGTCAGATGATGCCAGATTTATAAATACTTGCTGGCCTTTGTTCATGGGTTACAGACATGTCCTCCCCAGGCTATAACCAACAATGGCTAAGCTCCTATCATTGCTGTTGATCTCCCTGTGACTTGTGAGCCCATCCTTCTAGTCCCTAGCATGGTGATAACTTCCAAATTAAAACTCATGCAGTTTAGAAGTGTATTTGACAATGATAAAGCTGCAGTTAATGCACAAATCTTTAGCATGTAGCTCCTAGGATGTCTTAAAGAAGATGTAATGAAGCTGTAATCCTTACTAGTTTTCACCAAAAAAATATTCACAAAATTTCCTAGAGCCTAAAAAATATTCAAGAGCCTTGATGCTTGCACAGAATATCTCAATAGCGCATGCTTAGGGTGGATTTTTGTTGTTGGGGTGGAGGGAAGCAGGAAATACGGGCCAAGAAGCAATAGTAATTAATTTGAAAAGACTGACATTGGAGTATGTAATTGTTGCAGTAACAGTATATGTGCAATTATTGGAAAGATTTTTTTAAAAAAATAAATAAATACTGTGGGCAATTAGTTTCTCAACCCTGCTGGGAGTGTTCTCAAAATCCAGCTGTGTTCACCAGCCTTCAAGAGTGCTGACTGCAGCGGGGCTATAACAGATTTAAGAGATGAATTAACATCTTAACCAAGTACTTTTTACACGGAGAAGTAAAGTATTTGTGCTTTAATTATGCAGATAATAAAGATGCTGTTGATTGAGGAATGGCCTTTAACAATAGCACTCACTCAGTCTCATGAAAGGGGGAAAAAAACTGTGAGGTTTTGCTGCTGTTAGGAGTAAATCCATGTGTAATCATGCTTTTCTTTGCCCATTTGCAGAGGTAGCTATTGTGCCACCTTTGCTCCTGCTGAGATGTTAATGCCAGTTCATAAACCACCCTGCAACGTGGTAATTAACACCTTCCTCCTACTGGTACCCTGTCAAAAACATCCTGATCCTGACTCTCCAGGCAGGGATGAGATGGGAGGCTGTTAAAATGTTCTTCCCTACAAACCAAACCTTAAAAAATGCACAAAAGTGTGTGTGGTGTGTGTATATATGTGTGTGTGTGTGTGTGTGTGTGTGTGAGAGAGAGAGAGAGAGAGAGAGAGAGAGAGAGAGAGAGAGCGAGCAGTGTTTTGGACATACAATGACAATGCCAACCTTCTTGCTCAACAAATTCTTCTGATAGAAAGTAAGAAGAATTTTGTAAATATTTGTCCTGACCTCCTTATGGGGTTTTCTAAACTTTGTGGGGAAAAAAAAATTGCTTGAAGTTTGTACTCATTTACTTCCAAAACAGAAAAAAAATTAAGTGATAACACTGTTAAT
>NW_012267240.1:10042036-10078720 GCF_000151885.1 Dipodomys ordii
TAGCACACTACCACTTGAGCCACAGAGCCACTTCCAGCTTTTTTCTTTTTGCTTATATGGTGCTGAGGAATCGAACCCAGGGCCTCAGGCATGCAAGGCAAGCACTCTACCACTGAGCCACCTTCCCAGCCCCACACACAATTTTTTTTTAAAAAGATTTTAAATGATAGTTAAAACCTGAAAGACAATGGTAAAGGAGTTATATAGGCAGGTAGCTGATTGAGAAATCTCCCTGGTAATGGAGTTTTGATTAGACCATGGAAGAAGTTCACTTCTGTGCTGGGCTTTCTGGGTGTCTCATAGTGACAGAGTCCCTGCACAAGTCTTTTGTTGAATTATAGTAGGAATTGATGACGGCCTGGTAGGAAACTGGTGGCATATATAAAGCAGAATAGGCTATGCTGTGTTAAACCATGTAAAATTATATTTGAATTGCTATGGGCCAGAAAGTTATTGATACCTTGATACATAACGGAATTAAAACTTTTGATTTGTTTCCCACCCTCTTTAAGTTGAAGACCATGGATATTAATAGGATAAACTAGGATGTTCAAAATCTGAATCTAGACTATACAGAAAAAAAATATAAGATTGTAGTGTAGCATAAATAATATGCTCCAGAGCACAAGGGAGACTGAGCAAGAACAAATAGCTAACACCAATAGTTGTATGATTGTTGGAAACAAAAGAATCTCTAATGCCAAGTGAGGCAATCTGGATTTGATCCTGTTTGTTCTAGAGTCTAAGTTCTTTGGAGACAAATGGATCCAGGAGATGAATGGGCTTCGGGACATCCATAAGCCTCTTGAGATTACACATGTAAATTTGGGCAAGACAAGACTCTCAAATTCAAAACTCCCCAAAAGTAGAGCTTGGGTAATGTCATTGGAGGTGCTTGGAAAATGTCAGCGATAACAGACAGAAATTCCGAAAACATGTTCGAATTAGATAAAGATTGGATATTTGTGAGCAGATAAGCAAGTGAGAGGAGAAATAGTCATAAGTGAGATTTCCTAGGAAGATTTTAAAAAGATGGATGACAGAAAGATAAGTGTAAAATGGAAATGAAAAGCAAAGAAGAGGAAGTTGGTAAGGATGAGGGGTTGGTTTGGCAATTTGGAGAAAGGGAAAAGAGAATCATTTAATTGAAATAAAAAAGCAATAATTTTTTTCTTTCCATTATATAAAATCTTTTCTCTCTGTTTCCCTCCCCTCCCTTCTCCTCTCCTCTCCCCTCTCCCTCCCCTCTCCCTCCTCTCCTCTCCTCTCCTCTCCTCTCTTCTCTTTTCTTCTCTTCTCTTTTTACTTTTGGTGATAGTGAGAGTTGAACTTAGAGACTCAACCTTTTGAGCCATTCCCCTAGCCCTTTGTGCTTTAGTTATTTTTCAAATAGAGCTGGCCTGGACCATGATAATCATATTCACATTTCCCATGTAGCTGCCATGATAGATATATGCCACTTTGCCCAGATTTTTCTTGGCAGAGATAGGAGCTCATGAGCTTTTGCCAAGGCTGGCCTCATGGGATTATGAGTAGCTAGGATTTTAAATTTGAACCACTGCACCTGGCTCCAGTCTCTATTTAAAAAATACAGTTTATGATACTTATCCACACATTTCAAGAGAGTATTTTAGATAAAAGAAAGTCTTGAAGAGGTAGGAGAATGGTCACTGGATAGCCTAAGAATTTAGTAAGCAGGGAGAGGATGAACAAACAAAGATCCTGGAGTCTGGCAAAGTCCTGGTGAAAGGGAGCATGATTTGCTGACAAACGGCACAGATGAACTCAATGCAGATTTTGTCATTAGGTTCTAAAATATAGACAGAGGAGACACGACTTAAAACTGGAATGCAGTTATTTTAGAACATGAAGAAGTGGAGTCAGAAAGCAGTGAGTGCCAGAAAGAGCTACAAGTTGCTCTGCTTGAATTACTTTGTGCTACAAATTGAAAGTGGGTTTCCAACAAATGGTGCTGGGGAAATTAGAAAATTAGAGATCTCTGTGCAAAAGCATGAAGGTATACATTTCTCTCATATCATATGCACAAGTTAACTCAAAGTAGATCAAAGACCTGCATGCAAGAGGGGGAAGTGTAAAAGCCTTTGGATAGGAGAAAGACCTTGTCACACTGGATTTGGTAATGAGTTCTCAGATATAAAACCAAAAGCACAGGCAATAAAATAAAAGAAATGAATGAGCCAGCCACTCTGGGCAGAATCTAGTCAATGCCGTCCATATCTATCCATTACACCTTTCTTCAGCTCTCGGTTAGCTAGGAATATGGGGTTCTTGGGGGAGGGAGGGCTGACCAGTTCCATTTGGCAGATTACTATATAGATACTTTTTCCAGTACTAAAATCCTCCCAGTAGTTCTACCTGTTATCCTAGCTACTTAGGAGGATGAGATCTGAGGATCACCGTTCAAAGCCAGACTGGGTAGGAAAGTCTGTGAGATGCTTATCTCCTATTGAACAGCAAAAATCCAGAAGCAGAGCTATGGTTCAAGTGGGAGGGTGCCAGCCTTGAGTAAAAAAAAAAAAAAGCTTAGGGACAGTGCCTAGGCCCTGATTTGAAGCACCAAGCACACACACGCGCGCGCGCGCACACACACACACACACACACACACAAATAAAAATCTTAACTTCACAGCCTTCCATAGATTGGCACTGATAATCTAACTCATCAGGTGCCCTGCTGCTGACCTCATTAAAATGTAGTCTTGAAGAAATCCAGTATGGCTGGAAGAAATGTCTCCCACAACTTACCCACAGACAAATGTACAGACGTGAGAAGGTATGTTTAGACTATACATCACTTAAAAGAGTCAAAAATGTCATCATTTCTAAGAGTAGTATGCAGAAGGGGAAAAATAAAATCACATTTTTCATTAAATAAAATATTCCAAATATACATAAATTAAAACTGTGATTACAGCCCAAGTACTGATGATGAAATTAATCTCTTCTATTTTACAGATTTATGTCAACCTGGCTTGTCACTGAAACAAAAACCACATTATGTATATACTATGAGCAAATTATTTTTCCTAGATCTATTACATAGTACTCCCAGACTCCAGCTGCAACTTGAAATTACCTTATACATGTCAGTTTATAAGGCTTGCTGGAGACAGTGTTTTCAGGATCACAACAATATCACCCCAAAGCCAGGAGGAGTACCCATCTTTAAATCTAATTTAGGAGGGAAATGTTTGAAAACTGCGAGATGATAATAAGATAATGGGGCATTTACGGTATCTCTCCATCTCTAACTCCTCACCAGTGAGATGTGTTTTGGTTTGCCATCGTGGTCTCATGCTAGGCTCTAATGGTGACCGAGAAGCATTATCAGTATTAAAGATGAAGTCTAGTGAGGGGAGAATAGCAGGGGTTCTATAAAGTTGAGACATACAATCGTAAGCTGCTTTGGTGATGGCTTTGGCTGCATTCTTCTGAATGTCGGGAATGGTGGAGCTTTCTGCAAATGACAGGAGTTTTCTCAGCATCCCGGTCTGGTGCAAGAGCAGCATCGTGTCCATATCCTCCAGGCAGTTGGCAATGACTGCCAGGGCTTCTACATGAAGGTCGCTCCATTCCTGACAACAACGAAGACACACTCTGCCTTAAAAAGTGATATGAAAACAAAGGAACTCTTCCTGAACTTCATTACCGGAGGAAGTGAGATCTAAACAGAATTTTGTTACAAGGCACAGGTGTTTCAAGCCTGTGAGCCTAGCTTAGGAGGCTGAGATGTGAGGATCACCATTCAAAGCCAGCCTGGGAAGCCATGAAACTCCTATCTCCAATTAGCCCCCAAAAAGTTGGAAGTGGGGCTGTGGCTTAAGTGGTAGAGCGCTAGCCTTGAGCACAAAAGCTCAGGGTCAGTGTCTAGGCTCCCTTCAAACCTGAGAACCTACATGCACGTGCTTTCTCTCTGTCTCTCTGTCTCTCTCTCTCACACACACACACAAACACACAGGACAAGACAAGACAAAACAAAACAATATCATGCAAGAAAACATGGCCATATATAGAAAATGTGAATTTACAAATCTGATGATTAATGGATCCCAGGCAGGACACACAGGTTCTGCTGCTTCTATGCGAACAGATATACAGAAAGCTAAAGATAACAAGCAGATTTCAAAGGGAGCCCAAGGGAAACACTGCATTCTGGGAAGCGATGTCCTAATTAGTGGCTGAAATGTTACCAAACATAATGTCATTCAGAACAAGAAGCAACATGCTAAACGGAAATACATACATACATATACACACACATCTATTAATTAGTAGTTTTGTTATTGAGCGAATATATGGTTTCCAAATTTAAAGCAAAAGGAGATTCTTCCAGAAAAGTTAAAAATGTGAGAATTTATGCCAGCATATTAAGTGAAATGCTTCTAGTTGAAGGGAAATGACTCAGTGGACCATGTAGATGTACAGGAAGGAACAAATGTGTGAACAGATATAAAAAAAAACTCTGACACATAGACACTACACACAGAGATGTGTAACTTTTTTTGTCCTTGTTTTTTTTTGTTTGTTTTTGACAGTGCTGGGGTTTGAACTAAAAGCCACCTGCCATTGCTCAGCAGGCGGTTTCCCCTTGAGCCACACCTCCGGCCATTTTTGCTCTAGTTATTTTTGAGATAGTGTCTTGCTTTTTTGCCTCGGTGGCCTGGACAGTGATTCTGCTATTAATGCTTTCCATCTAGCTAGGATAACAGACACTGAAACCATTTTTTTTCTGTCTGATGGATGCTCAAGAATTTTTTGGCCTGGGCTTGCCTCAAACCACCATCTAAATCCTGCGTAGCTAGAATTACAAGTATGAGCGACTGTCATCTGGCTTCTGGTTTTCTTTAAAAGATAGATGATATAGGACTGTTAAAATAAAAGTCATTGTTACATGGTGCTGTTGGATGTGTAATGAACAACAACAACACTTAGAATGGGAAAAGTAAGTAAAACATATTGTTACAAGTATCCAGTGTTTTACTTGCATTCGTTCACTGTTATTCTAAGTAGATCTAATTATTTGTCTTAATTATGGTATGTTTAAGTAAATTTAAGCAACCATCAGAGCAACAACTAAGTAGAAAGAGACACAGCAAGGAAGCCCAATGGAGAAATACAATGTTAAAACAAATCAACATGACAGAAGGCCAGAAGGAACCATGTAATAAAACCACACAAGCTGAAACACAGTAACAAATGGCCCACCAAAACACAAACAAATCAATAAGTCATTATATGAAAATCAAGGGGAAACTCTAACTCAGTAGGCAACTGGATATTATATGTTCCACAGGTAAAACTGTGCAAAAAATCGTATTCTCTACCATAGGCAAACTTTGTTAGACTTAACTATTTGTATTCATGCAATGAAAATTGTATTTATGTTGCTTTTTAGTTGTTCATTACTATTATCTAGAAACAAAATCTTTTTTTTTCTGTATTGGAATTGTATCCTGTGACCTGTATAGATCTGCTTACCAGTTCTAATAGACTTTTTGGGTTTTCTGTATACACAGTCAAATAATCTGTGAATACATGCAGCTTCATTTACTCCTTGTTTATTTTTTATTATTTTTGAGACAAAATTTTGCCACATAGCCCAGGCTATCCTTGGATTCTCCAGCCTTCCTGCCCCAGTTTATGAGTGCTGGGAGTACAGGCATGCACTGCCGTGCTCAGACTGTTGGTCTTTTATACTTTTCTTTGTCCTGACCTTGTTGCCCTGGTAATGATCTCTAGACACTGAAGAGTTGATGGTCGCAAATCTGTAGGTTTTGTGCCCCATCTTAGGTGAGGGTAGTGAAAGACCCTTTTATACTTCACTATTATTTGAAAATTTTCAACTAAAATGCATGTATGAACTTTGAAAAATATACTTTTTACATATTTCCTGGCTCTGTAACAGTAATATTTTTTAATCTGTTAGTCTCATTTTTCTCATGTATAAAATGGGGTCAGTATGCAATAATTTTATGTGGTATGTTATAATTATTCTCCTTTTATAGGAAAAAACATCAGCAAACTCTTTATTTATTTATTTATTTTGTTGGTCATGGGGCTTGAACTCTGGGCCTGGGCACTGTCCCTCAGTTCTTCAGCTCGAGGCTAGCACTTTACCACTTGAGCCACAGTGCCACTTCTGACCAAACTCTTAAGAGTCAGAAACTTAATGCAAAACATGCAGGTAATTCCCATCACAAAATGGATGCTGTTCCTTTTTATTTTATTTTTTTTTTAAATTTGGCACTGAAGTTTGAAAACCCAGGACCTGATGTTTGCTAGACAGGAATCCTGCCACTTAAGCCACACTTAAGAGCTTTTTGCTTTTAGTTAATTTTTCAGATAGGGTTTCATGTTTTTTTCCCAGAACTGGACTTAGCTGGGATAGGTGGGATAGCAGGTATGCAGCACACTGGTTTACTTGTTGAGAGAAAGTCTCATTAACTTTTTGCCTGAGCTAGTCTCAAATTTTAATCTTCCTGATCTCCACCTCCTGAGTAGCAGGCCTTATAGGCAGGAGCCACTGTACCTGGTCAGATTTCATCCCAGTTAGTAACTATTAGAATGGAAGCAGTGGATATGCGTTCTATGTATTGGCATGTCACTCTGGAGGGAGGGCAGGGGACATTCAAAAGCTATCTGAATCATTCTAGAACAATTCTGTGCTATTCAGGAAGTGCTAGGTTGATTTTGCAAGTGGGAAGTATGAGGAGAAGGCATACAGATTCTTGAAATGTGAAATTGATTCCTAAACAACATAGGAGGAAATATGGAAATTTAGCTCTAATATTTCTCAAAATGCTTAGAAAGGAAATTACTCTGTTTATCTCATCCTAGGAGAAATCATGACAGAGAAAGATTAAAAAATTAATTCTAGGTGCTTCAGGAAATCTGGAATGTTCTAATCCAGGAAGTTATTATTATTATTATTATTATTAATTTAAAATGACCTCTATAGTTAGCTTGATTTAATCAAGCTAATACATTTTATGAAATACTAAATGAATGATATGGTTATTCTTTATAATAAAAATTTATTCATACTCTGCCAGTTTAGGAGATGTATTTCTTAGAGAGGCTTGAATGAACACCCAAGTACCTTCGTTTCTAGGATCTTGAGAAGATGCTCGAGCACTTGATTTTCTCTGAGCATTGCCCGGGATTCCTTATCATTTGTAATAACACCAAAGGTTTTAAGAGCCAACAGCTGAATGACTGGATACTCTGATTTCAGGAGTTCCATCATAGGAGGGATGGCATTTAGTTCCTGCAGTAGAGTTCGACATTGAAAATCCTGCCACAAAATACACATGATCACATCAGTAAGTTCTGTAGCAAAATACAGGCTCATGAACTGAGAAGTACTATTTGGGGGCGTGGGGGGGGCGGTGGGCACAGAACATTGTAAGTCATGATTTTCTCATCTTTTATCCCTGATGTTCTTGTCTTTCAAATAAAGGGAAGTGTACTCTGAATTGACAACACCAAAATACTCATGGTCAACAACAGGAAACAAACAAGATCAATGACTTTTATGATATCTATTGTTTATTATTCAGTAAATTGTTATTCTAAACAGCATCATCATAAAATCTATGCATAATAAAATTCTTTTCACATTCAAATGTACTGTTTCCAATAGTAATTGATAAGGCATGGATGCTAGCATTGCATTTTGTCTTCAAATGGACTGTCTATGAGATTTTTATGTGTCTAAGCAGTGTTTATGTTGTATGGCAAATTTGTAGCAGGGCTAGCCCAGGTGTGTGGCCTTTGCAGAAGTTATCTGTCTTCATGTATGGGTCACTACATTCTGGACAAGTTGTTTTACATATGAAAACAGCATTTGTGAGAGGTAACAGCTCTAGTGAAC
Source organism: Dipodomys ordii (assembly GCF_000151885.1). Lineage (NCBI taxonomy): Eukaryota > Metazoa > Chordata > Mammalia > Rodentia > Heteromyidae > Dipodomys > Dipodomys ordii. The sequence continues at coordinate 10,049,931 of NW_012267240.1, forward strand.
AGAAGGGAAAACAGAAAAGCCATGAAAAGCCACCCCAATTCCGACTACTAAATTATATTTTTCATCAAAATCTAATCAATATAACAGTGGTAAAGGCAGAAAAGTTCCCACCATTAGCTCCACCTTCCCCCCCATGCCGACATTTCTCCTTCAACTGGCCTTGAATATTTAGTTTAACAACTAGAGATAACTTTATGAGCTGAATTATATGCCCCATACTTCAGAATATGGCCTTATTTGGAAATAGTCAACAATCATTACAAATGTAATGAGGTCAGGCAAGATCAGTCTGGTCTAGCCTTTAATGACATCGTTATAAGCCTGATGTTTTTATAAAAGATGACAAAGAGGGAGGCTGGAGTGTTCCACCTATAAGCCAAGGACCTCCAAGAATTGCTAGTCACCATGGGTAAAGATGGAGTTCTATCTACTCTGGGAAAAGAGTATGACCCTACTAATACCTTGATTTTGAACCTCCTCCCCTCCCCTCACCCCACCTTTAACAGTAGTACTAAGGATCTTGTTCCTTGCTAGTTGTTCTGTTAGTAAGAATTGTGGAGGTCTTGCTTTCATTTCAGCTTGGTTTATAAATAGGACAATAAAGCTGAAAAGAATCTTGAAATAAAAAACAAAAAGCACATGTATAGGAATTAAATTTAAAGCTGTTCCATGAGGTAAAGACTCATCCAGAGAAGCAGAAAGGAGCTGAGCTTCTTCTTCAGAATGGCTCTTTAAGCCCAGACAAGATGCATGCTAATACATTCTGTGGTGGTTAGTTCTGAGTGTCAACTTGACTGGATTGAAAAGCACCCAGGAACTTAGTAAAGCAAGCTGCAGGGTGTGTCTGTGAAGCTTTTCTACAGATTAACTAAGTGGGAAAGGTCTACCCTAAGTACAGTGATACCACTCTGTGGCTAAATAAAAGGGGAATAGAAGAAAGCCCTGAGCACAAGTATTCACTTTCTCTCTGTTTCCTGGCTACCATGATATGAGCTGCTCTCCTCCACCATGCTGTACCTGCCATGACTGCTGTTCCTCCTCAGAAACCAGGAGCCAAAATAAATCCTTCCTTCCTTCCTTAGTCATTCTGCCAGACATTTTGTCACAGCAACAAAAAGTCTAACACTGGCAAGGAAGCTTGTGAGCCCATCTGTGCCCCTGTCTAGATACTTGGTCTCTCAATTAACCCTCTTCCTCTCCCTCACTTTTTGCTTGAATAGCTCTTTTCCATTTTTTTTACTGAAAGCTATTTAAAATAACATTTTGTGTTTTCAGTTGATGCAAAGCTTATGAAATGTTGTGATCATTAAGGGTGTGATCAGGAAATCAGTAGAGAAGGCAATTAAAATTTCAGGACACTGACCTGGGAGGGATGGAGGTGTGGGTGTCAGGGGAGGTGTGGGAGGGGAAGGAAAACAGCCCAATGGGGTAGCATCTCACTATGGGGAACAATGCATTCTGTCTGGCACACTCAGCTTACTAGGATTTCACCAGCAGTAAATGCAGTCCGAAGCCTTGGTGTATAGAACAAGTCACATATTCCCTTCAATGCACTTAGATTAGCAGGGTTAGATCAACAGGTCACTTCCCAGGTTTGACATCCATCTTAGATTTCTATTTCTAGAAGGACACTGTATCTTGACTAATCCCACTTTAATCTGCATACCACCTTATTCTTTTAAAATAGATATGCATTCCTTAAAGTATTCTTTCGTGAGAGATAATTACTTAATATTTGAAGATCGAAAGGTATCTATATTATATTATTATTATTATTGTTGGTGATAAGTATTTAGAGTACCGAGAAGTGATGATACAAAACTGTTGAGTTAATTTTTGTGTGTGTGTGCCAGTCTTGGTGCTTGAACTCAAGACCTGAGCATTGTCCCTGAGCTTTTATGCTCAAAGCTAGCACTCTACCATTTAAGCCTCAGTTCTACTTAAGAGGTTTTTGGTGGTTAACTGAAGGTGAGAGTCTTATGGCCGTTCCTACCCAAACTGGTTCTGAAGTGCCATCCTCAGGTACCAGCCTTCTGAGTAGCCAGGATTACAGGCATAAAGCACAAGTGTCTGGCTCTTACTTTTAAATGGAAACTTTTTTTTCTGGTCTGAATCTTGGATGCTCAGGGTCTGAGTGCTGTTCCTGAGCTTCTTTTGCTCATGGTTAGCAGTCTACCACTTGAGCCACAGCATCACTTCCATCTTTTTCTGAGTAGTTTTTGGAGATGATTGCCACACAGCCTTTCCTGGCAAAGCTGGATTTGAATCAAACCGTGATTCTCAGATCTCAGCCTACTAAGTAGGCATGAGCCACCAGTGCCTGGCAAAACAAGTAAATTCTGTGACTAGAATTTGCAGTGTTGAGGATTGAGACCAGGGCCTCCTAAGCCAAGCAAGCTTTCTACTGTTAAGCTACATCCCTAGTAATTAAACACTTTTGAGAAGCCAGTCTTACCTGTATCAAGTTGTAAATGCATTCAATAGAATTCTTCTTCACATCAGGGTCTGGGCTACTCAGCAGTCGAATGAGTGGTTCTAAGCCACCATTTTCAAATATTTGTGCTTTACCTGTATACTCTACAGACATGTTTGCTAGACAGAGACTAGCAAACTCATGGATAACAATTTCTTCTGTACATAAAAACATAAATACCAATATGTTAGATGCATATTCAACTTATTCAAATCTTGCGTATAGTCTACCTTTTCTTTTTCATTTTTGGTGCCAGTCCTGGGGCTTGAACTAAGGGTGTGGTCCCTGAGCTTTTGTGACCAAGGCTAGCACCTTACCAATTGTGCCACAGCTCCACTTTTGGCTTTTTAGTACTTACTTGGAGATAAGAGTCTCAAAGACTTTCCTGCCCAGGCTGGCTTTGAGCTGTAATCCTCAGATTCTCATAGTTAGCATTATAAATGTGAGCCACCAATGCTCGACTAGCTCACCGTTTTTTCATATGTCAATATGTAGTTATGGTTTGCAAGACTTTAATGACAGTTCACAATTGGTGACTCATAAACTTTTCAATATGTACTTTAAGAAGTGTAAAAAGTAACCATTTGCATTTTTGAAATTGAGGTTAGGATGTAAAGTTACCTTCTGGAGCAAGCTGGGCAATGACAGAATTCATGATATCTAACTCCCTTAACAGTTTCTTGATGTCACCTATAAAGGAAGAAACAGAATACTGATGTTCAATCAACTTAATAATGGTGTGAGACCCTGTCTTAAAATAACAACAACAATAAAAACTAAAGCAAAAAAAATGGAGGGCTTGAAAATTTCATTTAAGTGGTAGTAAGTACAAAGCCTTGAGTTTAAATCCCAGCACTACAAAAAAAAATACACTCTCTACTGATTAAGAAACAATATTCAGGGCCTTTCAAAGGTTCTGGTGAATTGAACAACACACATCCTCTGGAAGTGAGTGTTTTTCTCATGTGAATCCAGGCTGTGTTACTCAGAACCATTTTTGTGATAGCCATAGCCAGGTTTTTTTTTATAGGCTTGTTAAAAACTCTTATATGCACATTCCCTGTGTGCTGTACACTCTCCACTCTCACATCCTTCAGATCTCCACTGAGGGGAATAATACTTGGGCTCTGTGAATTGGGATCCTGCTGTCTCCCTGACTGATTGCTGCCACAGTTAGAGGCCACACCACATCTACTGTGGACAAGTGATACCACGTCTTGGGCAGCCAAACAAGCCTAAGGATTTCAGGCTGTGAAATTTTCTTCTCATTCTCAATTTTGCCCAAATGGCAAGTGATATTGGCGAACACCCTTCACTAGGTCTCTCCTCTCCTCTGAACCATATCCTTGCAGCTGAATGGATGATTCCAGTTCACTGGCAACTCTGTAAACTGGTGACCCAATTGATTGGTTTGTTCTTCTGCTTTTTGACACCAGATTGTTCATAGAAGCTTTCTTTTCTTAAGGTTAAATCAGCAAAACAGAACAAGCAAACTGCTTTTTTCCCCACTTTCAAGACAGTATTGATCTCTGTCCCCTTCTTTTTACATTCTTTGCAGTGGCAACTGAATTGGAACTCTGACTTATTGAACCGGAGAGCCAGAACTTCATTTCCTGAATGATATCCCCATCATCTGTTTTAATTGCATTCTTATTCGCAAGTTTTGGTGCATAATGTTGACCTGTTTAATTTATTCTTGACCTTGAATATATGCTTCCATTCCAATTTTTGCTAACATATAATGCTCTTCAGATACCTGGAGGAACATAATATGGGCTTCTTCCGAAACTACCTTTCATGTGGGTTTTGACATAAGTCCCTTATATGTTGTTTCATTGAACTAAATACCCACTGGCAGGAGGAAGATGTCAATATAGTTTCATTTTGGTTAAAAAAAAAAAAAGGAAGATTTAACAAAGCAACTTAGATGCCTCTCCTGAAAGACCTCAGCTTGACACAGGCATATAGATCATTCTGGAGGGGGGCGGGGAGTGTAGGAAGAAAAAACAAGAGTATCTGCTATGGCAAAAGGGAGAGATGCCTCTCCTAGGAATTCTTGTAGCACCTGGCATGCTATTGGAACCACCACGAACAAAGTGGTTTCCTTGACTACATGAAAACCACGTGAAGATTTGAATTTCTGAAGACGCATCAAGTTATTGGTGGGGGGTGGGGGGAGAGGAGGCTGCTCAGCAATGATGAATTAATTATGCAGCTGCCAGAGGTGCCTTCATTTGCATGTTAGTCTGGAGACACAACTTTTCATTTCCATCCAATGACCAATTGCTCATTTTCATCCTGAGTTTTCACGGACATGTATGCAAAGTGGAGTTGTAGCTGTTAATGTGTTGACTCTATTAAGAAGCGGAGAACTTCCCAAGCAATTAGGATCCACATCAGCAAATACTCCCAATAGAAAGCAGTCAAGTTAAATAATGGTTTGATGTTTTCATTCAATTCGTGGAATCAAAAGAAAGCCTTTCATCATAGCATCACCATTCATCATCCCACGTGTATTCACCATGTCATACCACCATTAATCATACCGGAGAGCCATGGAGCCATTGAAGATTCAAAGGCAGCAGCAGCTCTCCCCATTGGTTAAGCTTTGCAGATGCAGATGTGGCTCCTCCTCAGAGCCCTGATCAAACCCAGCCAATCAGGATGGAATGGGGCAGATGGGTAGATGGATGGATGGATGGATACAGATTAAATGAACAAACACAGATAAGAAAAAAAGTCATGGAGCCTACATTACATTAGAAAATGTGCATTATGCAGCATGCAGAGAAAATGAGAAAGGTAGGGAAGCAGGGGAAAGAATCTCTGCTTGTGGTTTGCTGAGACTATGGTCAGAAGGGGAAAATTATGAGGATTTTAGCCACATACCCTGACAGGCTGAGTTTCATGGACTGAATTCAGTCAACAGTTGTAATTTAAGTTTTTATTACATTACAGAGGCTTTTGATGGGCTGGCTCACAAACTACCATTATGACACAGGAAATGATTTACACCTGTCAAAATGCATCCTGTTCACAAGTCAGAAACAACCTTTATTGGAGTGCATGGTTTTAGCCAAACAGATATTCTAATAGATGTGATAACATATTTAACTAATATTATCACACCATACTATCAAATATATAAAAACCATTCAAGCAAGTAAGGAATAAATATGTACATTTAAAATTTATCTTTTACAGGCAATAGTTTGTAGTTTCAAAAAATCCATTCATCAAAGCTTGGCACCTTTGGCTTGGCCTGTGACCCTAGTTGCTTGGGAGATGGGAAAGAGAGAGGGGCTGGACATAGTGGCCTGCACTGAAACCCCCACAATGACAGCAAGCCTGCATAGGCATGTTGGGCTTAGCCATGGGCCTCCAAATGGATCAAGACACCACCCTAAACATAACTAGTGAAAACCAAGGGTGCAGATATGGCTCAATAGTATCACTCCACCCTAACAGCCCTGAAACTCTGCGTTCAAACCCCAGTGCTGCCCACCAAAACATCTACCAGAAGGCTGGTCTTTACTATGAAATATATGTAATGGATATTTTACATGTAGGCAGGTAAATTACATTATAGTAATTTATAATGTAATTATACTGTAGAAAAAATTAAGTTTAAGGGATAATGACTGCTCTCCCAGTTGGAGGAGCTTTAAAAAAATACATTTGACATATGTGTATTAACACATATTTTTGAATTTAAAAATCCTTAAAAAGGAAATTATAAAGCCAGGCACTGGTGGTTCACACCTGTAATCTTAGCTACTCAGGAGGCTGAGGTCTGAGGATTGTGGTTCAAAGCCAGTCCAGGAAAGGAAAGTCAGTGAGACTTATTGCCAATTAATAACAGAAAAAAACAGAAGTGGTGCTGTAGCTCAAGGGGTAGAGTGCTAGCCTTGAGCTTAGGGATAGAGCCCAGGCCCAGAGTTTAAAGCCTAGGACTGGAGAAAGAAAGGAAGAAAGAGAGAGAGAGAGAGAGAGAAAGAGAGAGAAAGAGAAAGAGAGGAAGGCAGGAAGGAAGGAAGGAAAGAAAGAGAGAAAGAAAGAAAGAAAGGCAGGAAGGCAGGAAGGCAAGAAAAAAAGAAAGAGAGAGAAAGAAAGAAAGGCAAGAAGGCAGGAGGGAAAGAAAGAAAGAAAGAAGAAAAGAAAGAAAGAAGAAAGAAAAGAAGGCAGAAAGAAAGAAGAAAGAAAGGAAGGCAGAAAGAAAGGAAGGCAGAAAGAAAGAAAGAAAGAAAGAAAGAAAGAAAGAAAGAAAGAAAGAAAGAAAGGAAGGAAGGAAGGAAGGAAGGAAGGAAGGAAGGAAAGAAGGAAAGAAAAGGAAATTATGATTTGTTGCATTTAACTTTTTGTGTTAGTATCAGTTTAAATAAATCCCTTTAAGTTAAATTTACAGGGGTAAGGCATTATATGGAAGCATTTATTTTATTGTTGTTGTTGTTAAAGTGGTACTTACTGTTCGAAGCTAAGATTCCAAATATCATGGTAGCATTTCTTCTCACAATTTTGTCCTCATGGGTGAGGAGTTTGGTTAAGGGTTCCACAGCTCCAAGTTCAAGAAGGGTGGCTTTATTCTCCTCACCTGACATCACAGATAAAATAAAACCACACACACATACCATCAATGCCGTGAGCAATGTTCTTGGTACCATTCCAATTTCTATTGGCCATTTACTCTCTTTTTTTATTATTATTTTGAATGAGCATAGAAGTTCATTAGCATCAATCCCTAAAAGCAACACACTAGAAACCAAATGTAATTGTTTTGCATTACTAGTTTACTTTTCTGTAATAATATTAGGATGATTTTCTGTAATGTATTAGGAAGAATTTTCTGTAATAATATTAGGAATAAAAATAATCCCATAAGGAAATGCACTGACGTGATTAATTGTGGAGACAAGTATTCCCAAAGGTCTGAATCTCCAGACAACTGGGGGGTGGGGGTGGGGAGGGCATGTACCTGCTTCCTTCCTCAGAGTGCACACTCCCAGGGCTCTGAAGCCTCTCCTTGGCAAGCTCTGGGTGATGATACTGTACTCAAGCTATGATGAGAAGTTCCATACTAACCATTTGTTTCAATGCTCATGACCACTGTGCAAATTAGCATTACTTACCCTCTTCCCAAAGGCAAAGAAAGGGAGGCCTAGAAAGGCAAGACAGCCCAAGGTATGCCATCAGAAATCTATTGTCACAGATGGGGAAATTCACACCCTATTAAGATCTGCAACTCATGTGCCAGTGGATATGCTGCTAGCAAGGTCTGGCAGTTGGGAGGATAATCTTCTGTTGGCTTTGTCTTGCAGGCAGAGATATATCTCTCCTGGTGTGGAGGGGAGCAGATGGTGGGGAGAATGATGGTAATGGTGCACGTGGAGTCAGCCATGATCCATAGCAGCTGATTTGCTTGATCCACTCATCTGTTGTAGGCTATCATGAATAGTGCCTGGGTGTGCAAGTATCTTTATTACTGTCCTGACTTGTAAGTGGCATCGCTGGATTGATTGTAGGGTAGTTCTATGTGGAGATTTTGAAGAATCTCCAAACTGCCTCCTAGAGTGATTGAACTAGTTCACATTCCTACCAGGTTCCTTTCCCCCTACATCCCCACCCAGATTTGTTGTTCATATTCTTGATACAGGCCAATCTTAGTGGGATCTTAAGCATTTTCTCATGTGTTTATTATCCAACCTTGCATCTCCTGAGAAGTCTCTTATTTAGTTCCTTTGTGCATTATTAATTTGGGTTATTTTTTAAGGGGTGTTAGTTTCTTGAGTACCTTAGGCTGGGCTTCTGAGAATGGTTGAGTCGTTTGAGTTCCGTGCATCCAGCTTTTTCTGTTCACTTCAAGGCACCCAAGAAAGTGGGGAGGAGAGAGAAAGAAGGAAGGAGGAAAGAGAGAGAGAAGGGAAAAGGACAGGGAAAGAGAAAATCTATTTTCCCTCCTTGTTCCTCTGCTTCTACTCATTTTCTCTTAGGATGAACCAGAGGGCTCAGGTATTGGTATATGTGTGTTCCAGGGTTTTCCCTGATGCTTGCAAAACCAGCTTAATTTCATGTTCAGTTTGCACCAACTCAGCCTTCCAATCCCCCTTTGTAATCTTGTCACCATACCCAGGTCTGTTTTAGGTCTCTACAAGTAAGACTGAGTCTAGTTGTATTTTAGAAACAGGTCATCTGTCTCTGAAGAGTGTTGTATCAAGCTGCAGAGTCTACAATAATGATCAGATCCTGAAGCTGTCACCAGACTATGAAAACATAGACTGCAGATCAAAATTAAAGTGCAAAAGTTTAACTCATGTAACATTCAACCATATGTACTTTAAGGAATGGGTCATATTCTGAGAAGGTGGTTCTTAAAACAAGGTCATACATCTTCAACCTGGAGTTTTCTTTGAGAATATCAAAACTAGCCATTTTAATTTTCATAACAGATATAGAGCAGGATATGCATCTTTTCTTGAATGACTTTGGGAATTAGAAATGAGTTGGTATAGTTCAACTAAGTTGTAAAATTTGTTGAGATTCAATTTGTTCTTGATATGTATGTGATACCCATTTAAATTCCTGTAGGTTCCATAGTGTTGTTGCTACTTCCCCCCACCCTTTTTTCTTTTTTTTTTTTTTTTTGCTGGTCATGGGGCCTGAACTCTAGGCCTAGGCTCTGCCCCTCAGCTCTTCAGCTGAAGGCTAGCACTCTACCACTTGAGCCACAGTGCCACTTCTGGCTTAAGTGGTGCTGAGGAATCAAACCCAGGGCGTCATGCATGCAAGGCAAGCACTCTACCACTGAGCCACCTTCCCATCCTGCTACTCTCATTTTTAATGTTAATAATTTGTCTTCTCTTTTGTATGTGTTTTAATTTTTAATTGTTATTTTTCTTTTGATTTCTTCTCTACCTATCATTTAAAATGTTATTTACTTCCTAATTATTTAATGGTTATCCCTGAATACTGTGTTATTGATTTGTAATTCAGTTCCACTGTGTTATAAGAATATATTTTTAAGGGGCTGGGAAGGTGGCTCAGTGGTAGAGCGCTTGCCTTGCATGTCTGAGGCACTGGGTTCAATCCTTCAGCACCACATAAGCAAAAAGAAAAAAGCCGGAAATGGTGCTGTGGCTCAAGTGGTAGAGTGTTAGCCTTGAGCTGAAGAGCTGAGGGACAGCGCCCAGGCCCAGAGTTCAGGCCCCACAACCGGACCCCCAAAAAAAAATATATATATATATTTTAAATTATTTGGCATCCTTTCATGTTTACTTACACTTGTTTTATGGCATAGAATATACTCTATTTTAAGTAAATATTCTGGATGCCCTTGAAAAAGATTGTGTACTATACTTCCTGGAATGTTTTACAAAAGTTGGTTAGGTTAACCCCATTGATATCAATGGTCAAGTCTTTTATATTCTTAAAAGATTTATTGTCTACTTATGCTTTTATTTTGGAAAGAAGAGCACTGAAATCCCCAGCTCTAATTGTGAACATGTATTTCTCCTTTAATTACCAGCTTTATTTATTTTGACAGTATGATATTAGATTAATAGTTACATTGAGAATTTAAACAACCTCTTGATTCAATGACCTTCTTTATCTCTGTTTATTATTCTGCTATTACCATATACACTCCAGATTTGTTTTGGTTACTGCTTAAAAAGCTTTCTTCACTCTTTGACTTTTATTTTTGTTTTTGTATTCTGTGTGCATTTGCTGAAGACAGAATATAGTTTGGTCTTACTTATTATCTAATATAACAGCTTCTCCTTGTCGATTGAAGGACACAGAGCATTAAAATTATTATTTTTTAATTTTTTTGCCAGTCCTGGAGCTTGAACTCAGAGTTTGGGTGCTGTTCTTGAGCCTTTTTGTACTCAAAGCCAGTGCTTTACCACTTGAACTACAGTGCCACTTATGACTTTTTCTGAATAGTTTGTTGGAGATAAGAGTCGCATGGACTTTCCTGTACAGACTGGCTTTGAACCACAATCCTCAGATTTCAGCCTCCTGAGAAGCTAGGATTACAGGCATGAGTCACTGGCTCTCGGCTTGTTAATTTATTTTATATGTCTCAGTCATTTTCTTTTGCATCTTTGCCTTTTGGATAAATTGAATATTATTTCCTTTGTTGGCATTATTCTTATTTTTCTTCTAATTCTATTGGATGCATTAAGTTGTATATACAGCTTTAATTGATCAATCTACTTTCAAGTAGGCTTATACCACTTTACATAGACATATACTTTACAACCACACCACCTGCAGTGGTGTGGTTGCATTTTTACCTCTCTACTTTGTAACTCATTCATTTTGCTTAGATGTATTCTTCACAATTTACAATATATGATTAGTATTTTCATTTAAAATAACAAATTTGCTCTTCAAGTGACTGGAACAACAAGAACAATTGTATATGCTATCATTTCTGGCAGTCTATATTCTTTGGTGTATATTCACATTTCCTTCTATGGAAGGACTTCCTTTATCATAACTAGAGTTGTGGATCTGCTGATAATAAATCACTTCAGCTTTGTATATCTGAAAAAAAAAATCTTATTTTACCTACTTTTTTGGTGCCAGTTCTGTGGCTTGAACTCAGAGCCTGGGAGCTCCAGAATTTATTATAATTATTATTATTGTGAAAATAGCATACAGAGGGGTTACAATTACATGGCAAGGTAATGAGTACATTTCTTATCAAACGTTGTTGCCTCTTCCTTTGTTTCCCCTTCCCATTCCTTCCCAGCCTCCCTCCTCCCCACTATCGCCCCCAGAATATTTTTGCTCAGGGCTAGTGTTATACTCTTTAAGGAGCTCCATTTCTTTTTTCAAAATTCATTGGAGATAGGAATCTCATAAACTTTACTGCCTGGGCTGGCTTTGAACCTTGGTCCTAATATCTCAAGCCTCCTGAGTAGCTAAGATTACAGGCATGAGCCACTGGTGCTTAGGTTGAAATTTAAAAAAAATTTAAATGATTCTCCAATGACTTTTTTGCTTGTCTTGTTTCTGATGACAAATCACCTTGCTTACCATTTGCTTTATGTTGAGACTTTTCCCTTTGTTCCTCTAAATGTGACATGGTTTCCTATTTCCACGGCTGCTTTTAGTGTTTTCTCTTTATCCCAGTGTTCAGCAATTAAATTATCATATACCTTGGTTTGATTTATGTCATATTCTTTATGTCTTGGGTTTTTATAAACTTCTTAGAACTATAAATCTAGAGATTTTATCCGATTTGGGGAAGTCTTGGCTATTATTTTGGGGGTGTGTGTATACTTGAACTCAGGGCCTCATATTGTCCCTTGGCTTTTATATTCATGGCTGGCACTCAACCACTTAAGCCATGCTTCCAGTCTGGCATTTTCCTGGTAAATTAGAGATGCAGTCTTGCTGATTTTTCTGCTTAAATTGGCTTAAGAAGATCTTCCAGTTTGATCTTCCAGTTCTCAGCCTGCTGAATAGGTAGGATGACAACTGTGAGCCACCAACATCTAGCTTGAATACTTTTTCCTTATCTCTCTTTTTCAGAGATGCCAGTTACATATATGTGGGATATCTGTTCAAATCTGTTTTCACCCTGTGCCTCATTTTGGATAGGTACTTATCCTCTTCCTCTTCCTCCTCCTCCTCCTCCTGTTCCTCCTCCTCCTCCTCCTTTTTCCTTCCTTGCATTGCTGAGGTTTGAACACAAGTCCTCACATTCTGCTAGGCAGATGTTCTACCACCTTAGTCATATCCTCATTCTTTTTGTATTATTATTTTTTATTGTAAATAAGGTCTGAATTTTTGTTGGGTAACCTGGACTGAAATCTTCCTATTTATGCTTCTGTGTAGCTGGGATGATAGGCATGTGCCACCATGTCCAGCTTGGAGAGTTTTTTTATAGTCCAACTCATTACTATGTCCTTCTGCAATGTATAACCTGCAGCTAATCCATTCTCCAAGTGCTCTGTGTCTTAGACACTGAAGTCTTCATCTCCAGTAATCTATGTCTTTTACTTACTCTTTGAACATATGGAATACAGCTGTAGTTAATCTCATAATGTCTTTTTCTGGTGGTTTTAATATCTGGGTTGGTTCTGATTTAATGATTAATGTATGTTTTTATTGTGGGCTATTTTTAAAAGTTCCTGCCACTTTTCAAACTCAGTAATGTATTGGATATAAGATATTGTGAATGTTATGTTTTTAGTAATAGATATTTCTGTATTCTCAAATTTTAGGAGCATGATTAAGTTCCTTGGGAACAATGTGATCCTTTCAGATTTTGTAGTCCCAGAATGGTTCTCAATCTAGGACTCAAATTTGCTAAAACTAATGCAAGAGAGATTGTTCTGTATATTCTATGCAATTCTCCATGACTGATGAGGCCTTTCAGTTGGCTGATGGGAACAGGTGTTACTTCTCGTTCTGCATGAGCACCAGGCCCTGTTACCTCTCATTCTTCGTAGACAACTCTGTCTAAGTAGTTCCCTCCTGAGTACTTGCTGCTCCATAGAATGAGACCCTTTATAGACTTCCTGAGTTCTCTCTGCATTCAGCTCATTCCCCTCCTTTTCTACCCTTGGAAAATTCTAGTTTTGTTTTTGTTTCCTTGGACTCTCAGTTCTGTCTCCCCAATTTGAAAACTCTACCAGGTTACTCTTTTCTCTCTTGGGGCCTGGAAACTGGGGGCAATCACAGGGACTTCTTTTCTTTCCCATCTCTCAGTGACACCATCTTCCATAGTCTGCTATTCAGTATCTTGCCAGCTGTTGTATATTTTGTCTGCTTTCTTGGTTGATTCATGCAGTAGAGTAAATAAATCTGTTCCTTCATTCCATCTTGACCAGAAGGAAAAGTTCTGTAACTCGATTATTATTTTTTTTTTTTTACAAAATACTGCTAGCAAAAAAAAATCCATTTTTGTTCTGATTGCACATGAAATGAAAACCTTTTTAGGGCTTCATGTCACAAGAGGAGATGACACACGATTCAGTCCTCAGGACAGCTGGGTAGCAGATGATGCCTCACTTAGGCTGAGTTGGACGCATGCTGCCACAGATGTGTAACCCAACACCCCCTTGACATTTGACCCAGAATGGCACACACCCCACTCATGAACCACACCTTCCAGAACCCCTCAAGTTTTTATGTGAATTCCCGATGATGACCAGGGTCAGCCCTGACAGATGAGAACTGCAGTAAGGTGTGATCTCTTCTTTTCTCTTCCAAGTTCCAAAACAAGGCTTTAAGTATAATTTCTTTAAAAATCAAATTATGCTCAGTTTAGTCTCGTGAATTTTGTTAAAAAATACTGTTGCATTAAACTCTTCAAATAGTCTCAGTTAAAATATCATACATACAAAGTCCAATTTCATCACCATTGGGATGAATTGAAATATAGCCATCTAAGCTGGGCGCCAGCGACTTGGGCCTGCTATCCTACCTAGCCCTCAGATCTGAGGACCGCGGTTTGAAGCCAGCCTGAGAAGAAACAGCACCCGGGCCCTGAGTTCAAGCTCCATAACCAACTAAAAATAAAAATAAAAAATAACCATCTAGTATGTTTGTAATATTTCTCTGAATTAGCATTTCAGTAGAATCGGATGTATATTTATAATTTTAAAACAGCCTTATTTTTTATGATAACTACTGTGTTTAGAAAATTTAAAGGGATAATGCAGAAAGTTTCCACATACTCCAGACCCAATAACCCATTCATATGGTACATTCTTAATTGTCTGGTATGGGTACATTAATATTAGCTAAAGACCATCCTTACTTAGGTTTCTTTGGTTTTTACCTAATTTCATCTTTCTGTTCTAGATTCCTAGCTGGTTCCCATACCAGTTAATTGTTGTGTCTCCTTAGCAATTCTTGATGGCCACAACACTTGTAAGAAAGTATATGTCCCTTATTTTTAAAAATCATGATGAAACTAGGGTTATAACATTTTTGGAGAGGAGGAATGACAACAATAAAAGGACTGTTTTTATGCCACCATCTCAAGGACACATATCATCAGTCTGATTTGTCCTGTTGATGTTGTCTTTGATCTCTCATCTGGGGTAATGTGTGTCATGCTTTGTCATGTTGATACAGTTACAAAGTGCAGTCTACACCTAGAAAGTTATAGCTCAGCTATCTGAAGCAGAGTATTTGCATAAAGTACATGGAGTCCTTCTCTGTGGAAGATGTGGCTTTTCTCTTTCACTCACTTATTTCGTCACTTACTTACACCGAGACTGTATGGGCTCATAGATATTATTTTATACTTTGGGTATCATCATTATTTTGATGTTCAAATTGTTCCAACTTTGACCACTGGGGAATTTTTTTATGTGGAGTCTTTTTTTTTTTTTCTTATGTGGTGCTGAGGAATCGAACCCAGGGCCTCGAGCATGCAAGGCAAGTGCTCTACCACTGAGCCACCTTCCCAGCCCCGGGAATTTTTTTAACTCCTGTGACATTTGCCAGTTTTAAAAGTACAGTGATGTGTTCCAAATGGCTATTCTGCCCAGTGATTAATTGACTCTTTAGGTGCATAGGGAGACACATTATGTTCAGGTGATGAATTAGATGATATTCTGTTTGTCTGAAAGAATTCATTTGATCAAAAATAAGTTAAATACTGGTAAGAAGAGTACACAGTGTGTAGTTAATATTTTAAGGAACCTAGTGAAATAGAAAGATAAATTGAAGGATTCCAAACCTTTTAAAGCAAACTTATAAATGGCTTCACATGCTTTAGCCAAAATTTCTTCTTCTGGAGAATTAAGCATTAACACTACAGTTGCTGCTTTTTTGCTTTCAATTGTTAATGGATCAAACTGAAATGCAAAAAGAAAAATATCAGGTTCACATATGAACTTGCACAATCCTATCAAAGTAGATGGTATTTGACAACTCAAAGAGATTATCATCTTGCAAAGATGATGTGGCTAATAAGAGCTGTTAATAGGCATGCTGTAAAGTTCCTGTTTGTAAAAAAGAAAATCACTGATAGCCAAATGATCATCATGGAGTCTTAGAATTCATGGGGTTAGATGGGGAGAGAAAAATGTGCTTGAATCAGACAGATCTAGTTTCTCAATGTAGTCATGTTGTTACTTAAGTTCCTAGGGTTCCAATGTCCTTTTCTGTGTTATGGGGATAACAAAGATGAATTAGAGAGTATCATATAAAGCACTTAATACCTGGACATCACAGATGCTTAGTCATCTCACCAGAATCCTTGAGCACCTTGATGTTCTGACAATCTCAATAAACACTATTTCCACTCCAACCTCCAGATTCATGGGGTTACATATATGAAACAACAAAAACACAATAAAAACAGGAATATAACAAAATGTGAAATTGGGTGAAATCTGGGACAGAAAAAATGGTACTATAACATAATGAAAATGTGTAGGACTCGAATATGACTGATGTTCTACCATGAGTCTGGGGGAATTCACGTGTAGCTGAAATGAACAGTAACAAACTCACAACTCCTAGGCATTTATTGTGTTCAAGGAGAAAATAGATTATTATACTATTTCCTTTCATTACCAGAGACTCATGGAGGAATGAACTCTGCTTATATTAAATGGAAAAATAATTGGATTCTGGGTTGGAAATGTGGCTTAGTGGTACAGTGTTAGCCTAGCATGCATGAAGCCCTGGATTCCATTCCTCAGTGACACATAAACAGAAAAATCCAGAAGTAGAGCTGTGGCTTAAGTGAGAAAGTGCTAACCTTGAGCAAAAGAAGCTCAGGGACAGTGCCCAGGCCCTGAGTTCATGCCCCACTAGCAAAAAAAAATTTTTTTAATAAAAAAATTAGATTCTAAAGTTTTAGCTGATTCTTTGTGTTAGCTTTTCTATGTACATCTTATTTTACTTGGGGATATGGAAATTAATATTTAGTGTTAGGCTGGAGATGGAAAGATAGATGACTCTAAGGAAACAATAACCTGAGATTGGAAAAATGAAAAGGAAAGGTGACAGCAGTAAATAATGATCTAAAAGGACACTTCCAGAATAAATACTCAACAAAGAGGAGACATAGAGGCTGGATTTCAGGACACCATCTTCCAGCATTGTTAAGGATCTACTGTCAGTCCTCTGTATGAGAACTCGTAAGAGTTAGGAAAGTCATGCTTGCCCTTCAGCCTCTCAAAACTCTTTTGAGAGAGACATTTCTGCACTAAGTCTGTTATACACTCTGGGCTGGTGGCACTCATGCATATCCAGTGGCACGGGCCAGTGAGAAACCCAGCGCATAGCAGGACCAGGAGCAATGGTGGGTGTTGACTGCTATACCTACCAGAAGAGCCTGACTTGTGGGGATCCACAGAATTTGAATAGGAGAATTCCCAGAAGTACTTGGGGCTTAAGAACCATCTTATTTAGGTGTTAAAAGATAGCGTCAGAACGTCCAAGAACCTCACATAATCAGTTATACATGTGGCTGGCCTGGCACAGCTTTTCATCTGACACATGAATGAATTTGATTGTATGATCTTTTCCAGATAGGAAGTTCTTAGATCCTATGAAGTGCAAAACCCATATGGCAGAGACAATGAATTCTGTGACAAACAGGGGGCGGTTAATTTGAGCCGGGTTAAAGGGAGAAAAGTCCATAACGGTGGTGGGATTTTTAGATATGATGGGAGAGTGGATAAAATGGTGTTTGTAGAGAGAAAGGCGGATATTGTAAAAACACAAGGAAGGGCTTGAATGGGAATAAACACTGTACTCACATTGAATAAAATACTGGTTGGACTAAACAGAAAATATACTATAGGAAACAGAACAAATGTGAATAAGGAAAAGAGGCGGTCTTAGCCAAAAGCCAATCCTCCCCTGCTACTAATTCTTCATTGAAGCTAAGCAGAAGGTCCAGAGAAAAAGAATTATTGTTCTCTAAGTTTATATCTGGCAAGATTACAAAGATATGTTCAGACACACATTTAAAAGTTTATCAACCATACATCCAGGCAAATTTTCCAGCAATTAGGGAAAACCTAACTTTGATCAATGTAGTGGACCAATAAGTATAATAATAACGTAAAATTTGGGGCTGGGAAGGTGGCTCAGTGGTAGAGTGCTTGCCTTGCATGAATGAGACCCTGGGTTCGATTCCTCAGCACCACATAAGCAGGAAAAAAAAAAGCCGGAAGTGGTGCTGTGGCTCAAGTGGTAGAGTGCTAGCCTTGAGCTGAAGAGCTGAGGGACAGCGCCCAAGCCCACAGTTCAGGCCCCATGACTGGACCCCCCCAAAAAAAGTAAAATTTAACAAATTTTGAAGATGTGCCAGTAATAGGGCTTCAACTCAAGGCCTGGGCACTGACTGACCATTAGCTTGTTTGTGTTGGTGCTCTACCACTTGAGCCATGCCTCTACTTCTGGCTTGATGGTGGTTAATTGGAGATAAGGGTCTTATAACTGTCTTGTCTGGGCTGGTTTCAATTCATGCTTTTCAAATCTCAGCCTCCTGAGTAGCTAAGATTATAAGCATAAGTCACATGCCTGCCTCATAATAGTCTTAAGAAAGGATTCCTGAAATAATCTTGGCATGCTGTAAGGGAGAAAAACCCTAATAATGACGGGTGCCGGTGGATTACACCTTTAATTCTAGCTGTAGAGGAGGCTGAAATCTGAGGATCATGGTTCAAAGCCAGCCAGGGCAGGAAAGGCTGTGAAACTCTTATACCCAATTAAACACCAAAAAGCCAGAAGGAGAGCTGTGGCTCAAGTGACAGAATGCTAGCCTTGAGCACAAAAACACAGGTACAGAACCCAGGCCCTGAATTCAAGTGAAAAAACAAAAACAAAAACATCAAAACCCCACCCCCCACAAAGCCCCTAATAATTAATTGGAAACAAAATTCTAGATTTTTTCCTCTAATGATATAAAGAGGACATATTTTTGGTTTAAAAGAAATATTGTCTATCTTTTACTTTATATAGAAAAATGCAGGTTAAAATATTTGTCTCTAGTAGGCTACAGGTAATTAATAAAGCTTCATATTATAGAAGAAAAGTTAACTAAGGATATTGCTCAATTTTGAAAAAATAAAATAGAAAAGAAATAAAACATGAAAGTATGGCAAAATGTCTCCAAAATTTAAAATGATAGAAAAAATGTTAATGATCAAAATAAACATCAAAAGGATAGCTAACTCTTATAAAGATATCAGATTGGATTAACAGGCAAAATTTACTGTTTTTGTGTTGTTAAATATCTCTTTCTAGAATATTGATTCAAATTTTTCTGAGATGGATGACATATCCAATATATCTAAAGATTTCTTCAAACTCTTTCCCCAAACCTCCTCACCCCCCCTCCATGAAGAGTAATCATTACTGTGACTTTTTAAATTATCAATTAATTTTTCTTGTTCTTGGGTTCCTTATGAATGGAACCAAACAGCATTTGACTCTTTCCTGTCTGGCTTATCTCAGCACAATGCTTTTGATACTCATTCACAGCTTTGCTCGTAAAACTAAATCATGTTTTTATGCATTCATATTTCATTGCAGCTTGGGTTTTTGCTTTTGCCAGTTCAACTCAATCAGGAATAAAACTACAAAGAATATTCTTGCATGTGACTTTTTGTGGATGTAAACATTTATTTCTTTTGGCTATATTCCTTAGAATGGAGTTATGATTTACAGGGCTAAATATTTATTTGCCTTTCAGAGATATTGTAGAACACTTTTTAAAAAAATTTTAAAAATCAATTTACACCAACTAAAAGGAGAGGTGCAGTGGATCTACAGCTTCACCAAGATGAGGTGTCTTTTTGGATAATATTTAAAAGTACACTTCACAGTCATTGTAGTTACAGAAATGCCCAGCTACTGATGGCTACTACCACCTCCTAGTCAGAGCAGAAGTGTTGTTATTACTTTGAAAGTTCCTTCTACCTCTTTCTCTAATTCTTGAATCAATAGGGCCCATTGATCATTCATTGGAGATGGAAACTCCGATAATTGCCAATTCACAGACTCAAATCAAACCACATTTGCACATTTTCCTTTTATCATTTCAGAGAAAATGTTCTTCCTATCGGCTACTGTCTAGGATTTGTAACTTGTTTAAAATTTTTGGATTTTTAATCTGTTCACTTAAACTCATTTCATTCCATGAACAATTATCCAACCCTTAATATGTGCTAAACAGTAATACTGGCATTATTAGACAAGATAATAGTCTCCTATTCTCCCACAATGTGTACATTCTCCATTTATTACTTTATGTACACTATTGATCATTTCTTTGGCTCATAAGAATGTGCACCTTTCCCTCTATGAACCAAATTCTTTTCATTATTTCTTTATAATCCATTTTCTGAAGGACCAATTTAGATTTAGTACAATGCACCTAATTTAAGTGCATGTTTGATGGGATTTGAAAGGCACATACTTCTATATAACTAAACAGTGAACGATGCATGGAATGTTCCATTGACCTAAAACATTTCCTCTGGCCTACTTGTAGTTGATTCTCCAACTTGTGTCTGGTCCCAGGCAGCTACTGATTGGATCTTTTTACAATACTTTTACCTACCTAGAATTAAGCATTTGTAAAAATTATTTGCATATGGCTTTTTCCCTCCATTTGGCAGACTGTTTCTCAGATTCACCTATGTGGTTCCACCCGTCAGTGGAGTGGTTTTTCCTATTGTATGCTGCATCTCAATTTGCTTCTCCATTCCACTGTCTCTGGGTCTTGTTTTAGTTCAGGACCAGTATAAATCAATCTACAATACATTTTGATACAAGCTTTCTTGTAGTCAAATATTTTCATTTCATTTGAATAAATATGTAGGCATTGGCTTTCTAGCATATTTGGTAAGTGTACAAATTCCTTTTCACAGTAAGTATTGGTTCACTGTAGCACAATGGAAAGAAGGTGGAGGGTATGATCGTGGCATAATGATCTTATTTTATTTATTTATTTATTTATGTCAGTCCTGGGGCCTGAACTCTGAGCCTGGGCACTGTCCCCCAGCTTTTTAGCTCAAGGCTAGCACTCTACCACTTGAGCCACAGGGCCACTTCTGGCTTTTTCTGCTTATGTGGTGCTGAGGAATCAAACCCAGGACCTCATTCATGTAAGGCAAGCAATCTACCACTGAGCCACCTGCCCAGCCCTGGATCTTATTTTTTAACCTTTTTTGTTGTTGTTGTTGTTGGTCATGGGGCCTGAACTCTGGGCCTGGGTGCTGTCCCTCAGCTCTTCAGCTCAAGGCTAGCACTCCACCACTTGAGCTAAGCACCACTTCCTGGATCTTATTTTTTAAGACATAAATCTGATGTCACTACTCATCTCCTTGCCAGCTTCCAATGGATTCCTCCTTTTTGTACACTAGGAAAAAAAAATTGAGCATAGCCCAAAGGCCCTAACTTCCTAACCTTCCTCCTGGTTCCTTACTTCTGACTCTGCAGCCACGCCAGCATGTTTTACATTCCTGCAACACACAAAGTAAGGCCTGTTTCTGTGTTTAGGTTAGGGTGCTTCCCTCAGGTGTGTGCATAGCGTACTCCTCCTTTCATTTAAGTCTTTTGAAAATGAACCCCTCGCCCATGTGTGAGGTCTCTCTTGACCTAGATCCTGTCCACAGTAGCCCTATTGCTCTCCATTTCTATATCCTGTCTTATTTTTCTTCATTACTTTTCTCACTAACTTGAATTATATTATTTGTGAACTGTGTTCCTCATCGTAAGACATGTTGCCTTGGTGCTTGAACTTGTCTCTGTGTTGAGGCTCAGGATGTTGAACAATTGCATAGGGTATGCACTCAATACTTGACCTCGTAGTGAATGAATTTCTTAAGTTAAAGGACCCTGAACTTACTTTTCTATCATCACTATCTAGAACAGTCCCCGAAATTTAGAAGTACTCCATAAATATACAGGGGTGTCTTACTTTTTAATGATGTTGCTAGGAATACAGAACCTCACTCTTTTTAGACACAGACTCTACCACTTCAACCATGTTGTATGAGAATTCAGTCATGAGAAACAGGCCACATTTTGAGAGGTGTAATTGGGAGTCTTTATTAGAAAGCTGGTGACTGCAGGTGGCCTCCTGTCACAAAGACCTGCAGCCCCTTGAATAAAACTGAGTCATGACTGTAGTAAAGCAAATAAGAGCAGAAAAACAATACCAACAAACCAGATCAACTCCAATGGAGAGCTGAAGTAGGACACCATAGCGATTGGA
Organism: Dipodomys ordii; assembly: GCF_000151885.1. Taxonomy (NCBI): domain Eukaryota; kingdom Metazoa; phylum Chordata; class Mammalia; order Rodentia; family Heteromyidae; genus Dipodomys; species Dipodomys ordii. Next base: position 10,071,614 of record NW_012267240.1, read on the forward strand.
GGAGAGCCAAGAGACAGGAGACAAGAGGTATGGCGTCCTGGCACCTGAGCTAGTCTGGGCCTAAATAGTGTCAGGGGCAGCGGGGAGGGCCACAGAGAGTCTCACAAGGACTGACAAGTCCAGTAACCTGTCTTCCAAATGGCTACCCCTGCCTCTAGGAATTCAGGCACGCCCATCACCTGGGGGTGGAATTTCCCTGCCTCTACTAGGAAGATAAAATAATACCAGTTAAACCCAACTCCCTATTATCCACATAGCCAAGATGGTGCGGGTTAGACCCAGTATGCTTATTTCAGCCACACATCCATCCCTTTAAAGGAATATCTTAAAGTACCCTAGAAATGTGTTTTTTTTTTATGCTTGTGAATTTAGAAGAACCTTAACTGTACTGTCAGAAAAGCTAAATCTGAAATTCACAGAGCTTCAAAAGGCATATTCTCCTGTTGAAATTATGCACAAAAAAATCTAGGGTCCATATGTGTGGAGAAAGAAACTACATTTTCCATACTACCTTCATAAGGCCCCTGACTGCACAAGATCCCCTGAGATTGGTAAGAAGTCTCTTAATTGCTTCAGGCAGTTTTCTAACATTCTAGCTGGATACCTTCTCCAGCTACCACAAATTCAGAACATATATATATATATATATATCTATATATATTATATGTACTTGAGTATATATCTACGTATATACATAGATAATCTATATATTAGATATTTAAATATATTTTAGATATCTACATACATTATAAATATAATTATTCTATACAAATACATTATATGAATACATTTATAGTTTATATACATTATTCTAAACAAATACATTATATGAATACATTTAGATATAGTTTATATACATTATGATTTCCACAATTCTCAAAGGAATAAGGAACATAAAATACATTTAAGCAAAAACTATAGTACGTATCATTTACTGTCTTAATGGTTTAGAAAATGCTCTGGTCCTTTGCCACATTTTTCAGGCATCATGATGGCAAAGAAAATACAAGTTATGAGAAGCAGAAAGGGAAGGTACAGCCTAAAGAGTTGTATTCCTGTAAAAATACCAATGTTTGGCAGAGTGGAGACACTTGGCATGACATTTGTTTCTCCTACTGTGCCTACAGCATTATAGTAATTTTTTATTTAAAAAGGCACTGAGAATGAAATGATAGCTATAACAGAATGCCACCTGACTAAATAAATAATGCTGTGCTGTAATTACATATCCCTTCTGCTTCTCTATGAGGAAGTTGTGGTTACCAGCAAGCTTGTTGCGATATGATAATTTCACACTCTGTACAAAAATAAATGACGACCTGAAATTAGTTATAAAGAAATAATTTGACAGAAAAGAAAGGCATTTTGGCAAAGCCCTGACTTTTATGCCTGGACAGTTGGAGAGACTTATAGAGATATTTTCATATCTCTGTTCAGGAAATAAGACTGTCAAGAATGGTGCTCCGTCCAGTAAAATTCAATGATGGACATGTTCTGATTCTGTGCTGTCAAATCTGGCATTCACAGGCCACATGTGGCTCTTGAGCACTTAAAATATACCAGATGTGGAGGAACTGAAGGATGTGTGTGTGTGTGTGTGTGTGTGTGTGTGTGTGTGTGTGTGTGTGTGTGCTAGCGCTGTGGCTCGGACTCGGGGCCTAGGCTTTGTCCCTTAGTTTTTCACTCTACCACTTGAGCCACATACTCACTTCTAGCATTTTGGTGGTTGGTTGGAGATAAAGAGTCTGATGGACTTTCCTGCCCAGTCTGGGTTTAAACTAGGATCCTCAGATCTCAGCCTTCTGATTAGCTAGGGTTATGGGTTGAAGCTCCAGTGCCCTGTGGTATTGAGTTTTTAATCTCCTTTTAGTTGTGAATTTTAACTGTAATAAATTAAACTTAAATAGCCATGCATGGCTAATAGCTACTGTACTCAAACGCCAGATCTAAAAAGTATTCAGTTGAGCTCAGTGAAAACAGATAAATCAGGAGAGTGACTTTTATAGTGGTACTAAGCATAATAAAAGGCGCTTTTGATTTCTTTTGGAATGTGTTTACCACATCAGTGCTCTCAGATCATGAGGATCCAATTACGCAGCAAAGAGAGACAAACAGGAGAAAGCAGACTGTATTTCTCTAATATGAAACTTTGGTGGAGAATGCTTATAGACATACGTCTGCTAACCTGCTTAAAGGTTAAAATGAATGTAGCTAATCTGTCTTGTCGCTACAGCCTGAATCAGAGTAGTGTACTTATAGGGCAAAGTAGAGCAGGTTGGTAACAACCATACAGCTTTAAATATTATTTGTGAAATGATACACTCCTTTGTGTTACTAATTCATGATGATTTTATTTGTGATGAGGGAGAAGGAGGGAAAAATGAGTCCCTCTGATCATTGGTGTGTGTGTGTGTGTGTATATATATATATGTGTGTGTGTGTGTGTTGTATTTTGTTTTTGTTTTAAAATAGCACTGCTACCTGTCACAAATTATGGAGATGTGGGGAAAACAAGCACCAGAAGACATCTCGCACAGAAAGGAAGTAGACTAGAATCCACAGAAGGAGCATGTTCCACTATTTCCTGTTGCTCTGATTCAGTTATCACCATGCTTGGTTGCCAGAACAATTCCGTGGGAGGATAAAGTGCTCAGCGCTACTCACCTAAGTGGTATATCACCTGGTACTTACTCACTGAGATTTGGGGACCAGGTCAGAGATGTGGAAAATTCAGATGCTGTAAATTTAGCCAGCAAAGCACAACGGCCACAAAAAACATTAACAAGACAGTTGCCATGCTTGCAAACTCACAGGCCTGATCAAATCATGGTGGTTGTACTCCAGGCCTCTGGGGCTTTGGGTTTCTAGCTGGTCTCCTACAGCTGATATTATGGCCTTCTTGGACAGTTCATCCAAACTCCTTCAAGTCTGTAGAATGATAAACAGCTCCCTCAACTACAGTCGTGTGTGTGTGTGTGTCTGTGTGTGCCAAAACCTGTGCCAAAACCAGAGCTCAAAGTCAGGGCCTTGTGCTCTCACTTGGCTTTTTCTACTCATACTACACCTCTGCTTCAGCTTTTTGGTGGTTAATTGGAGATAAGAGTCTCTCAGACTTTTCTGTTTATTTTTTATTTTTTTTTATTTTTTGGTTGGTCGTGGGGCTTGAACTCTGGGCCTAGGCACTGTCCCGCAGCTCTTCAGCTCAAGGCGAGCGCTCTACTACTTGAGCTACAGCACCACTTCCTCAGACTTTTCTAATTAAGGCGGCTTTGGAGATCCTCAAATCTCAGCTTCCTAAATAGCTAGGATTACAAATGTGAGTCATCAGCACACGGCTAACTATATCCTTAATGTCATCATTTGCCATATTTTTTACCGAGTGCTAGGCACTATCGTTAAAGATCTTACTCATATCTCTTACTCGCTTAATTCCAATTTTAGTCTGCCTGTGTTTGTTGCCAAGTACTATATTCATGAGTTCACTTTTTGCTAAGAAGATTCCAACAGTTTTTTTTGGTCAGGAAAATTTTTTTTTAAAAAATGGATCAATGCAAAGCTAGGATATGCTGATTAAAGAAGAGGATCCGCCACCCTGTAGGAGTATGAACCAAGAAAAGAAGCTAGAATGATGAAATAGCATTCCCAAACCACCATGGCTACATCTGTGAGGCCTTCCTAGAGGAGGGCAGACAGGTGCTCCTGTAGCTTCTCTACTAAAGTACCATATATCTGTGTGGTATTCAGGGTGTGTTGTGTGTGTGTGTGTGTGTGTGTGTGTGTGTGTGTGTGTGAAGCAGAGTTCACAGGATTCCCACACTATTAGATCTTACTTATCCAGTGAGTGCTGAGTGCTAAGCCCTGAGAACTTCATGTTAATTCGAGTTTTGTTCATACAACAATCTTATGTAAGAGATAAAGAAAAACCAAAATAATTTGGCTAAGTTCGGCAACTTGGCCAAAGTAACCTAGTTCATGAGTGGATTTGTGGACAAAGCTTTTGGTCTTAACCACTGCACCCTATTTTGCAGGGGAAGTTTCTACAGTAGAGGCAAAAATCCTGCAAACATTAAAATGCTCTAAGTTTGTGTATCATGGATTATTTTCTGCTCGCATTCTAGCAGAATATGTTTCAGAGTGTTTCTAAATGGAAAGTTGTCCAAGGTCATTTTTCACCTTTAACATAATTATTTTTTTCAATAATTGCTTAAAGACAACAGATGTCTGCAATCATAGCTAGGCAGAAGGCACAGGAAGGCAGATTGAGATCCCAGGTCTGCCAAGGCAAAAAGCGAGACTCTATTCGAGAAATAACCTAAAATAAAGAAAAAGAGCTGGAGGCCTGGCTCCAGTGGTACAGTGCCTTCCTTGTAAGTGTGCAGCCCTGAGTAAAGCTTTAGTATACAGAGTGAGAGAGAGACAGAGACAGACAGACAGACAGAGACAGAGACAGAGAGAGAAAGAGAGAGAGAGAGAGAGAGAGAGAGAGAGAGAATGGGAAATACCTTACTTAGCTTTGGAATAGAAAGATCCAGTAACCTCAGGCTTCCATTCATAAAACAGGAAAATACAGGACTTCTTACATCCAAGGTCACCATCAGATACTGCGGACACATGTCTCAGAGCATTACTTCTTGTTACTTTGGAAAATTCGCTTTGTTGAATCCCATTATGAGAGACAGGCGAAGTATTTAAAAAGAACCAATCCAAACTATTTACTCATTAACTTGGCTACACACGTGCCATCCACATACTGGAAAAGCTAATCATTACATTCTAATTGTGCTAATTACATAATGACAGTGTTGTACATGTTTGTTTATATCCTGTTAGATTTCTCTGACTAATCTTATCATTAGTCACACTTTGGACTTCTGCCACCCTGTGTTCTTGCATATACTGGTACATGCCAAACCCTTTGAACAATTTATTTTTCAAACTGATGGTTGAAGTGCCACTAGTATTCAAGTCAGAAACTTACCACATCCTTAGGGGGTGGCTCCACTTCCTTTTTTATCTTTTTACCCATCCTGAAAAAAAAACATGCAAAAAAATGAATAGAGTCGTGTCTACCTTTGAACTGTGTATATATCTGTTATTTAAGTTCTTCTGATGAGGTCTCTTTTCTCATTTACATTTTTTACCTAATAAAAGAGAATGTAACACATGCAGAAATAATTGCAGGTACAGAAGAATTTTAACATCTGTTTCATATTCTACAACTTTAAAGGAAAACTATTTATCATAGAATATTAATGTGTTGATTTCCAGTTGAAAATGTACTTATGATATGAATTCTACTTACATAATTCAAAAATTGTTTGCCACAAAAGGCTGAAACAAGGACAAAGGAAGACCAAATGCAACAATGATACTCACAAGACACTATGTTGGAAATGAACTTTACAACTTGGGGGGGGGGAGAGAGGTAGTGGGAGTAAACAAAGAAGTAGGTAACAATGCTTGGCAAGAAATGTATTCATTGTCTTACTCATGTAACTATAACTCTTCAGTACAGCATCTTTACAATAAAATAAAAATATTTAAAAAGAATAAATACAACTATCCACATAAGGAATCAGAATATATAAGTGGTTCAAACAAAATATCATTAATGTTATCTTCCTTTTCAAATAGTTTTAAGATTCAGGAAAGCATGAGAAAAGGAAAAATTTGTTTGCCATCTTTATAACTCACCTATGCTGGAGTTGAGAGATTCAGTTCTAGCTACTTTTGTGATTTGTGTGTGTGTCTATTATCTTTCTCTTATCTTTCTGATATACCTACAAGAATATCTCATACATAGTAAGTGCTCAATATTTACAATATTATTAGCTCTATTTTTTTCCTGATTTTGTGAATGGTTCTAAGGATCTACCAAATCTGAATCAACATTTGTGTCATTTTCCTAGATATCAAAAAGGTTAACATATGCCATAGTTCAATAATAAAGCAAACTGGGATGAGACGCATTTTACAGAAACTTAGACCATGGCCCTTCCCCACCTGCTCTTCAATGTCCAAGACTGTGTGGGAAAAAAAATCAAAGGAATAATAGGTACCTAATTGCTATACCACAGAGGAGTAACTCCACCAGGTACAAAGAACTTTCCAAGATATCAGTGCCTATTAGAATAACCCAAGAAATTCATCTAGTTTTCTCCAATGAGATTTGTGGAATTGTCTGGTTTTAGAACAATTTTAGTATAATCTATTCTCAAGGAACTTGGATGATAATCTCAAGAGAAACCTTGGGAAAGTAGAAAATCTTTGGAGAGTACCGTAGGCTAGGGCTCATTTGAACTGTTTGTCAAAAGTCAAAAGCAAACGAATGGACCTAGAACAAATCATGTTAAGTGAGGTATGCCAAGCTCAGAGAGACAAAAGGTATATATATGGAAGATAAATCTCAAATATACCTAGACATGCTAAATTATACAGAACTCTAGTCACTCTCACATAGAGATGACAAAGGAGGATACTCTTAGCAGAGCAACACCAAGGCACAATGCCTATGTGCACCTAATCGTACAAAATATTCATTGAAATAAACTCCGAGGCATGGAAACAAGAGGTTTTTTCATTTTCTCTTCTTTTTGTCTTGTCTTTTTATCATTTATATGTCTTTGGGAAGGCAAGGGGAGGCACAGAACTGGTAGGACAATGGGTAAGCAACTGCAGCCAGTGGTACTCACTAGACACTGTTGAAAATGAACTATATAACACGTGAGTGAGGATGGGAGGGAAAAACTGGGAGAGAGTGAGGGAAGGGTGACATTGTTGAAAAAGAAATGTACTCTTTACCTGACTTTTGTAACTGTAACCCCTCTGCACATCAACTTTATAATAATAAGAAATAAAAGCAGAGTAAAAAGAAAAAAGTCAAAAAACAACTGCAACACCGAGTAGAACAGAGTAGACTTTAACACACACACACACACACACATGCATATTGTTGCTCATGGGGCTTGAACTGTCCCTCAGCTCTTCAGCTCAAGGTGAGTGCTCTACCACTTGAGCCACAGCACCACTTCCACACATACATTTTTAAAGTCTACATATTCATAAGAATTCATAGAGGTCTCTGAAAGACTTTTATTTCAACTCACT